>NC_056527.1:151037310-151056660 GCF_019175285.1 Sceloporus undulatus | reverse complement strand
TGTGCACTCTTTCAGCACCACACAAAGGGTCCACCAAGAATCACACAATTAAAGAATGATCAAATCAAAAGTAGGAAAAGGAAATGAACTCAAGGTTTGGTCAGCAGCGGGCATTGGCTGTTCTTTGGGGCACTGGGACCGGGTGCAACGATATAGCACAACAGTTCAACATGGCATTCCCCTTAGTTGCAATGCAAGGAGGCTCCAAATTTGCAAGAAGCTGTATTGATCCATATCAACGAACTTGTTTTGGTAGCTTTCCCCGCTGCTGGAAGCAGGGCTTTTGCAAAACAGATGGGTCTTAATAGCCTACTCAAGACCAAGTCCCAATGAAGCTTGACAACAGGGGTCCTTCATGATAATATACTGCCAAAAGAGTTGTAGGGCCAACACCAGTCAGAGTAGACAATCGAACCTGGACACAGTTGGGGGCCATTATTCAGTCAAAATCTGCACCATGACCTGCACCTATCTACCTACCACACACACAAACACTTCCATTTTCCTCTGCACTCCCTCTCAAAATAGTGACCGAAAGTGACATCTCCTCATTACCTGTCACCATTTTGAGAGTGACTGCAGAGGAAAATGGAGGTAATTGTGCATGATGACTGTACATGTATGTGTATGTGTGTGTCACTGCATGCATATGTGACATATTTTCATTGGGAGACCATCCCTAGTGTGGATTCTTTGTGGGCCCTTGGGGAGTAAAGTGCATCCATGCACAATCCCCACAAAGGTGTTGCCAAAATCTAAATGGTTTGCATCTTACTTGAAAGTGGTTATCCAACAAATATTAACACGAGTTTCCCAATAGTAAGAGCTATGCAACCATGAAATGGACTCTCATGGAAAGACAAGAATCAATTTCAAAACCAATGTAAAAGGTAATGGAATCCCCTTCTTTGGAAGATCTGAAACAGAAGTTGGATGGCCCTGTTTCAGGAATGATTTAGTTGAAGATTCCTGCATTGGTCGGGGGCTAGACTAGACGACTCATGAGATCCCTTCAAACTTTGTGGTTTTATATAGAAATTGTGCTATACCTGAAGCAGCTCCGGATTTCTGGGCTGTTAAGGCAAACCTTCTGCTGTCCAAGCTGAGCAAGGTCTAGGAAGGAAGGAAGCGCACATCATTTATAGCAAGCTGTGCTAGCAAAGGTGCCTTCAAGACATGTACTGTTGGCTTAGGTTTGTGAATTCAAAGGACCCTTTGAAAGATGGGGCATTTGCCACACAGGCAAAACTAAGCACAAAGGCACAGACCTTAGTGAAAGACCAGACAGAATCTGGGCTCCACAAGGACATGAGAAAAGTCAAGAAAAGAAAAGAATCCCGACTTTGCCAGCTCTGGACGAAATGACAGCGTCATCTCTGACCTTTGCAGCAATCGTCTCAAAGATGCAATATTTACAGGGGAGTTTTCAATAGCTTCACTTCAGCATGTTTGCTCTCCACTTGCTTGGAATAACAACTTTGACGTTTGCCTTTGTAGACGCCTGACGCCATCAGATGTCTTGATTTGCTCTGAGTTCTCATTTGATCTGGAAGGCTGGCAGAGATTGACACCTAGCAGTGTGTCTATTTGAAAAGGGGGAGAAGTCCCCTTCTTTACATGACTGGATTCAGAAAACTAAGGGTCCATTCATTGGCGAGACAACTGCAACTTTAGGTCGCCAAACTGGAAGTAAAAATGCTATGAACGGATGAGCTCAAGGGCACAGTCTTTTCCAACAGACATCAGTATTTTCCCTGCGGGTTCATTGCATCATATCTGAAGGGTAACAGGGATTCCTTGCAGGTGAATTGGACCTTGTGCAATTACTACACAGAGACACACAAACACACACACACACAACATTTCTAATTCTAGACAAATCACAGCTCTGATGTCCCTTATTATAAAGAATGTCCCTTATTTGAAAGCCATAAAGACTGTGGTTTATAGGGCTGGCAGATGTCCCTTATTCTAAGTGATGTCCCCCTGCAAAGGCTGGAAAATGTTAACTTTTATGTAATAATAATAATAATAATTTTTATTTATATGCCACCTCTCCCACAGGACTGAGGCGGCTTACAATAACAGTATGTAACAATTGTTGTTGTTGTGTGCCTTCAAGACATTTTTGGCTTATGGCACCTGTAAGATGGGAGTTTCTTAGGAAGATTTGTTCAGAGGAAGTTTGGCATTGCTTCCCCTGAGGCTGAGAGAGTGTGACTTGCCCAAGGTCATCCAGTGGGTTTTATGGCCGAGCCGAGAATCAAACCCTGGTCTCTGCTGTTGTAATCCAATACTCAAACCACAATGCCACGCCGGGTCTCTATTTGGGAGTATGGCCCCTTTATAAATGTGCACATCATGTAATGTATGTAGTTGTTGCGCATTTTCAAGTCATTTCCAACTTATGCCGAGCCTAAGGCAAACCCATTGCCGGGGTTTCTTAGCAAGATGTGTGCAGAGAGGGTTTGCCTTTGCCTTCCTTTGAGGCTGAGAGAGTGTGACCTGCCAAAGGTCACCCAGTGGGTTTCCGTTGCTGAGCGAGTTTTTGAACCCTGGTCTCCAGAGTCATAGTCTAACACTCAAGCCATCACACCACGCTGGCTCTAGACAATCCATTAGTTTTACAGAGAAATATGTGGCTGAAGCCTTGCATTTGATACAGTCGGCCCTCCTTAGCCACGGATATGTTATCCATGGATTCAATCATCCACGGCTTGCAAATACTCAAAAAAATTATATGAATTCTAACAAGCCAAACTTGATTTTGACACTTTATAAAAGGGATATAGTTTTAGTATACCGTTGTATATAATGTGACTTGAGCATCAACGGATTTTGACCCCAGTGGATACCAAGGGCCCATTGTATTTGGGTATTTGATATTTCGGTCAAACACAATTGCCTCCCAGGCAATACTATTCCTTCAAGGTGGGGTGGGGAGTTGGACTACATGGCCTTTAGGGTTTCCTATCTAGCGCTGTGTTTCCCTACAACAGGAGGAGCAGCTTCCTTTAAATGGGTCACTTGTACTCCTTCCAGCCTGGGATTCATCCAGAAAAAACTGACACTGTGTGTTTGAACACACCTGCTCTTGCAGATGGATTGCTCTGCCGGTAATGCTTTCCTCGTCTTTCTGACCCAGTTCCATTCTCTTGTTTGATGTGTCAGAAAGAGATGGAACAGAAAAGGCGATTTGGAACGGCTTTCTTCCCCCCCCCCCACCCATCGGTTGCCGCTGCTATTTGGGAAGAAAGCAGCAAGCAGCTGTACCAAAATTATTAACAATTGCCAGGAGGAGAGGCATGGCAAGCACTGTGCTCTGTGCAATCCGGTGTCCAAAATTACAACTGCTGTTTGAATTGTTATTGAGAGCAGGGATGTGGCCTGAGGGACACATACGGACCTCACAGCCATTTTGAGCCCCCTTGAGCCCCATTTCTATGCTATGGTTTAAAAAGCCTTCTCCTGAGCATAAAGTAGGACTTTAAAGGAGAGGAAGGAATTGGCAGAACGACCTCTGAGGATTCCTTGCCTGTGAAAGCCCTATGAAATTATGGGTCACCATAACTCAATAGGTGACTTGAAGACACATACACACACCGTAAAGGCACCAGCTAGTGTCCGATTCTGGAAGCTAAGCAGGGTCATCCCTGTTCAGTACTTGGATGGGAGACCACCAACAAATACCAGGTGCTGTAGGATGTATTACAAAGGAAAGAACTGGCAAAAACACCTCTTAGGATGCCTTGCCTAAGAAAACCCTTGGAAACTCATAGAGTCACTATAAGTAAACAGGTGACTGGAAGGTGCATACACACACTCTAAAGGCATGAGATCTTGTCTGATTTTGAAAAGCTAAGCAGGTTCAGCTCTGGTTCATACTTGGATGGGAGACCACCAATGAACACCTTTCAGAGGAAGGAACTGGCAAAACCACCTCTGGATCTTCCTTGCCTAAGAAAACCCTATGAAATTCATGGGGTCACCATAATTCAACAGGCAACTTGAAGGCACACACAAGGTGTCTAACCTATTTTAACCCCTTGGCAAGAGTCGTGAAAGCTTTAATTATAACCAATGTGGATGAACCTCAGTTTGGCATGGGTGCCTACGGCCACCACCGGTTGCATACAGAAAGTCCCACGTTTGAGCTCTAGCATGTCCAGCAAAAGGACCAAGTCATAGGTGATGAGAAAGCCTTTGGTCCAAAACACACTGCAGGAATAATCTAGTTTGAGACTGCTTTAACTGCATTGGCTAAATGCTAGCAAATTCTGGGAAATGTAGTTTTGTGAGACATTTAGCCTTCTCTGCCACAATAAATTCCCAGGATTCCCTAGTACTGAGACAGAGCAGTTAAAGCAGTCTCAAAGTGGATTATTTTTGCAGTGTGTTTTGGACCTTTCTCTACCTGAAGCCCTGGGAAACTGCTGACCATCAGATCCCCCTGAGCTAGGTTGCAAATATTCTTGCCCACTTGCTATATTTCTCTCCAGAGCTTGGAGGTGTTATTTTTGGACTGCAAAACCATAATCCTCCAGCTGGGGATACTAGGAATTGTCATCCAAATGCTGATCTCATCCAAATCCAACACAGCTCTTCTCTGGCTCTCGCGTTCTTTGGTTGTTCTATCTATCCACCTTGCATTTTATGTCTTTAGACTGGGCTCTGGCACAAATGAAGTCAGTGCTGTGTTTTGTCATGCACAAATGTAGTCAGTTCATAAATACATTTCATCACCCAGCTAAACTGCTTGGGGAGATGGTACAGGTGGTGGTTGTTGTCATAAAATGGTTTTCTGGAGGGTTATAGAAAGTTAATTTCCCCATCTACTGATGGAGATTGGTAGTGCAAGGTCCTGAATTTTCTTTTCTTTTTTCATTACTGTTTTTGTATTTGAAATCTTCAAACTGCAAGGACGGCACACCTGCTTTATGAAAAGTCAGACCACAGTAAATTTGTTGTTGTTGTTCTTGTGCCCTTCAAGATGTTTCCAACTTACGGCGACCCTATGGCAAACCTATCACACAGTTTTCTTGGCCATATTTCTTCAGAAGGGGTTCGCCATTGCCTTCCTCTGAGGCTGAGAGCACATGACCCAGTGGGTTTGTATGACTTGTACATCAATGGGGCCATGAATCTACTGAAGGTTTGAACTCAATTTTGAACTCTGATTCAATTCTGAACTCAAATCTAGGTCCAAAACACACTGCAGAAATAATCCAGCTTGATACCTCTTTAACTGACCTGGCTCAGTGCTTGAGAAGATCCTGGATATTGTTGTTTATGGTGGCACCAGAGCTCTCTGATAGAGAAGACTAAAAGTCTCACAAAACTGCTGTTCCCAGAATTCCCTAGCATTGATCCAGGACAGTTAAAGCAGTCTCAAACTAGAATGTTTCTGCAGTGGCTTCTGGACCTAACTAGCCAGGGTACTGAAACAATGCCTTCAAATGACGTTCGACATCTTGGAGAGCTCCACTGACTCCACCAGCCACCATTTGCCCTGGGTCTGTTGCCTGAATGACATTGGTAGACCTGAGTATTAACCTCTGGACATCTTCCTTTCAGCATCCTTCTTTGGAGATGGCTACGTGGAAATGCCCTTGGCGAGCACTTACACCACCGTCCAGCTTCATGTCCAGTTCTACTCTAGCCAACGCAGTGGACTCCTTTTCCTGGCTGCAGGGCAGACCGATTATCTCCTTCTGGAGCTCCGTGCTGGCATTCTACAGGTGGACTAAATGTTCTGCCATAGTACCACCATGTTGTTGAACCACTGTGGGCAGTCATTCCCAACAATGGCAGGAATCAAAATGGAGGAGGCTCAGGAAATGAACTTGGCCAGTTTTGGCTAGCCCACAACTTGCAGAAGTTCTACTTTGGAGGCCTGTTATTTTTGGGTTCCTTCTTTCCCGACTTTTGGAGACCCTATCATGGGGTTTTGGGGGGCTGAGAGTGTGTGACTCAGCCAAGATCATCCAGTGGGTTTCCATAGTTGAGCAGGGACTCCAGAGTCATAATCCAATGCTCAAACCACTATACCACTTTTGGGGACTACAACTCCCCTAGTCTCCCAACCAGTGATCATGCTGGTTGGGGGATCGTGTGAGTCATCACCCCAAAAAGTAATTTTTCTGAGCTGTGGGAATGCCTCACCACTGTTATGAATTAAGCATAGTTCCTTAGGAACTCCTTATGAACATAGCTCCTAGAGAGCCAGTGTGGCATAGTAGTTTGAGAATTAGACTAGGACTCTGGAGACCAGGGTTCAAATCCCAGCTTGGTCATGTAAACTCACTGGGTAAACCTGGGCAAGTCACACTCTCTTAGTCACAGAGAATGGCCATGGCAAACCTCCTCTGAACAAATCTGCCAAGAATGACCCCATGACCGCCTTTGGGTCGCCATAAGTGAGAAACGACTTGAAGGCACACAACAGCAACAACAAAATCTTATGAATTGTTGTCTGGCTCTAAATAGTCTCTTTCCCTATCCATTCCTGCCACTAGGCCTTTCTATGAGTCTCCTCATTTTCCAAGCAAAACAGAATAAAACGCCAAGGTACAGCTGTGTCTGTCTGGAAAATCAGCATGCAAAGGGATCTTATAGCACCTTTTGAGACTACTGAAAGAAAAAAGCATGCTACCAACTTCTTTCTTTCAATTAGCCTCAAAGGTGCTACAAGATCCCTTTGCATATTAAAATGACAAGTTAAACTGTTTAATACTAAACTAAATAAACTAAACTAAATACACCTATTAAATATAATAACAAATTAAAACAGTATTTGAGAGGAATTGAGGAGAGCCAAAGGCCTTGATGAGCAGCGAAGTTTTCACTCAGGGCCTAAATGAAATAAGTACTTGTGCCCATCAGGCCTCTAGGAAGAAGGCATGGCGGGAGGAAGTTAATAAAATGGGAAGTGAGAGGAACATTCAGAAATAGCTCCATAAATGGCTGCGATGATGATGATGATGATGATGATGATGATGATGATGATGATGATGATGATTTTCAGGCCAGAATGGACCTGGGCTCAGAAGAACTGACCGTCAAGTCCCCAGCAGGTCCCTATCTCAATGACCTCGTGATCCACGATGCCGACCTGTTGGTGGCAGATGGGCAGATGACCTTGATGGTGGATGGCCTCTTCAACGTGTCTGTGGAAATCCCAGGGCCTCAGCAAGAGCTGGACATTGAGTATGGCCTCTATGTGGGAGGAACAGGGAGCCTGGAACTGCCGTACCTCACCGGAGTTAGTGCACCCTTCAGAGGCTGTCTCCATGCAGTGACATTCAATGACCGCGATGCCCTCTCTGCCCTGGAATCAGGCACCAAGAGATCCCATGGTGTCCGAGAGGGGTGTAGCGTCGAGTTCTCCGCTGGGCCTGATGATCCCCTTGGTTTCCTCGGACCAAACTCTTACATTGCATTCCCTGGCTGGAGTGCGAGAAATGAAGGATCCATTGAGTTTGTGATCACCACAAGCATCAAGCAAGCTCCTCTGATCTACCAATCGGGACTGGAGAGTGACTTCTTCTATCTGGAGATCTTTGATGGGCGTCTCAGAGGAGTGGTAGAGAAGGGGAATGGTCTCGTGGTGCTCCACAACAACATCTACCTCAGCAATGAGCAGGACCACTATGTCAAGGTCAGTGGCATGAACTTAACAAGATCTATTACATGGGCCAAGATTCTGCATCATCTACTTAGGGTGTATCCAACATTGCAGGGTGAAAGCAGTTTGACACCACTTTAACTGCCAAATACTGGGATTGTAATTTATCAGCCTGGTTTGTCCAAGAGTTCTGATGCCTCACCAAACTACAGATCCCAGGATTCTGTAGCATAGAGTCATGGCAGTTAAAGTAGTGTCAAACTGCTTTCATTCTGCAGTGTAGATACACTCTCTTAGCTGAATATACTTAACATCAGCTGCATGGGGAAAAGGAGGTCCATTCAGACAGTGGTTGGTGCAAGGATAAATGATGTTTCTGTCAGGTTTAGAAAGATCAGACTAGGAGACATTACCTAGTTAAACATACTTAAATATCATTGTATTGGAGGGTTGTTGTTTTGTTGGGTTTTTAATCATATTAATGATTAACCCTTCTCTTCTAACTTCCCTGTCTCTGGTCAAGGTCTACATGGATGTCCGGAGGTTTGAGATCCTTGTCGACTACTATGCCTCACAGACCTCCAACAAGGGAATCCACAGTCACCTTGATCTCCAAGGACCCCTCTTTGTTGGAGGTCTGAATGAGAAGGCCGCTGCCAGGATGAGAGAGCGTGGGTTAGCATTTATGTCTGGAAACAACTTCTCCAATAGCTCCTTTGTTGGCTGCATTGAAGACTTGAGGGTGAACCAGGAGAAAAGAAGCCTGCAAGATGCTCTCATCACTAGGGACATAACAGCTGGCTGTGGGAAGCTAGATCAATACTCAGACTATGATGATGTATATGAGCAAGATGAGGCCACCACAAGCTCCCCTCTGGACAACTGGCAGGGCCCAGTCATGGAGCCCTGCCGTCCTGACCCTAATCTTCCTCCTGTCTTTGCTAACTTCACCAAACTTCTACATGTCAGTCCTCTCGTTGTTGCTGAAGGTGGAACAGCTTTTCTGGAATGGCGCCATACCCAACCTACCATTGACCTAAGCAGTGCAAACATCCGGCAGTCTCAGGTTCTCTTCAGCGTAACCACTGACCCCAGGCATGGAGAGCTGCAACTGGACCTCTCCCGGGTGAGGAGCAAAAGGAAGTTCACTCTATTGGACATTGTGAATCGAAAAGTCAAGTATGTCCATGATGGCTCGGAAGGACCTATGGATCAGCTGCTGTTGGAGGTGACAGTCACTGCCAGGGGAGGGATCCCAGAGTGTTTGTGGCAGGGTCAGATATATTTGCTGCCCATTAAGATCAACCCAGTCAATGATGCTCCTGAAGTCATCTTCCCACATGGAGATCGCATGGTCATTCTGGAGCACACACGCAAGCATCTCAACCCAGACATTATTCAAGCCCTTGATGATGATACCCCCTGTGACAGCTTGAGGTTCCAGCTGCTTGGAGGGAAAAGAATGGAAGAAGGTTACTTGGAATATGACTTCCATCCTGGAGTCCCCATCGAAGACTTTTCCTGCAGGGACCTGGAAGCAGGCCACGTGGTCTACGTCCACCAAAATGGACCCACTTCATCACTCATTGTCCAGGTTGATGATGGCATGATCATGAGCCCAGTGGCTACCTTGAGGGTGGTCGCTGTGGAGCCAGATATCCAGGTTCGCAACAACACAGGCCTCTTTGTCGCACAGGGGGGTGTTGTTCCAATAACCACAGCCAACCTCTCTGTGGAAACCAATGCAGTCCAGCAAAAAGTACCCATCCTGTATCGCTTGACTATGCCCCTGCAGTATGGCGAAATCCAAAAGCAAGGGAGCTTGGGTGGAGAATGGAAGAAAGTAGAGTCCTTCCACCAGCAAGATGTGGAACAAGGACGTGTCCAGTATTTCAGCACAGATGAGGAGCACCACACAGAAGACATGATTGAGAAGCTGCAATTTGTAGTCCAAGTGGGTCAAAAGACTTTGAAAAACAACACCTTCCTCATCAGGATTAAAAGGGCCACCATCAAAATGAAGACCATAGTCCCTCTCCAAATGAGAAATGAAAAAGAGAGGAATATCACCACTGCTGAAATGGAGCCAGCTTTAGAAGAGCAGGGTTCTAGCCCAGAGCCGTTCCACTATGTAATCGTTCAGCCACCCAGAAAGGGAAACCTTGAGCTCCGTGGAACAAGGCTGACAGAAGGCTTTGGTTTTACCCAGGAAGATCTGCAAAGTCATCAGCTGAGCTACAGTGCAACCATCAGAGACTCAGAGGAGACTGAAGATCTATTCCAGTTCCGTGTCATGGCTGGAGCTCACTACTCCCCTGTATACACTTACAGAATACAGATTGGAGGAGATCCTGATGCCCCCATTCTGACCAATGTCCTCTTGTCTGTTTTAGAAGGAGGACAGGCCACCATTTCCAAGGACCACTTGTTCATCAAGAGTGCCAGCAATGCCAACTATCTGTATGAGGTGATAGATGGTCCAACCCACGGGAAGCTGACCTGGAGAACATCAGAGCATTCGCCATCCAGTGAGGAGGTAATAACAAAATTCACTAATGAAGATATTCTCCAAGGCCATCTTGTGTACCAGCATGACGATTCTGAGACAATGGAGGATGACATCCCATTTGTGGCCATCAAGCAAGAGGAGGGAAGCTCTGACTTAGATGCTGAGGATGTGAGAGGTGTCTTCAGAGTTTCCATTCAGCCTGTTAATGACCACACTCCAGTCCAGATGGTCACCAAGGTCTTTAATGTGGTGCGGAATGGGCAGCGCCTGATGACCACCAATGATATTGCCTTTGTTGATGAAGATTCAGGCTTCTCAGATGCACAGCTGGTGTTCGTAAGGAAGGACATCCTCTTTGGCAGCATCATCGCGGCTGACGACAGAAGCCGCCCAGTCTACCGCTTCACCCAAGATGACTTGAGGAAGAAAAGAATTCTCTTTGTCCACTCAGGGGCCGACCGAGGCTGGATCCAGTTCCAGGTTTCTGATGGCCTCCACCAGGTTGCTACCCTTCTGGAAGTCCAAGCCTCTGACCCTTACATCAAGATCAACAACCACAGTGGCTTAGTTGTCCACCAAGGCAGTCAAGCAACCATTGACTCTTCTGTCCTCAGCTTGGAAACCAACATGGACATCAGGAATGATGAAGACATCCTTTTCCGCATCATAGCCCCACCCAAGTGGGGAGTGGTGCTGCGAGATGGACAAGAAGTGTCATTTTTCACCCGGAAGGACCTGTTGGCAGGAGATGTTCTTTACCATCACCATAACGGGAGCAGGAATCCCCAGGATCAAATCCACCTCTCTGTTGAAGCAAACCAGGTGACGGTGGAGGAGATACTGAAAATCACAATACATCTCAATTCCTTCCCAAACCCTCTGAACATTGTTCACAATGAGAGGATCCACATCCTCCAAGGAGAAGCTGTGGAGATTAAGAGTGACTACCTGCTGGTAAGTCATACTTTTTTCTGCCCTTTATTTATTGCCGTTCCTTCAAGCATGAAACTCCCCTATGGGTAACAAAGCAGGAAACATAAAAAGAGTCTGTGGGTTACTCTTTTTATGACTAGAATCAGAGTTTAGAATCTTGTTAGTGCCTTACATAGTGCATCAGTTCTCCTGCAGAAATAGATGGACATTTTTGTCTGATGCAGAAGGTCCATACTGAACTCAAGATTGAGGACATGGGGTTTCACAAGAGATGCCGTTGTGCACACAAATGTCGGCATGTGCACATGCAGGTGTGCATTTACATATGGGTGCCAATGTACATGTGCATGTTGTTCTGCTTTGAGGGGCATATTTGGGGTGCATTCCGTTTCTGCAATATTGCTGCACAACACTGGGGTTATGTAGCACAGTCAACAGGTGTGGAGATTTCCCCATTGTAGTATTGTGAGATATTTATCCTTCCCTATCAGAGAGCTTTGTTGCCCCACCAAACTACAAATCCCAGAATTCCATAACATTGACTCATGACAGTTAAAGTGGGATCGAACTGCTTTATTTCTGCAGTGTGTTAGCAGCTTGTTAGATGACAACTGATAATCTCCTGACTAGTTAGACCAGTATAAATAATGGCCAATTGGTAACCATAAGGAAGACGTGCACCACATCTGTACAACACTGGCAGCCCTGACAGGCAGAGATTTATTGGTCTCATCCCATGGCTTGTTCTGACTATGTTTCATGTCCTCCCACCTTTGTCTTGCAGGTTGAGCATGAAGAGACATCTCCCCATGAGATCATCTACACAATCACCATCTCTCCCCTCTCAGGGTTCCTGGTGGCCTTATCCCAGGGCCACACCTCAGATGAACCCGCAAGCTTGGACCCAATCCAGACTTTCACCCAGGAAGACATCAATGAAGGCAAGGTCCTCTACCTGCATTCCAGCCCTGAGATACAGAACGACCAGTTTACAGTTGACATCACGGCAAATGGGGCAGATGCTCTCGAAGGGGTTGTGGTGGACCTGGAGATCCTCCCTATTTCCATCCCACTAGAGGTTCACAACTTCACAGTGACTGAAGGGAGCAGCCAGGTGCTCTCCATGGATGTCCTAAATATACCCAGCACTTACTTCACGGCTCTTAATGTGGAGTTTGTCATCCTTGAAGCACCAGAGCATGGTGTTTTCCAGAACGTGGAGAGACCAGAAGAAGATGACTTGAGTGTCTTCTCCTGGTATGAGGTAGGAAGCAAGGCAGCAGCTTGTGTGATGGTCTGTCTAAAAGCCATCTGTTGTTGAAGGGAGTATTACAATCATCCCATGATATCTGCTGGGGTTTGGTTCCAGGACCCTCCATGGATACCAAAATCTGTGGATGTTCAAGTCCCATTAAATAATATGCCATAGTGAAATGGTGTTGCTTATATAAAATGGCAAAATAGGGTTTGCATTTGGGATTTTTAAAAAATATTTTCAAGCCATGGATGGTTGAACCTATGGATAAAGAATCCGTGGATAAGGTGGTTCAACTGTACACCATTTCTAATTCTGGCTGTATCTAAGATAGATGGATAGATAGATAGATAGATAGATAGATAGATAGATAGATAGATAGGATCCAACTTGAACTGCCATGGCGCCATCATAATTTGGTGAAAGACTTAGAATTCTCTACTAGAGAATTCTAGTGCTGTAGAATGAACTAGGGCTCTCTAGTAAATCTCTCAATTTTGTTTTCTTTCACCACAGAGAGAAAAAAATAAGTGCTCTCCCATCCCAAATGTAGAAGAAAATTTCCCAGTAGTGGCCAGTAGTATGCTCAGTCACCTCCTTTACTATCCTTATATTTCCAATGATCCAGGGCCCTTATGGTCATCTTCCCCTTGCATTCAGGTGGAGCATCAGCTTGTCCGATACGTCCATGATGGGAGCGAATCCTTGACCGACCAGTTCACAGTGGTGGCCAACGTCTCCAAGGTCAACCAGCAGAGCCAACCCAAGATGGTTGCCATCAACATCATCCCAACCAACGATGAAGCACCAATGTTGGTGGTCAACCTGGGACTGCAGGTACTTCCTTCTGCCCAGGGAGTGGTGGGTTTATGAGGATCCTGGGAAGGATACCAAAAAAATAATAAATCCTCAGGCAGGTTGCACACAGCAACGAACTGGAAAACTGGGCGATGATGGAGAAAACCAAGGTCTGCATCCAACCACAATCTGATGTTGCCCAAGGTCATCTGGTGGGTTTCATGGCTGAACCCTGGTCTCCAGAGCTGCAGTCCAACACTCAAATCATTGCACCATGCTGGCTTTCCACAGGGTTTTCATAGCAAGACTTGTTCAGAGTGGGTTTGCTTTAGTCTTCCTCTGAAGTTGAGAGAATGAAACTTGCCCAACATTGCCCAGTGAGTTTCCATGGTCAACTGAGACTTCGAACCCTGGTCTCCAGAGTCCTGGTCCAACACTCAAACCATTATACCACATTGGCTCCTTGTTTTCTTTGTTGTTTGTTGTTGTTGTGTGCCTTCAAGTCATTTCCAGCTTAGGGCAATCCTAAAGTGAACCCATCATGGGGTTTCCTTGGCAAGATTTGTTCAGAGGAAGTTTGTCATTGCCTTCTAAGGCTGAGAGAGTGTGACCTGCTCAAGTGGGCTTCCATGGCTGAGCAGAAATTCAAACCCAAGTCTCCAGAGACCTGGTGCAACACTCAAACCATAACACCCCGCTCCTTATTTTCTTAATATAATCTGCAAACAGATGCTGTGATGCATCATATGGTCTGAGATCCAGCTGCTATAGCTGTTAGCGGCTGGCAGTGCCAAAGATGAAGAAAGGGTGGAGTAGCAGATGGCAAAATCGTGCAACATTTGTGCAGTTTTTTCCACTAGTCCTTGACTCACATTCATTGGGAAAGAAAGGGGAGATGGTGGAAACTCCGGCTATGTTTATTGGTCCCATCTTCTGCCTTGCAATGGCCAAGGATGGCCACAGTGTGGAAGCATAACTCCATGCTACAATTCCCAATGCACTTTTTATAGAAAACGGAAGACTACTTTGAACTTTTTATGTAACAGACTCCATGATCAATGTGACTAAACACACCTTTCTCCTCAACCAGCCTTTTAAAAGTTCAGATCCTCAGTTTCCTTTTTTGTAAATCAGGAGCAGATCATCTGTTAGACAGGGCTCCTTGCTTTTTAAAGTGTGCATCTCCAGCAAATGCATCTCATTTTTTAGTAAGCATTTATTTAATGATTTTTTTTTATCCTGCATTTTGGCCTAAAAAGCAAGAAAAGATTGCCAGTCCAGGTTGCAATGATAAGTAGCATCTATTCTCTTGCATAATATTTCACAAGGAAGAAGGGATGGAGAAGGGATAACCAAATTCATATGAATTCAGGTTGTTCCAGTGAGTAGCTAAGATGGAACCAATTTAAGAGCCTCTTGAAATAGTTATGGATGGGGGAATATTCCACTTTCATTCCTATGGAATCCTTGCATTTGCAATTAAGTAGTGGTTTGGGCATTGGTCTGGGACTCTGGAGACCAGGGTTCGAATCTCAGCTCGGCCATGAAACCCACTTGTGACCCTGGGCAAGTCACACACTCTCAGCTGCAGGGGAGGGCAATGGCAAACCTCCTCTGAACAAATCTTGCCAAGAAAACCTCATGGTAGTTTTGTCTTTGGGTCGCCCTAAGTCAGAGACAACTTGAAGGCACCCAACAACAATTTAGAATGGTCAGCCAAAGAGCTCTGGTCCCTCCCCAAACTACAAATTCCACAGGATCCCATAGGATGTTGCTATGGCCATGTGCAATTGAAATGCTGCAGTTGTGCAGTGTGGAAGAAACATATATATCTTTATAAATCATTTCAGTATGTATACAAACATATGTACCATTAGAAACACTCCAAAAACTTCAGCGTTGATTTATTCACAGTAACATCAAATATCCTACTGACACACCATCACCAACACCAACCATACTTCCTTTCATAGTTATTTTATCTCCTATTTGTAAGTCTTGTATTATGTATTTTATTTCCATCTTTCATCCCTCTCCAAACTGCAAATCCCAGGACCCCAGAGGATGTTGCCATGTCACAGTGTAATGGAAGTGCAGCGTAGAAGAGACCTTTTGTGAAATAGGTCTGTTGTGCAACTGCCATGCTGGAATCCTATGGAATCCTTAGAGTTGCAGTTAAGAAACAGGTATTGCGAGTCCTCAGCTCAAGAGCTCTTGTCCCTCTCCAAACTACAGATCCCAGCACTCCATAGGATGTTGCTATGGCAAAGTGCAATGGAAGTGATACAATTGTGCAGCATGGAAGAGGAGATGATCAGCTAAAGCTTTGGAGAGCTTGCAGAGCCACAGTGGCACAGTGGCACTGTTTCTTGTACTCTAGCACCCTCCAGGGCATTTTGCAATGTCCGAGCTGCTTTTCCAAAAATAAAACCGCCTCTGCTGCAGCAAAATGGAAAAGGCCCTTGGCGTTTTCATGGTGACACCCTGTCCATTCTCCTGAGGACTCTGGTTAATTCATCCCATCACTTCAGGACAAGTCAATCAGGGCTGTGGAAAAGATGGCATGAGTGGATGCGTACATGCCAGAAGGAGAAGAGCAAATCCCACACGAGAACTAGAGAGCAATAGAAAGCAAAGGGGAAACATGATGAGGGCGGAACAGGATCCAAACCAAGCTGATGTTCTCATAAGCCATGATCTCATTGTTTAACAGATGCTCATTGGGATCACTTCAGGGTCAGGGTTCTGTGTGTTTTGGGGTGAAAGTTTGTTACTGTTGTTGTTCAAGGACTCATTTTATTTTTAAAAATTTCAAAATACATTCCCAGACTGGGAGGCTTTCTTGCTGGGGGCAAGAAGAAATGTGTTTGCTTGACAGAGAGCAGAAATACTTTGGATTTCCTAAGCTGTCCAATGCTATTGATTTATTGCTCTTTTTATCCTTGGCCTAGAAGACGCAATGGCCTGCAAATCCTATAATCCCTGGTTTTGGGCCATAGTTTGTGGTGCTTTTAGGACTGGGATGGGCAACTGGGGCATTAGGCCTCTTGGAGGTCTTGGAGGGCCATATCACTGCACTCTGCTCTCTCTTGCAATATATATATCTCAGCCTCAGTGGAAGGCAATGGCAAACCTCCTCTGAACAAATCTTGCCAAGAAAACGCCATGATAAGTTCGCCTCAGGTTGCCATAAGTCAGAAGCCACTTGAAGGCCCAAAGCAACAAACATATATTATATATTATGTATACACATGTATGTATTTTTCATTTATTTATTCTTGGAGCCTTTTCTTTTTTCTGCAACCTGCACCATTTCCAATTTTGCACCATATGGAAAATTTCTATAGTGTCCTCCTTCCCTTGATGCCCTAAATACATCCTTATTTTGTGAAGTCGAAGGCTTTCAAGGCCAGCATCTATAGTTTTTTGTGGTTTTCTCAGGCTATGTGGCCATGTTCTAGAAGAGTTTATTCCTGGCGTTTCGCCTTCATCTGTGGCTGGCATCTCCAGAGAATGCTGGCATGGAAGAAAGTTGTTCAACAACAGAACAATACACAGATTAACATGGAGATCACTCCTCCCTATCCAGGGTCACACAGTAGATATATACCCAACTCTCTTCCATGCCAGCATTCTCTGAAGATGCCAACCACAGATGCTGACGAAACATCAGGAATAAACTCTTCTAGAACATGACCACATAGCTCGAACCCCCCCCCAAAAAACTATACATCCTTATTTTGCTTAATGCATAATCCAGCCCTGGACCCAAACCTGGTGTGGATCCCCTGCCCCACTGACATGGAAGACACCAGGTCCAGGGCATTGAAAAGTAGGGGAGGTTAAAGAAAAATATGAGAAGAAACAGCAAAATTGAAGGATAATCTGACACATAGGTACTTGCTTTCCAAATGATATGGAAGCCATCTCCAGGCAAGCAAGGCAGAAGGAGCCATCCCTGCCTCTCACCGGCCAACTCCACGTGACTCTTCCAGAGATCACAGGCAGCACGGAGTATGGACAAACATAATAAAATGATCAGCTAAGAGCAGAAATGAAGCATAAAGCTTGAATAATTCAACATGAGCATGGTCTATGGAGAAAGCTCGCTCCAGCCCTTCCCTTTGGAAGACTTGCTTTGCAACAAAGACATTCCCACTACCTTTTCCAGAGGTTTGGCAGCGGCTGCTTCCACAAAGCTGCAATTTGGTACAATTTGCAAATTCTGAGAGAAAAATAGAAACTGGAGAGGCAGAGGTATCTATCCTATCCATTTTCGATTTCCTAATTTGCCCATCCTAAATTCATTTCCTCATTTGCCTGTTCATATTGCAACAAAACAGGGACCTGCAGTCAAAACTGAGGCTAACTTGAATTCAGAATCAGGGATCGTACTACAACTCCCAGGCTCACCCAGAGGCCATGCTGCCTGGATGTTTCTGATTAAAAAAAGGAACTATTCCCAAGGTCTGGATTTGCCAGTGAGGAGAAGATCCAGCACTTGCTTGAAACTATATGCAGAAATAATGCAGTCTGACACCACTTTAGCCTCCATGACTCAATGCCAAAGAATCCTGGGATTTGTAGTTTGTTGTGGCACCAAAGCTCTCTGGCAGAGAAGGCTAAATAGCTCACAAAATGACAAATCCCAGCATTCCATAGCAGTTAAAGTGGTGTCAAACGGCTTTATTTCTGTAGTGCAGACAAGGTCTATTCTCAAATTGGTTGATCACCGGCCAGTCTTGCAAAACTGCTTGCTGGAAAAAGCTGTGATTTAAGAAACAGAAAGAGAATTTGCTTCGTGAAGCAATATTATGGCTTTCTAGAACTTGTTGTACTGCAGTTCCCATCGTCCTCCAGGATTATAGAGGTTGAGGAGAGTGGCAGACCAACAACAACTAGCCCTCTGTCTAGGGACAAAGAGGCTGAGATCTTACATTGAGGTCATACAGCCTAGAAAGCCATACACAGAGTTGCGCTACAGAGCCCTTGTGTCACACAACCCAATGCACATTTGCATGTGCAGTGACAGCACGTGCAACTCTGCTTCCACAACTTTGCACTGAACAGAGACATTCTGCTTTGGTCCAAAATGCCCATCCACTTCCATGGGGCCATATTTGGACTCAAAGAAGGTCAGATTCATGGCAGATGCAAATAGTGAGCCCTTGGAGTTGGATGAACCAAGGCCCTGGTAGAAATCATAGTTGTTCTTAGTCCTACAACTTGAAGAACTCTCCTTTTGGATTCCTTCTTGGAAAAGGCACACTTTATCCGCAAACAGAAACATAGGAACCACCGGGAGACCACTCCTGAGTTGCTGAAGACCAGAAACACAAAGGCATAGTTTCCAAATGTTTGCTCCGAACAAACACAATCCAGCGTCTCAAGCCTGGGCATCTCTTTGTAGGAACTGGGTGTGCCTTGTTTGAACACAAGCACAGCAGCTGAAGCCAAGGGCAGCTGGGCCCTGAATCACCACATCATGGTGTCTGAATAGCTTGTTCCCAAGGCAACATGCATGACAGAAGTCAGGAGCAATGCTGGAGTAGTTGACAAATACACCAAATGAAAAAGCAAGGAGGAAGAAGAGAAACCAAAGTCAGATTAGAATGATGATTTGGACCCAAATCCCTTTGTCAGTCCCAACCAAAGTAGATCAATGGGATTTGCCTAAGTGTTGACTCACCATTCAACATGTAGTTCACATGAGTCTACTCCAATTGGGACTAACCAATAGTTCAGCAAGTAGCAGTTCTACAGCATCTTAACTCTCTTGACTCTCTTGTACTTGGATTTTAGACCCCCCCCCCCTGCCCAAAGTTGCAGGTGGTTGTAAAATCCCCATAGAATTAGACCTACAACACAAGGATTTGTGTCAACTTTCTCGTTGTGTGCCTTCAAATCACTTCCAACTTACGGCAACCCTAAGACAAGCCTATCATGGGGTTTTCTTGGTATGTTTCTTCAGAGGGGGGTTTACCATTACCATCCTCTGAGGCTGCCCAAGGACATCCATTGGGTTTCATGACCAACCCAGGATTTGAACCCTGGTCTCCAGAGTCATAGTTAAACACTCAAACCACTACATCCCACTGGCTTGCACTTATAATTCACCAAACCATTTCTAAACAACATCCCCAGATTTCAGCCGTTTGCCACTTTGGGAGAAAATAGACCAAGGAAATGTTACTGTTAGATGCTTTATATGTTGCTATAGTTCTCAAGATG
>NC_056527.1:150981741-151037300 GCF_019175285.1 Sceloporus undulatus | reverse complement strand
TATTATTATTATTATTATTATTATTATTATTATTATTATTATTATTATTATTATTATTTTGCCCTTGTCCTGGAATATTTAGAAGCATTGAACACTATTCTTTGTCTCAAGTTTCTCCATTGCTAATTCAACAAGCACAGAGAGATGCTTTCCTTGTGCACAACAGGTGTCAAGTTCACTTTGCAAAGCTAAGAACGTGGCGGTGGTGTAGTTACTCTGTAAAAAAGTCACAGATTGGACTTCTTGTATTTCATGTCATTTGGGCCCAGAGTTTACTTTGTGTGTGTATGTGTGTGTGTGTGTGTGTGTGTGCATGCGCATATGCACATTTGTGCATTATGACACGTGTGGATAACATCTTGTGCATCTGACCAAATTGATGAAATGTGTTGATATAATTTCCATACTAAAATACTGCTCCTTTCTAAAATGCTTCAGGTCCCTTGGTCATTTTATTTCCTTTCCTATTTGGACACAGTCTTTCTGTACTGCTCTACTCAAGGCCATTTGGAGTGTAATGAATTGGCGAAAGCACAGTGTAAAGAACTGGTGAAATCCTATAATAATTCAATCCAGTGAAAATGTCAGCTGGTATTCAGTAGCTCAGTGATGGGTTTATAACCTGGAGTTAGGGATCCTAGGTGTGTGTGTTGTATGTCTTCAAGTCCTTTCCGACTTATGGTGAGCCTAAGACGACTTCAAGTGTTGTAGCTCCATCCTACGGCATTTGTAGTTCTTGTTGTGTGATCATTTTCTAGATGGTTAATATGATCTTATTATTCCATTGGATGGTTAAATGGTATTGTAATAAACATATGCAATTTATAGGTTCAGCACACTTAACCATTATTTTCTAAGGGAGTTTTCAGAAACTCTAGACTTTCAGAAGTACCAGACTTCCTTGATAGCCTTCCAAAATGACAAATCCCAATACTCTGTAGGAAGGAGGCAAGACAGTTAACTTCATTATTTCTGCAGTATAGATGCACCCCTAGTCCAAGACTCAACTCCTGCAGCATGCTGCTTCACAGTTTTGTTTGCCTAGTATATTTTTAACCGAACTCACAAAGATCCCCCATGGCTTTTCAAACGCTGCAGGATAAAGGACTGGCTGGAACATGATTAATGCTGCAGACAGAATAAAGCCTTCAGAAACATAGAAATAATAATAACTTTATTATGGCCATTTGGCCAGCACAGAAACATAGAAAAGCATTGCAGGGGGGATGGACTGGGGCTGGATTCTTTGGTATGAGAAACAGAGTGATATAAACAAGTTTCTATTTTCATTTGAGAATTTTTCATTCGAGAAATGTCCAGTTTTAACAAGCCTTTGGCTTGCACCGGAGAGACACAAAGACGGGATGTCAACAACAAGCAAGTAGATCTGGTATGGCACAGAGCATGGCTGAGTTGTTTTTGGACTACAGCCTCCAGAATCCCCCAGCCATTCTGAGAGTTGTAGTCCAAAAAAGGGACTGTTTCCCAGCTCTAGTGAGAAGGTGGACACATACCTGGAAATGAACTTCTTTGGTTTCTTGACTCTTCTTCCCAGATCCAAGAAGGCGCCACTGCAGAGATCACTTCTGAGCTCCTTCTAAGTGAAGATGAAGACAACCCACCAGAGGAAGTGGTCTATTCCATCCGGAGGCCCATCAATGGGAAGGTGGTGTTGAAGCCATCACCCAACCATACGGTCCAGCGGTTCACCCAGGCCCAGATAAACCGCCATCTTGTTCAGTTCATCCATGAAGGTGTGTAGAGGAAAGAAGAGGGACAAGATGGTGGCATGGGTGGGCAAATGGTGGCTTTCACATGTAATCATGCCATTGGTCCTTCTTTGCTCAATATGGTCTATAAACTAAATACAGCAGTCCACTCTTATCTGTAGAGGAGATGTTCCAAAACCTGCAACAGATACCTTACATTGCGGATACTACCGTATCTTATACCAGTAATATTTTCAACCATGATCGACTGCGGGTAACTGAAGCCATTGAAAGTGAAACCGCAGATAAGGCAGGATTGCATAATATTTTCAGACCGTGGTTCACTGCAGGTAACAAAAACCATGGAAAGCGAAACCATGGGTAAAAGAGGGACTGTAATATTTTCAGACCATGGTATACCACAAGTAATGAAAACCACAGACCATGGGTGACCACAGGTAACCAAAACCACAGAAAATGAAACCATGGATAAGGGGGGGGGGGACTGTGTAATATTTTCATGATCATTTTAGAGAAAGCAAAGCCATGGAAAAGGGGGACCAGGCAATATTTTTAGACTATGGTTGACCACAGGTAACTGAAACTGCAGAAAATGAAACTTTGGATGGGTAATATTTTCAGACCATGGTTTACCACAAGTAACTAAAAACACAGGAAGCAATGCTGCAGATATGAGGAACCGTGCAATATTTTCAGACCACAGGTAACTAAAACTATGGAGAGTGAAACTGCAGATGAGGAGGGATCGTGTAATATTTTCAGATCATGGTTTACTACGGGTAGCTAAAGCCGTGGAAAGTGAAACTATGGATAAGAGGGAACTGAGTAATATTTTCAGATCATGGTTGACCATGTGTAACTAAAACCAGGGAAAGCAAGATGACCACTGAAATTCAGAGCTTGTAAAAGATGGAGGGTGGATAAAAACATCCCTAAATCCTTCACCCAGCATGGCCAACAAGAATCCAAATAAACCACTATTCCTATCTCCGATTGCTCTCATTGAAGAGATGAGTATTTCGTCTAATATTTTCCACAAGTTTATTTAATTTCAGGAGCAGCAGAAGCTAAGCGTCCATTGACCCCCAGAGTCCTAAACTCCATCCTCTGTTCTTAATCCATTCCACAGGATCCCTGGATGGAGGGTTTTCCTTTGATTTATCAGATGGAGAGAACATGTCTCCAGGGCATTTCTTCGCTGTGAGGGCCCAAAAAAAATTGTCTATTGTTCTGGAAAAAAAGGAAGATCTGACTGTCTGCCCAGGTATTTATTTGTTTATTTATTTATTTATTATTATTATTTAGGGAGATCATCTGAAGTTGGCAAAGTTCTTCCAGCATACTTTAAAATACATAATTTAAAATTGCGAGTCTCTGCTCCATACGCAACATCAGAAAAAGTCACTACACCGAAATAACTCACCAAAAGGATTCCAATCTCTCGATTTATGACATCTGTGAGTTACATCCTAATATAAAATTATGTGGTCACCTGCCAATTTAAAAGCAAAATAGACCATAAAACATATGATCCAAAGCAACATAAAATACAGCAGCAAAAGAAAACTTGCAGCGCCCCAGAAATAAGTTCAGGAAGCCATTTTCTTTTTACACATGACTAAACCCATGGGTCAGAGATTTGCCACATCAGATCCAAATGAGTGATTCTCCTCCTGGGCCTTTTCTTTTAAAGGTGCTTCTCAGCCAATAAGAAGCCAGAATTTGAAAGCAGTGACCAATGAGGAGGGAGAAACCCAATCTCTATTATACATCATTGAACAACCTCCCCAGTTTGGCAAGTTGCTCAATAGCCAGAAGGACAGCGATGGAGAGCAGCTGAGGAACTTCACTCAATCTGAGGTAAGGACTCTGACCATTGGGGAGATAACATGAAAGATGGAGATACATGGAAATAAGGGATTGAACAAGGACTATCCCACATTGTAACATTCTGATCCAAGATCTGGAGATGAGCAACCTATGCAAAACAGACTTCAGTCCTATGATGGTATCGCTATGATTCCCAAACTTTGGTCCTCCGGGTGTTCTGTACTCCAGCTCCCAAAAGCCCCAGTCATCTTGGCCAACAGTTCAGGAATTCTAGGATCCAAAGTCCAAAACATGTAGCGGACCAACATTTGGGAGCCACCAAGTTATTAGTTTGGTAGACATAGATAGGACTGAACCGACCAGAAGGATAGGAGAATAAGGAGACAAACCAGTCTTCTTGATCTGTGATCCTATTTCACACTGGAGGAATAGAAAGCCTTGATGGTGTATTATTTTATTCCATTTTGTTTATATCCAGCCTTTCTCCCAATATGGGACCCAGGGTGCCTCACAAGACAAGTTACCACAAAATACAGTTAAACCAGTAGATGATGCATAAAGGTCAAAACCAATGAAATGAACAATCATGTTTAAAAGGGGATTATGTACTGTTGGTTATGTATGTATTATGTATTTTATTGATGTATTTGTGCTGTTGTAACCCACCTTCATCCATAGGGAGAAGCAGGATATAAATAAAAATTATTATTATTATTATTATTATTATTATTGGCAAACTTACCTGCAAAATAAACCCCATTGAGCACAGTTGGGCCAAATAGACATGTATAGGATATATAGCCATATAGTGTGTATAGACAGGTCCAAAGAGTGATAGTGGCTCCTTCTTCCTCAGATGCACGGATGGTACTGGGATGCAAGTTCGCTCCCTAGTTGCTAACTGGCCACAAAGATGTGCCCAGCATCATCTAGTTACTATATCATAGTCAAGGGAAAGGCATTTCACCAGGAGGTATTGTATATCTCCTTGTGCAAGGCCTGGAAAATGATTTACCCCGGTCTCAGTTCTACCAACATAAGGCACCAACAGTATTCTGGACTTGTCTTGCTTTTCATCAAGCAAACCTTCCTCTTTTTGGCCGTCTAACCAGGTGGATGCCGGAGTGATATCATACTATCATGAAATGCCATCTGAGCCTTTCTGGAGTCTTGAGGATGCTTTTCACTTCCACGTTTCTTCTCCATCCATAACGACGGATCCATACATCCTTGGAGTGTCAGTATCATTTGAGAACAGCTGTCCCCAGCAAGCCACTCGGTTGTGGAAGAACAAAGGTAAAGCAAGTGTCATGTTCACGGCTCACACAACTGTTCATGGTAGAGAAGAGCATGGAAAGTTACTGTTTAAAAGTAATTCCATCCTATGATACACTAAAGTACAGGAAGAGTCTCCTTCATCCAAAATGCTTGGGGCCAGAAGTGTTTTGAATTTTGGATTTTATAGGGTAACTTATTCCTCCCCTACATTGCTGCTTTTTCATTCAATGTTTATTTTAAATGAAGAGTGATCAGGGAATATTGTAAGGTGTCTTGTTTTAAGGATGTGTATACGTGTGTGTGTGTGTATGCTTCAACCTGTCTGTCTGTCTGTCTGTCTGTCTGTCTGTCTGTCTGTCTGTCTCTATCTATCCATCTATAGACAGACGGACAGACAGGTTGGAGCATATATATAGCCTACCGGAAGAGATCTGTCTTATCACTACCTTAGAGGCCTTTAAGAAGGCGCTCAAAATGGATCTCTTCCGGCGGGCATATCCACCGGATTCCATATAAAAGGTTATGACGATTGCTCCACTCCTGACTATGATTGTTGGCTGTTGATGAATTGATATTAGAGAACTAATAGGAATGTTGCTTAATTCAGTATTAGTATTTTATTGATTGTATTTTGTATTATTGTATCATTTTTACTTGATGTAATCCCACCTCGATCCTTTGGAGAGGCAAGAAATATAAATAAACTTTATTATTATTTACACACACACACACACACACAGAGAGAGAGAGAGAGAGAGAGAGAGAAGGAGAGAGAGAGAGAGAGGTTCAAGCAGGTTCAGAGAAGGACAAAAGGGTGATAAAGAGGTACAGAGAGCAAACCATATGGGGAGAGTTTGAGGGAACTGAGCATATTCATCTTGGTGAAATGAAGAATGAGGAGTGACATGACTGCAATCTTCTTTTTTAGGCCTCACTGTTCCAGAAGCTCAAAGCAAAGTGATTGACGTCTCGCTACTGGATGCTTCCAACCTCCTTGCCTATAAAGAACCTGACTCCAAAACACCCTCCTATGATGTGGTATTTCTGGTCACACAGCTACCTTCCTATGGAACCCTGTCTGTCCCTGATGGGCCGGTGAACAGAAAGCACCCCTATTTCTTGCAATCTGACATTGCTGCAGGTGGGTTGGAATATGCTCACCATGGACCTGGCACCATGGTTGACCATTTTCGATTTAGTGCTTGGCTCCGGCATAGCAGCGTGAAATCAATTCAGCCCCCACAAAAAGAAGAAGGTCCTGTCATTTCTGGAACATTCAACATCACTGTGAGGGACAGTAATGAGGTGCCACCGCGGCTGGTCAGCCAAGGACATGTTCTACGGGTCCTTCATGGTTCATCTTTGAGGATCTCCCAAGAGCACTTAAATGTCATGGACCCCGATAGCTCCCCAGAAGAAATTAAATATGACATCCTTTCTGGGTCCTCCAGTGGTTTTGTGACCCAGGTCCAAAATAAGCAGGTGCCTGTTACCCAGTTTACTCAAGCAGACATCAATGCAGGGCACTTAATGTTCATCGCCAATGGAACTAGCTCTTCTGGAACCTTGGACTTTGCCATCTCTGATGGACACAATCCAACTATTTTCACTTCCTTGGAAATCATGGTTGTTCCAGCAATTACCTGGGCAACAAATCAGACGCTCTTGGAGATACCACAGGGTCCGAACATGGCCTCCTTGTCCCACCACCATCTTTTAGGGACTTTGGACAAAGAGGAGGGCAATACTCTTTACAGGATCATTGGGGGGCCCCAATTTGGCCAAATCAAGGTCAATCAAAAGCCTGTGAGTGAATTTTCACAGAAGCAAGTGGACGATGGAGAAGTTATGTTTACCTTCACTGATTTTGCCTCCTCTGAGGATGAATTCCAGTTCCTTGCCACATCAGGAGCGGTCAATATATCAGGTGTGGTGAGTGTTGCAGTTAAGGCCTTGGTCAAAATGAAACAGGATGCCCTCTGGCCAGGAGGAACCACAATTCAGCTGGACACCAGCATCCTTGATGCGAGCGAGTTGGCCAATAAGACAAAGAGTAATCCAGAGTTCAAAATCCTCCAGGCTCCCCAAAGAAGCCAATTTGTTAAATTATCTAGAGACCAAACAAACCAACTTGTCCCAATTGATACCTTCACTCAGCATGATCTCGAGCAAGGGCTGGTTGGCTTAGAAATCTTGGGGATGGAAGACTCTGAGGAAAACCGAAAGCATGATGAATTCCTGTTTGAGTTGGTGGCTCAGGGAGTTCCCCCTGCTTTGGAATCTATGGGGTATACAACCGAGGCCTTCAACTCCTCAGCACCCTATGGAGTTACGCTGCTCAGAGCACCAAATCTTGAAGAAGAGGAACTCAACACCACACCCCAAAGCATAACCCTTTCTCCCCAGACATTACCTACCAGTCTGCCTCAGACTGAAAATCCCAGCCAAAATCCCAGCGAGCTGCCGGCTCATCCAACAGCATGGCCTGGTCAAGGGATGACAACATTGCCTCCTCCAGCGGAAAGGGGCACACTCCTCGGTTTCATTGAAGCCAACATGTTCAGCATCATCTTGCCCATCTGCCTCATCCTTTTGCTCCTGGCCTTGATCCTGCCCTTGCTCTTCTACCTCCACAAGCGGAACAAGACGGGGAAGCACAACGTCCAAGGGACGCCCCCCAAATACAAGAACGGGACAGTGGTTGACCAGGAGACCTTCCGGAAGACCGACCCTAACCAAGGCATTCCTTTGTCGACAGTCAGCACACTGGAGGCCAAAGAAGCGGGACTCAACTCAAAAGGTGTAGGGCCAGGAGGACAGCAGGACCCAGAACTTCTCCAGTATTGTAGGACATCCAACCCAGCCTTAAAGAACAGCCAATACTGGGTCTGAGGGTTGTTACAGAGACTAAACAGTGTGACTGTCTCCAGGTAGAGGGGTCCAAGGGTCCTTATGCCTCTTCCGTCTTCTCCTTGTCCTCCTCTTTGTTGATGCATACAAGAGACAGTCAATGCAATACAAGGAAGTCCATGTATGGGCTTAACTCTTCCAGGATTATCCCAATTACAGTGGGCCCTTGGTAACAGCTGGGATTTGGTTCCAGGACCCCCATGGGTACCAAAATCCATGGATGCTTGAGTCGCATTGAACACAACAGCATAGTAAAATGGTGTCCCTTATATAAAATGGTAAAATTAAGGTTTGCTTTTAGAATTTATATATTTTAAAAATTCCAAGCTGTTTATGCTTGAATTTATGGACAAAAAAAAAATATCCATGGATATGGAGAGCTGACAGTATCTTGGTTTCCCCAAAGATGTTAAGTTCATGATGGGCAAATCTCTATGGAAACCAGCAAGATCCTGAAAAGACTTATTTCAGAGGGAGCAGAGAAAAGTACAGTTTATCTTCTTGAGAACCAAAGATTTCTTCTTTAAAAAAAGAAAAGAAATCCCTCCACCAAAAAAAGCCATTTAATTTTTAAGCTCTTATGAATGAGACTGTGTGCTTCAAAAGCCACGTAAAACCTTAGAACTAAAAACGAAACTGAATTCAGATGTTCAGGGGTGGTGGGGTTTCAGTTCTTTATGTTGCTCTTCCAGGTGACAAGCAAAAGTCCAAGGAATTACAAAGCACAATAGCAACCATTGCAGAACAAGTTGTACAAAAACATGCCCAGTGGTCTAATTTATACGGTTGGAAAGTCCGAGGGAGACTTTGCAGAACCGAGATGAGCCTGATACCGAATTTTTCAGTACTGTTTACTAATACAGAGTTCGCTTAGCCCAAAATCTTAGGCAACTGCAAGATTGGGTAACTTCTGAACATGAGCAAAGCATGCATTTACTGGGCAATTCCAAGAAGACTGATGTTTTGCTTTGAGGGTTGGTTTTTGTTTTTTTTTTTTTAATTATTTTCCAGGCAAATATTTTGGGCATCCAAGCAATGAAATGTCAGGTGATGTTGAGGCGGATCGTCGGCACTTGGGTAGATTTTGTTTCAACAAGCCAAGCGTTGAGCTGTGCTTTGTATGTGTCGGGTCATTCTGAATCATCCGTTCCAACCCACAGCAGGATTTCCCCAGAAGTAAAGATTTCCACAGATGTTTCTCCAAGTCAGGAAGATGAGAAGTAACTTGCACTAACTTCCATGGGGAGTTGCGACTGGTTCCCTAGGGCTAGGCAACCAAAGAAAGAAAGAAAAAAGGCACTGGCTTATAATCTTAGGCTGGAAAAATGAGCTCCAGCCAAGAAAAACTAGACCCAAAGGGTGTTACTGTCCTGAAAAGAAAAAGTAATTATTGGTCATTTCCCCCACTTTTCTAGTGGCAGTTGGTGTTTTCAATGGCAATGTACAGTGGTACCCCGGGTTACGAAATTAATTCGTTCCGCGGTTAATTTCGTAACCCGAAATACCTTCGTAAGCCGAATTCCCATAGGCGCTAATGGAAAAATAGCTCTCTGCTGCCCTCCGGTGGCGGAAAATAGCGCCGCGGTTTTTTCGTAACCCGAAGAAACCTTCGTAAGCCGAAGCAATAAATCCCTATGGGATTTTTTCGTATCCCGAAAAATTCGTAACCCGGCGCATTCGTATCCCGGGGTACCACTGTAGTGGTGCCTCTGCTCTGGGTTTTAAAAGGACTTATTAAAATGCTGAATTCATTCTTATTGGGCTGACCATCTTGGCTGACCAACAAAGCTCTTTGGCTCTCGCGAAAAACACCTACAAATCCCTGAATTCCTTAGGATGGAGACCTGGCAGTTAAAGTGGTCTCAAGGTAGTATCATTCTGCAGTGTAAAAGAAACTCTGGAGAAGAGAGGGTTAAAGGGAGATATGATCGCTGTCTTCAGATATCTCAAGGAAGGGGTGTCACGTAGAAAGATGGAGCAGATGCAAGGCTGGCTATGTCAGTGGGTCGGTAAATCCAGTCCAGATCTTACTCTGGCCTTTCATGGAGCTTTCCAAATTGCAAGTAGGGTTTGGCACCTTGGACAGCTCTTTCAAAGTACAAAGGTAGACCTGAGAGTCCCACTGATATAGAAGCCCCCAGCTATCGCAAAGCAGATTTCCACAGTTAAGAAAGCAAATCTAGAACTGGTAGAGGGGTAACTGTAGAGAAGCAGCTATGTAGTGGTCAACTAACAGCAAAACATATTCAACAGTGGAACAGTCTGCCTCAGAAGATGAAGAAATATCCATTTAAGCAGATGCTGGACACCAACACGGACACTACTGTAGTTGCAGTCTTCATTGCAGATCTTGCATTGAGTAGGAGGTCAGGCTAGGCAACCTCTAAACCCCCTTCCAACTATAGAATATTTTTTATTTTGCCATTCTAAGGCCAGGATGTCCATTGTGCAACCTTCCAAATGCTGTTGGACTGCAGATTTCCAAATGGTGTAGATACCAAGAGGACAAAAGGAGGGCGTTGCTTCTCCAAATGAGATTTATTCCCCATCCCAATCAAATTTTCTTTTTGTCCCCAAATAACCAGCCTTGCAGAGAGTGCTGGGAATGCCAGTCCAATAACATCGAAAGTGTCACATGAGTGCTCCCTTGCTCTAAGGCAGTAGTTTCCAAACTGTGATCTTCCAGGTGTTTTGGACGTCAACTCCCAGAAACCCCAGCCAGCTTGACCAGCTGTCAGGAATTCTGGGAGCTAAAGTCCAAAACATCTGGAGGACCAAAGTTTGGGAATCAGTGCTCTAAGGGAACCCAATGGATCCTTTTTTTCCAGTACAGTCCTTAGTGATAACCTACTAGGGGCCCGTTCACACTATAGGATTATCATGCTATGATTCCATTTTAACTGCCATGGTTCAATCCTAAGGGATGCTGGGATTTATAGTTTAGGGAAGGAAACTGAGAATTCTCTGCCAGGGAGCGTCTCGCCAAATTGCAAACCCCAGGATTCCATAAGAATAAAGTGGAATTATAGCAACATAATCATAAATAAAGTGGGATCATAGCACTATAATTGTGTAGTGTGACTGGGCCCCAGGTCTTTTAACCAGCTTAGCCAAGTCAGTGACAGGAAAACAGGTTCTGCTTCCAGATCATAAGATCTTCTTTCACAAAAGCCCAAGGGATCACCGGCACTAAAGCAATCTCCTACCAAGACAGTGCATACGTTCAGAAATCTGGAAAGTTACTTTTTTAGACCGGAGAACCCAGAATTCTTCAACCAACAAGTCCAAAGAAGTAACTTTTTCCCCAACTCTGGATCTTTAGGAGATCTAGAGAATATCTGGCTAAGGTGCCAGAGAAAGGACTATTAAAAAAATAGCCATAAACCTGGTTTAAAGCAGCAATGCCTGACTATTTAGAGGTAGGGATTTTGTTTGTTTGTTTGTTTTTCAGGAAAATGTCTATCAAGTGTTGTCCCCCACAGATTGAATAATTTATAACAGGATGGTCAACTTTGCAAAGGTTGTCGAAATAAAACCGGTTATTTTTAAAAAGGATGGAGTCATATGGAAACTTCTTGAAGAGGTGGGAGGCGGGTTGCGCAGAGCTGTTTGATGTTCATATTTTACGGGGAGAGAAATTCGGAGCGTACGGTGGGTGACTTTGAAACAAGGCAGACATGCATCTCCCACACATTTGGCATTTATTATCGGAGCTGAGGATGCAGTTGGAGGGTCAGAAAAAAAACCATAGTTAGTTACTATTAGAGTTATGATTTCCAAAAGCAACTCTTTATTTCCTTTCTGATTCAAAAATAAATAGAATAACCAGCCAGAATCCTCTCTCACAGCGAATGTTACATATACAGTTTTGGGGGTGCCGAAACATGCCAGAAATGCCATCCATTTGGGGGGCAATTTGGAGAAAAATCTGCCCTTGTGGGGTATTTGGAGTTTTAAAAATGAGGGCTTTGGGGGTACATGCGGCACACAGATTGCACTTTCAGCCCTCCTTGTTTAGGACCTGACCCTTGTGTCAATAAATAGGATACGAGATCTAAACTCTACAGGAAACCACCCAATGGGCATCATAATATTCTGTTTTCCACCTCCTCGTTTCTGTGGTTGTTGTATGCCTTCAAGTCATTGCTGACTTATAGTGACCCTAAGACAACCCTATCATGGGGTTTTCTTGTCAAGATTATTTCAGAAGGGGTTTGCCATTGCCTTCCTCACTCAGTGCTTTTGTGAGCCTTGTATGTCAATGGAGAAATGAATCCACTCAAGGTTTGAACTCAAGTTCAATTCCGAAGTCAAACTAAGCTAGCCAGGGTGCCACTGCCTTCTGCATCAGATCTTTTAAAAAACCCAAAGTGATATAATCTCTTTGTAAGGTCAATCAGATACTGGTTTTTTTCCACCATTCAAAGCACTGTGGGGGGACTGCGTGGGGGGGGGGATAAAAACATCACACTGGGATAAACACAAAACAGCAGCCCTGGCCAACGAGTTCCTTCTTTCAAAGCCTTTATAAGGTTACTGGAGCATAGCTCACATTCCTGCCACAGGCCTGAGCCAAAAGCATGGTTGTGGGGCCGGAGTCAGGCATGCAGTCCGCAAGTAAAGAACTCAAATGATGAGATTCTCCGGGAGAAAAGTCAAAGAATGGTTTTTTAATAGATACTGCTTCTAGATCCAGAGAAGCAACAGTGTCATTTGCTGGGGAGGGACAATGAGAAAGGGCTATTCCACCTCTGTCCTTTCCAATCTGCCAAGGATTAATCCTGATTAATCCTCTGCCTTCCCACTTTTTCAGCTGCTTTTAAAATGTCCCAGTTTCTCTCTCCTCCTCCCACTTTCTTCACCTGTCTTTATGCAGCAGTAGCTGCAAAACACACACATACACACACGCACACATTTGCATTCAACTTAGATCCAAAGCACACTGGAGAAATAATCCCGTTTGAGACCGCTTTAACTGTCATGGTTCACTGCTGTGGAATTCTGGGAAGTGTCCTTTTTCTTTGGCACCAGAGCGCTCTGACAGAGAGGGCTGAATGTCTCACCAAACTACAGTTCTCAGAATCCCATAGCATTGCGTCATGGCAGTTAAAGTGGTATCAAACTGGATTATTTTTGCAGTGCAGATGTAGCCAAGGAGAGTGCACTGGTGGGCACTCAATCTTCCACCCTTTTGTGCACATTGTTCCTGAGTTATAAAACATCTGTCCACAATGTTGTCGTGTTTATAATTATTGCTATTTTTACTTTGCTTTTTAGCAAAGACAGAAAGGGCATTTCCAAAAATTCTAAAATTAAAAATGGCTATTTTTAATTCCCTTTTTACCCAAGACAGAAAGGGAAGGAGCGAAGAAGGGTGTTATTAAATAGCCAAGACGAGGCAGTAGGCGTGCTGCTTTGTTATAAAAGCAGCCTCAAAGAACATGAAATCCCATCAAAAGAGTAAATAAAAGGGCAAAGAGAATGGGTGTGACTCTCTCCTGGCTGGCGACAAGTTGGCAGAGCCAGCCAAACAGTTTCCATTACGCTTTTGAGAGGCACAATGGCTTTCTGAGACCAGGCACTCCTCCTAGTTCTATCACAGAGGTGGGAAATCCAGATGGAAATCTGGAAACCAAGTCTTATAAGGAAGGACTTAGGTAGCCTGCATTGGAGAAATAATGCAGTTTGAAACTGCTTTAAGTGCTGTAGCGCCATTCGATTAGGGTTGCCATTTCCCCCCGGAAAACTTAGAAAATCCTGGATTGAAAGGACTTGAAAAAGAGCTCTTTGTTTGCATTAGGGTTAGGGTTGAAACATAATGGTAGAAAAAAGTGCAAGGATTAACGTGCTGAATTTGCACCATCAGGATGCAAATTTGAAGTCGAAGGCCTTCACGGCCTGCATCCATAGTTTTCTGTGGGTTTTTCGGGCTATGTGGCCATGTTCCATTCTCAGCCACAGATGCTGGTGAAACGTCAGGAATAAATTCTTCTGGAACCTGGCCCGAAAAATCCACAAAAAAACCCTAAGAATGCAAATTAATGATATGCATAATTATAATAACCTGCCCAATATGAAAACAAGATACCCAGATATGAGGGGCTGGAATATGGCAACCCTACATCCGATGGGACCTTGGGGTTTGTGTTTTGCAAAGTCTTTCAAAGGTTGCAATCCCAAAAGGACTTTTCCAAATTCTGGATCCATCATTAATGTTTCATTGGGAGGCCCCGGCGAGTGAGGCAGGCAGAGTAAACCTATAGTTATTTTATTGCCAACTTCCTAGACCAGGAAGTTCACTGCAAGCAACCTTTGTTATTCAAAGGCCGGGTTCTTGCTGGCTTGGGTTGTAAAAACAGGTGATTGATTACAGTTCTGCTTTCTGCAGCATTGGAGGCAGGCAACACCTTGCAGCTTCATAAGCTACCTGATATCACCCCTTCCTGGGTTACTGACAGGTGGCTGGCTTGCAAAAGGAACAAGCAAGAAAATAAAACACACAGTTGTTGACGATTTTCTTCTGCTCCTTCCCAACGGATTTGGGTAATCTTTTGTGGCAGAGAACAAAAGCCACCTGGCTGTTGATTCTCTTTGGCTTTCCGCTCCCTGCCAGGGATTGTTTTTGGACCAGGCAGGTAGGCAAGATTTTTGGTTCAAAATCCAGAGACAATATAGTAGTTTTTTTCTACATTTTTTGGGTTATCTGAGCATGTTCTAGAAGAGTTTATTCCTGATGTTTGGCTGGCATCTTCAGAGAATGTTGGCATGGAAGAGAGTTGGGTGTGTGTGTGTATACACACACACACATACACACACTCTGTGTGACCTCTGTGTGTGTGTGTGTGTGTATACAGCGGACCTTTTGCCTTACGCAGAAGATCTGTTCCAGACCCACACACCCCACGTAAGGTGGCGCAGCAGTGCACATGCACCACAGGCACATGCCCCATTCATCTGAATAGGACGCGCCTCCCCTTGCATCCTGCATGCTCTCCACAGCTTGAGCATGTGTGCTCAAAGCCGCGTATAGTGTGCCCACGTATAACATGGGCGAGATATATATATATATATATATATATATATATATATATATATATATATTACACACCCAACTCTCTTCCATGCCAGCATTCTCTGAAGATGCCATCCACAGATGCAGGTGAAACATCAGGAATAAACTCTTCTAGAACATGGCCACAGAGCCTGAAAAACCCACAAAAAATATGGATGCTGGCCATGAAAGCCTTTGACTTCACATTGGAAATACATATAATACATTTCTTTGATAAAAGATACAGTAAGAAGGAAGAAGCAAGTCTAAGAGAATTTTGAAAACTGGATACTGAAATTAATCTTCAAGAAGGTGTAAAGAAGGAGGAAAATGTGGGAAAATGTTAAGAATGTTGGAATATGAATATTACAAATCTGTTTATGTGAAAACGTAACAAATGTTACTTATCATATGAGAATCCAGAGACAAAAGAGGAGGGTTCGCCAGTCCTGTTTCTTGGCATATTGCTTCAGACCACACAATGGGGGCATTCACACTCATTTTTTTGATGCCAAGAAGATACGGATACAGTGCAGATGCACACCAGCTTTATCGGTCCCTTTATGTTTTGGGTTCGCAAATCTCTTCAAGTCATTTGTACCCTTGTGTTATTCACACATGCCATCATTTCAGGTTAAAATGTAGCTGCTTCCCTTCCTTTAACAATACAGAGCGATCCGAATCAATTCGGAAATGTAGTCACACTGCCAATGATGCAGATTATTTTCAAAGTATGAATGGGGCCTTTGTTTTTCTATTGCCTTTGTGCAGGGATAAAAAAACAAAATATTCAAGGATCTGTCCTCCAAGTCTAATGGTGCATCTACACCATAAAAATAATGCAGCGTGTCACCACTTTAACTGTCATGGCTCCATCCTACACAATCCTGGGATCTATAGTTTAATGAGGCACCAGTACTCTTTGGCAGAGAAGGCTAAAGACCTTGTAAAGCTCCATAGGATGGAGCTATAGCACTTAAAGTGGTGTCAAAGTGCATTATTGGTAGAGTGTAGGTGCACTCCTAGATTAGCTAAAATGAGATTAGATGAATATATTAGACTGACATACTGACAAACATATACACATCCTACTGTTTGAAATTCTCATAAGCAAACCTTGATTCTGCAATTTTATGCAAGGGACACCATCTTATTGTGCCACTATATTTAATGTGACTTGAGTATCTACGGATTTTGGTATCCACGGGGGGTCCTGAAACCCAACCCCAGCGGATACCAAGGGCCCGCTATATTGGATGGTGTATGTGGGTAAACCTCACTGCTTCCTTAGGTCTACTCTAATTGAGAGGATCAAGGCCATTGTGTTCATTAAGAAACCATTATCTCGCCTTGAATCTTTGGTGACGGAGAGAAAGGTGTGCATCTATTCCCATTCAGCTGTCTCCCATGCCTGCAATATGATTTGTGGCACTGCTCTGTGTGTGTGTGCGCGCGCACGCAAATATGTGTGTGTGTGTGTGTGTGTGTGTGTGTGTGTGTTTTAAAAATCTCAGCAGGGTGAGAGATCAGGCATTCTTCAGATTCCAGACAAGAAAAGCATCTCATGAGGGGGTGCATTCTTGGGATCAGATCTCAGATGGAAGGGGAAGATGGAACCAGTCTCGGCTGGCCATGAAGGAGCACTTCTGCATTCGCCCGACAGCGTAGGAGAAGGGAATGGAGTGATGCAAAAAACAGGCAGCCTCTCGCACATCCTCCCTCTTGTTGCTTTGTTCAGAGAGAAGTTCTGATGTGGCGTCTCTGGGCAGGGATGCTGTGCCAGATCCTACATGATCCCACTGGCTGGGGCAGGAGATGAGTCACGGCCAAACTGAATAGGAAAAACAGGAAAGTGGAGCGATGATGAGCTTGCTCCTGGTGCCCAGGACATTGCTGGCTTAGAGTCACCCCATGTGCCAGCGGGTTTTCCAACTCCAACTTCTGGGGAGCCCTGAAACCTCATTGAACAGATCTGAGTCTCTTGGGCAAAAATGTATACCCTTCCCTTTGTCTTTTCCACTGCCGTCACTGCCCGTTTTACTTGTCCACTACCTCCTGACCCTGGCATTGCTGCCCATTTATTTGACCTTTCTTTCTTTCCTTGCGGCTGCCTGCTCACATGCCCTCTCCATCTTTGCCATTGCCATCAATGGCCATTCGCTTGTCATCTCCTGCTATTGTCATCACTGGCCATTTACTTCCTGGCCACTGTCATCACTGCCTATTCATCTGTCTTCTTTCCCATTCCATGCCTGTTTGCTTGCTCTCTTCTTCCTTCTGCCATCACTGCCCCGTCACTTGTCCTCTCTTGCTATTTTCATCACTGCCCATCCGTCTTTCCCTTCCTTGCCACTGCCATCACTACACATCCATCAGCTCTTTCCGTCCTTGCTACTGCCATCACTGCCCATTCATTTGACTATTCTTTCCCATTTTCCTGTATGTTAGCTTGCCCTTTTCTTCCTTGCCACTGCCAACCCTGCCTACTTTCTTGCTTATTCTTGTGACTACCATCACTGCCCATTCATTTGTCCTTCCCCCGTTCCATTCTCATCACTGCCCTTCCATCTGCCACTCCCTCCTTCCCAGTGTCATCACTTCCCATTCACTTGTAACTAAAACAAATACATGCATTCATCTTTTTTCTGCCTATACCATATATATATATATATCCATCCATCCATCCATCCATCCATCCATCCTGCTTTGCCCAGATTGTCCTGGCAAATATATATATATATATATATATCTGCCTCTTCCTTGGACCGCCTTTCCTAGCCATTCTGCTCCACTTCTAGGTCTGCTGCCGCACTGCAGAATGGATGCAGTTTGACACCGCTTTAGCGGCCAAGGCTCCATCCTTTGGCATTGGTTGTGACCTGGAAAGCTAAACATCTCACAAAGCTACAAATCCTAGAATGTCATAGCATTGAGCCATGGTAGTAAAAGCGGTGTCAAACTACGTTAATTCTGTAGTGTAGATGCAACCTAAGTCAATGATCCGTTACCACTGATTCCCAATGGGGAACCCCTTAAGGTTTTTCTCAATTTCTATATCCCTGAGGCCTTCCTATACATGGGTGGTGTAGTTATCCTTACATTTGTCCAAGCATCAGGAGACTTCAATTGGAAATAGAAAGTGCAATGATGTCAACCGAATTGTATCCTTTTCCTGTACAGTGGAAAGTTAATGTCCTAAATAAAGTCTGAAAATGACTGGTCCAAGCTAAAATTTGGCTGGCTGTGCCCAGTAGGAATAACACATTTCAGGCCATGCCCTCAATTATTTATAACAAGAGAGGAAAACAGAAGCAAGTATAAAGGGAAGTCAAACTGCTTTGCAAGGCCCAGTGTGGGTTTGTGTATCTCTGTTTGTCTGTTTGTGTATGATGAAAAGGCAAACTCTTTGCACATGCTTAAAGGCAATATTTCTCCAATCAGCCCAGCATTCAAGAGCACTGGTTCTCTCTCTGTTGAGGAATTACAGGGTCTGTTTATGTTTTTCTCATTCTAATATTGGCCTCTTGGGATTAGGCCAGAAAAGAGTTCAAGTCCGGAGCCAAACTAGGCAGTTCTGTTCCAGATTTGAAATCTGGGAGTTGCTCAGGCACCGATATACAATGGGGAGGGGGGCACATTCCTGCTCGTGTTTTAGCGATTATGCGTTCCCCCATGTGGGTATTGGTGTGGCCAGAGAGCAAGATTGCATGCTGTTTTGATATTCACATAGCCTTCTCGGCTTTGTGTTCCACAGCACACAGCCTTGAGCCGACTGGAACACTAAGAGAGATAACAGATGTTGCATTTTAAGAATGACAAGAACTGTTTTAAAGCACCAAACCACGATTGCTACAGAGTCCCTTCTCCTGTCCCAAGGTGAACTCCAGAATCTTTTTTGCAATAGTCATCTTGGTTCAATTTGAACCAAGAAAATGTTGACTGAGGAAGGCACCAGTTGGCTAGTATCTGGCTCTCAGAGTCCAGCTTTTATACCTTTTACAATATGGAAACATTAACATCTTAGAGGAAAGCACATCCTCCCTGTCTTCCATTCATCAACACCTTTGGGCTGTTTGTTTGTCGAAATAAATAATACATGAAATTCAGTCAGCAGGATCTTCGGATGTTTCCAGCTACTATATATACTCATGTATAAGTCTAGAAATTTTAGTCAAAAAATTGAACCGAAAAAACTGGGTCAACTTATCCATGGGTCGATTTAAGTACTGTACTTTAACTCTTATCAAAAAGGGAGCCATGCTTTGGTGAAAGGTGAGAGCTTAATCTCGTCTCGGAGCACCTAAAAGAAGCATCAGCTCCCTCTATTATCTCATCCAGGCAGCCTTTAGGATGAGCACAGTTATACCTGTCAACATTTCTAAAGATCTTTAGCATCATTTTCCTTTGGTTCATCCTTTACATCCTTTGTTACATGCCGCTGAGTTTTACCCTCGACTTATTCCTCCCACTGCCTTTGCAGCAGCACACCGAAGGCAAGAAATGGACCTTTCATGAGAAGCATCCAAGCTCCCAGTCCAGAGTTGCATTTTTTGCTGGTCCTGGTACTACTGGACCAGCAATATCCAAAAGCGGTGACCACTTTCAATGCTAAAGGCACAACCGATACAACACCATTCTACTGGAAGTCCAACCTAAATGAGTTAGATTCCACCTGGAACAGGTCAATGCAATATTGTCCATAGCAAACAGGGTTACTTTGGTGTCCTTTTTATCTTGTACTATACTTGCATTAACTTGTACTGTACACATTCTCTCTGCAGCACCGCACATCTTCTCATGGATTTCTGCAAAAGCTCAGCCGAGCAAGGGAAACATTCCCCGCACCTGGTGTCTATTAACGTTATCGAGCGGGTATAAAACAAGCTCTGTAGCACTGGTTGATTGTTTCCGGCATGAAGCCTGTTCAACAACCAGGCCTGAGGGCTGGCCACCTGCCTGGAATTTTTTAGGCCTGGTCTGACTTTCCTTAGTTTCCTCCCTGCCCTGACTTCCCTTCAAATGCATGGACCCAGGAGGCAGGACTGCTCAGCCTCGGCCAAGAGAGAAGTTAATAAAATCACATTTGATTTGGAAACCCGATGTGCTGGGCAAGTCTTTGCAATCCGCAGCAAACGTTGAGGATATAAGCAAATGAGACGAGTTCTCGGTCTTTTGTTCGTTGACAGAAATACTGGATAAATCAGTCAATAGACCTTCAAGCTAGTCTCTGAAAAAAGGTCCCCTGTTGTTAAGTAAAGTGAGTCTGGGGATGGATTTAGAGAGCCTGACCTACTTCGCAGGGTCGTTGAGAAGATAGAAGGAGTAGGAGGAAAACCACTTGCTCTGCCTTCACTGGAAGAAAAAAAGAGTATGGACGTAACAAGTAAATATTTCTGTGCTGGTTTTATCTTGATCTGATTATATGCAACCTTTAGTTAGTTTTCTAAGAATCGTACAATCTTAGAAATGAAAGGGACCCCTAGGGTCATATAGTCCAACCCCCTTGCCATGCAGGAATACACAGCTACAGCATTCCTGAAAGATGCCCATCCAAACTCTGTTTACGGTTCCACTGTTAAACAGATCTTATAGTAAAAATGTTCTTCTTAATGCTTCGGTGGAATCTCTTTTCTTTTCATTTGAAACCATGGGTTTATGTTCTAGTCTCTGGAGGAGCAGGAAAAAAGTTCACTACATCTTCCATTTGACATCCCTTCAGATATTTAAAGATGACTTCCCTATCATCTTTGATGGTGCAGCTACGCTGTAGAAATAGTGCAGTTTGATATTACTTTAACTGCCATGGCTCCATGCCACAGAATCCTGGGATTTGCAGTTTGGCGAGGCACCAGCACTCTTTGGCAACGAAGGCTAAAGATCTTCCCAAAGACCTTCTCTAAAGTTCCATGGGACAGAGCTACAATGCTTAAAATGGTGTCATACTGCATTATTTCTACATTGTAGATTCACTCTCAGTCACCTCTTAGATAATCACATCCAGCTCCCTAACTCCTTTCTCATAAGACTTGGTTTCCAGAACTTTGATCATCTCATTTTCCCTTCTCTGGACATGTTTATAGTTTGAAGCTTTCATTGTTTTTTTTAACTGCATATTTCCCAGGGAACTTGTGTTCCCGGGCAGTTTCAAAGTACAACAAACAAACTGTTTTGGTTAAAAAATAAAATTATCAATGCACTCTGGACCCTGATCCTGCTTTTCCCCCCCTTCCTTCTCCATGCTTTAGCTCCGTCGTCATCATAGTTTGCAATTTAGAGATCATCCTTTCTCTGGAACACCACTCATGTAGTTTCTAAACATACCCTAAGGTCAAGCAACACAATAAGGCAGTAAAATATGGATGAAATGTTGAGTCATAGAAGATAATGCCTCTGCTCTCCCTCCTTGTTCCACTTGCCTTTGAACCCTGAAACATAATGGGTGGATCTTGGGAAAGCTAATTTTGGATTGCAATTCCCAGAGTCCCCCAAAATATTAATTCATTAATAAAAGGTGGAGGAGAAGGTGGTGGAGAAGGTGGCCATGGTGGTGGAGAAGGAATCAGCCAAGATAATCGGAGCAGAATCCATGTTTTTGCAAAGAGTAGGTTTCCCTCAACTGCCTTTCATTGCTGCATCAAGCCTAAATAAATGTGGACCTTGTCCAAGTAGGCCTTATCATAGGGTCTTGCTTCTGCTGTAATTATTTCCTGCGTTATCCTGAGGGACTTTGAGATAGAGGACATGGAAGCTAACAGTGAAATGGTTTGCGGGTTCGTAATTTTAAAAAGCAAAGGTCGCACACAACCTCTCCAGAGTTTGGGTCAGGGGACATCAGAGCATGGGATTTCTGGGGGCTGCAGTCCAAACAAAGCAACTTTTTGAGATCTCAGCTCTAAGAAAGCTGCAGGTGGAGACTAAAGCCTTCTCCTGCAAGGATGCTTTAATTAAAATATCCAGTACACATCTATCATAATACAGTCATCCCTCCATATCCACGGATTTTTTAATCCATGGATTCAAAACTCCACAGTTTGAAAATATTTTTAAAATATATACATTCCAATAAGGAAACTGTGACTTTGCAATTTTATATAAGGGACATTATTTTACTGTGCCATTGTATTTAATGGGACTTGAGCATCCACGGATTCTGGTATCCACAGAGGGTCCTGGAACCAAACCCCAGCAAATAACAAAGATCCATTGTACTCCTTTTATGATAGACGTGCTCCTAAGAGGAATCCAGAAACATAGCCAGATATGTTGACCAAGATAACAGGTCAAGAACTTTCCGCATACACAGAAGTAGGTCTTTTTGTAATGCTTATGGACCTTAATTGCCCACTGAAGTCCAAGCCATGCCCCAAGTGTTTGCATAATGGCAGGGCTAGCTTACAATCCGTATCATAAAATGCAACCTTTTGCCAGATACTGTGAAGATTGTATCTCATAAAGAAACTTGGTGGCAGCGATAGAGTATATCATCAATCATACCAATCAAAAAGTCCCAGCAGTCCAAACCTGTAAGCCCCAACTGCATTAATAGAGTGTGCCATACTTTTTACTGTGGGCCAGTTAGTGCATTAGTTTGAGCTACAGCTTTGCAGACCAAGGTCTGAATCTCCACTCGACCATGGAAACCCACTGGGTGACCTTAGGCAAGTCATACTGTCTCAGCCACAGAGGAAGGCAAAGGCAAACTCCTCTGAGCAAACCTTGCCCAAGGCCATCCAACTTGCCCAAGATCACCCAGTGGATTTCATATCCAAGCATGAAATTGAACCCAGGTCTCCAGATTGCTCTGGTGCCACAACAAACTACAAACCCCGGGAATTCCCTAGGATGAAGCCATGACTGTTAAAGCAGAGTCAAACTGTATTCATTTTGCAGTATGGCAGCAGCGAAGGACTCTAATCCCATCCGCTTGGCAGCAGTGGCCCAGTTTACTGAGTAGCCCTTCGAACACTACAATTCTTCAAGTACATGAGTAAGATATTTTCCAGAAAGGCTGAGATGGATGGAGCATAGAAGCCCTACCAGACTGGAGTAATGACTCAATCTTTGGCCGAAGAGGGGGAAATGTCCTATCTTAGGCAAACATTTACTAGAGCAACCATCCACTTTGCCCTTCAGTTCCGTTTCCCTTTGCTGATCGCTCTCCAGCAAGGACTTTGGTCTCCGTGTTTCCCCTGCAATGCCACTAGAAAGAAGATGGGAGTGTGGGAAAGACTGAGGAGCAGAACAGGAGGAGGAAAGAAAGATTTAGTCATCCCTACCATCACCCTATGTTTCCTGGCCATTTCCGGGAACGACGTAGCACGATCCGAATCCATTTGGTAGCATGGTCATTTGGGACCAAGATGCGAATTGATGCAGCTCTTTAAAAAAGTGACAAATCCAGTGACAAATGGAATGGTGTAAATGGGCTTTTCAGCCACACACACACACACACACACACACACACACACACAGAAATTGCATCGACTGAAGTCAGGGTGAGTGTGAATATCATGGAAATAAACTGTTTCCATACTGGTTTATTTCTGTAGTGTGAATGGCCCCTTAGGTTATCAATGTTCCTCCCTACAATCTCCACTCCTCCTTCCTCCGAGTCTAAGCCTACTCTGCATATGATACACAGCCATTAAAGATATAGGAGCCCGCTCCTGCTTTCAATCTGGCAAGCCTCAATTATGTATGTGTGGCTCCCCCATGCATACAAAAGAAAGAGGCTGTTTGTTTGAGTTCTTGCTCTCCCTCCCAGCCGACCTCCTCGGCAAACCCAGGCCCTGCGAGGTTGCATGTATCAGCCTGTGGCTGTGTGTTCTGGTTGGGTCACATACCTTGCCTCTGATGTCATTCTCCTTGCCTCATTCAGGCCTGGGGAGATTTGCACTGAGCACATTTTCATTTTTCTTGCTTGCTTTCCATGCGAAATGAAAAGAAAGCCCAAGCTGGCTCTGAGTTCTGCATCCTCGATTTCTCCTTCTCGGTTTTTCTTGTTAAAATCTTTCCTCCAGGCAAATCATTTTTTTATAAAAAGCTTTGACCAAGTGCCTTAATCAGCAGTATTTTTTCCTTTTCTTTTGAGAGAATGCCATCATTCCTCTTAGCACTGAAAGAAAAGCATTTGCATGGTGTGAAATCATGGAGATATTTCCATACGCTCCAACTGTCCTGATGTGGCAGAAGTGGTCCAAATTAATCCTCTGCTGTCTCACTCTTTCAGCTGCTTTGAAAATGTCCCAGTTTCTCTCTCTTCTTCCTGCTTTCACCCTTTGTCCTCAGCTTACTTCACTTGTCGGAAACTGAGTCCAAAGTGCAAGAATACTGTATATACTCATGTATACGTCTAGAAATTTTAGTCAAGAAATTGACCCCCAAAACCTGGATCGACTTATCCATGTGGGTTAATGTAAATTCTGTACTTTAACTCTTATAAGAAAGGGAACAATCCCCTGGTGAAAAGCAAGAGCATAATCTGTCCTGGAAGCATCAGTTCCCTTCTATTCTTTCATCCATCCAACCTTTAGTGTGAGCACAGTTATGTCTGCTGGGATTTTGTAAGTTCTTTGGCACTGCTTTCCTTTGCTTCATTCTTTAGAACCTTTATTACATGCCCCTATGTTTTACCCTCGACTTATCCAAGGGTCATATCAAAATCCATAATTTAGGACCACAAACCTGACCTCGACTTACACATGAAGTCGACTTATAGACAAGTATATATGGTAGTTTGTATCCAGTTAACTTTGCAGGGAGGAGATGGCAGCTGAGGGTGGAAGCCCTGTTATAGAGGGACCCTAGAACTCTTTTAAAGGTAGGAAATTCAATACTGGCAGGCAGGCAGTTACCAATGTTGCTACCTGGAGGTACTTGCAAATTACTTTTCCCATCCATTATCATATGAGCTTCCTTAAGGACAAAACAAGATGTGTTCTTTGAAGTGCATGTTCTCTGCTCAGTATAGCTTTGTTGTTGTTGTTGTTGTTGTTGTTGTGTGTGTGTGTGCGTGCCTTCAAGTCATTTCCAGCTTATGGTGACAAGGTTTTCTTTGCAAAATTTATTCAGAGGGGGCTTGCCTTGCCTTCGCCTTCACTTGCCCCAGGTCACTCATTGGATTTGTCAGGACATCTTCAGAAGGGAAGGACGAGGAGGAATGTAGGCACAACATGTTGTTGTTTTTCACCAACAGCAACAAGTGCTGCTTGGCCCTTTCCCCCTCTCTTGGGTGGCTCTTTTGCTCCAGATGTCCTTGAACCCTTGTGAAAAATCCTCCCCAGGAAGTTTTCTGTTAGAACAAAATGCTCTGGAATAATGGGCCTGGAAGAAGGTCGGCAAGGAAGGAGAAGCTCCAGTGCTGATGGATTGCATCCTTCCTCTTGGGCTCCTCCTAGACTGAATGGTGGAAACAAAATCCCTGCCTTAGACAGCACAAAATTGCTTTATTCTTTTGTGCATTTGTGTGTGTGATGGGGGTTGCGTGCCTGACAGTTGATGCACAAGAGGGGATATGTGGCCAAGCAACCCCTAGAGAGTGGGGTGAAGATGGCAAAGGTTAGGAATAAGGACAAACAGAAAAGCTAGGAGATTCTGCAACAGTTTGCTCAAACCACTGCACTATGTTGGCTCATAGTTAAAAGTATAGCACATCCTATTAATGCAGTTGGGTTGCCTTTGCCTCCCTCTGAGGCTGAGAGAGTGCACCTTGCCCAAGGTCACCCAGTGGATTTCCATGTCTGAGCAGGGATTGGAACCCTGGTCTTCAGAGTCCAAGTTCAACACTCAAACCACTACACCACACTGGCTCTCCATATTAATACATGCCCAATGAATGAATGAATACCATTCAACAAGAGGTATAACGCGTCAAGCACAGTTGCTCAGTATATATAATTCATTGAAAAAAACTCAAGTCTAGCAATGAAGAATGTATACACAGACACGCTTTTTCAAGACAGTGCTCTCGCTCAGAGATTCCTCCACCTTGTCCTCAGGACCAGAGAATAGGGTCCAGGAGGCCCAGAGATATGAAAACCTACATTTTAGAGTCAAAAGACCTTTCCTGGTTTCACGAAACCTTTTTAAAACCAGCGTGGATTTCTGCTTAATCTAAAGGAATGCCTGAAACTATGCCAAGCTTGTTCAAGGAGGGAAAAGCTGCATGCATGAATAGGGCTACAACAACAATCTGAGAACAAGGCAAGGAGGGGTGATTGCTCATCCCTAATACACACAAATGCACACAGACGCAACATTTAAGCTCTTACTTTAGAGGAATACTCACTCTCCAAGGGAGCATTTAGTCTCTTCCATTGCAGAGTCTTCTGGCCAAGGGTTGCTTCCTTTGAGGTTCAGCCAGGCAGCTAAACTCTTTCTCCAGGTTCCCAAAGCTTGGAATGTGAAAGGATTGCTATTTTTAAATGGGACAGGAGGGCAAAGCAGAGGTTGAGCTGGAAGTCAGAGGCCCAAGGATGCCAAGAGAAAATTTTGGAGGGTTTGGGCCACTATGAAAAGAACTTGCATAGGCAAAGACAAAAAATTGCTATTGATGTGCACCTTCAAGCTGTTTCCGACTTACGGTGACTCTAAGGAGTTTACCAAAATCCATGGATGCTCAAGACAGATTTAGAAAAATGGTGTGCCTTATATAAAATGGTAAATCAATGTTTGCTTTTTGGCTTTTTGGGGAGGAGGAATATTAATATTAAATAATATTAATATTAAATATTTAATTTCCTTGGTTGAAGCCGTAGATAAAGAATCCATGGATTCGGAGAGCCGACTGTACAACATTAGAAAGAACAGGAACAAAATTGGATTTTTCAACCAATCTGGGTGTGCCCTGAGTTAACACATTTGGGTCAATACTGTTATTATTATCATCGCCAACTTATCTCCAAAACTGGCACTCAAGGTAGTTTACGAATTAAAACAAGAACAATGCCATCTATTGTGCAAAAAAAGCAAGATTAAAATGGGATTAAACAATTAACAGTGGTTTGACCACTACTGTACACATTTCTACTTGATAAAACCTATCCAGGGCCCATTTTTATTTGTTGCCAAAACAAACAAACAAACATAAGCTCCTATCTGGAATATCCAAGGTTAAAAGTTAGGCTGATGGAATATGGAAAAGGAAAAGGAAAACAAGCCATCGCTGGAGAATGCTTTCAGCTTAGCTCACTTCTGGGCCCTTGAGATCATGATGCAACAGCTAATGCATGAAAGCAGGGCACACATATGATCTATTTATTTGCTGAAAATGTTTATTTGTCTTCCAACTGGCCATGCGCGCCGACGCAGTTAACCAATGCATACCCACCAACATTTCACTGGTGAAAACTGGGACATGAAACGTTATTATTAAGGAAGAAAAGAGAAGGTCGAAGAGGCTGCAGCAGTTTGCTTTTGCCTGAGCCTACTGGGAAGGGAGCTGCGGAATGAATCCACTGCAAACTGTTGCCTTCAAGTCACTTGCAACTTAAGGCAAACTTAACACAGGGTTTTCTTGCCAAGATCTGTTCAGAGGGGATTTGTCTTTGCCTTCCTCTGAGGCTGAGAGAGTGGAATTTGACTCTCTTTTAACTGGTATGTTTTAAAGAATAGATATGTGAATGTATTTTAATGGTTTTATGTGTTTTCTTTTGGGGGTTCTGTTTATGTTTAATATGTCCGCCTTGGGGAGAGGCAGAAAAGATGATGATGATGATGATGATGGACCAAGTTCACCAAGAAGCTGTACGAAGTCAGTTATGCTGGTCTGGACAATATCTGCCATAAAGAACTGCTGCTGAAAAATGCAGTTACTGCCATCGCATTTTCTCAGCAGCAATGGGAAATGTCTTCCTTCCTTCCTTCCTTCCTTCCTTCCTTCCTTCCTTCCTTCCTCCTTACTTGAATTCTTGCACCCTTAATACCTTAAAGCATAGACTTTTTGGGAGCAGGAACTAGCATTCTCCTTTCAAAGCCAGACCACAAATAAGAGGGAGCTTGGAAGGAATGTTAAATGGAAACAGGCACGTTCGACACTTTGCTTTTGTAAAGCTATTTTTTTAAAAATAAAAGTAAAAATTGGTAGCTGTTGCCCGCAGCAGGGGTAAGCCACTGGCTGGCCTTGCCAGCGTGGTGTTCTATTTTGGGCTTTCGGATGCCAACTGGGCTTGCAGCTGATCACTATGGGCAGTGAGGGTTTTGTAATCCCCTTCCAGGCCCAGCAAATGTGTGGGATAAAAGCATACCAATGACTCTGGGTCCGGAGAGTGCAAGGGCGAGTTCTCACAATGCATACCCTCTCACTGTCCTGATTTGGTAAAGTCTCAATAAATCCTTTATCATTCCAGTTTTTCAACTGTTTTTAAAAAGTCCTGGTTTCTTACTCCTCCTTTCACTTCAGTTGCTGCAAACTGAGCTCAAAGTGCAGGAGTAGTTTGCACCCAGACAGCCAAGCATGGTGTAGTGGTTTAGGTGTTGGACTATGACTTTGGAGAACCAGGTTCAAATCCCAGCTCGGCCATGAAACCCACTGGGTGACCCTGGGCAAGTCACACACTCTGCCTCAGCGGAGGGCAATGGCAAACCCTCTCTGAAGAAACTTGTGAAGAAAACCGCAAGAAAACATCTTAGGGTTGCCATACGTCAGGAATGACTTGAAGGCATCCAACAACAAAGTTTGCACTCAACTCCTCATGGGGCAGAGTAGAGGGCAGGAATCTTGCCCTTCCCAATAGGATCAGACAAAAGCAAACTACTGCATCCTCTCTTTGTAAAAAATAATTTCCCAAATGTTGTTGCTGTGTACCTTCGAGTCCTTTCTGACTTATGGCGATGCTATCACAAGGTTTTCTTGGCAAGTTTCTTCAGAGGAGGGTTGCCATTGCATTGCCATCCTCTGAGGCTGAGAATGTGCAACTTGCCTAAGGTCACCCAGTGGGTTTCCATGGCCAAGCTAGGATTCGAACTGCGGTCTCCAGAATCGTAAACCAACACTTAAACCATGCTGGCTACTCCTTCCTAAACTGCAAAGCCCAGGATCCCAAAGGATGTGGCCAATATGGTGCCAAAAGCCGTCATCACTCCCTGATGCTCAAACACACTCCTTACACCTTTTGTAAGAAGCAGGAGGGTCTCCCCATCCTCTTTCCAGGAGGAGAGAGTATAAAAACCCACATTAGAGGCATTTTCTCTTTAGGATAAATGTTGCCAGGAATCCACACTGACAATGCCATTCCTGGATGGTCTTCCTGGCAAACCGGAGACCTCTGGGCACAAAATGAAACCCACATTCAGCTGTATTTTTTTTTCTGTTCATTTTCTCTCCATGTTCCTCTTGGAAGAGGTAGTCTCTGAAATCACAACCTGAGGTGCCGGAGGAGGAAAAAAAACATAGTTCAAATAACACATGATTTTATTTTATTTTTAAAAAAAAGAGAGAGAAGCTTTAGTTGCGGCCTTTTGAATACATTCATCAGGCATCAGTCATGGAAAACTGGTTTCTCCTCTTGATCCTGGTCTCATGCTGGGTGTTGCTGGGGTTTTGTTCCATGATCTCTCTGCACCTCCGGCAAAAAGAGTTTTCGGCTAAAAAAAATGTCCTTGTATGCCTTTCAGTTGGTTCCTTTATATTTACTTTTATTACATTATTTATGTACAGTATATCCTGTCTTCCTCTCAGTATAGGGACTCGAGCCAGCTAAGGTTGTTTCTGACTTTCATGGGGTTTTCTGGGCGAGAATTGTTTGGAAGAAGGTTTGCCTTTGAGGCTGAGAGAGTGTGGTTTGCTCATGTCTTTTGGTGACCCTTGCCCTCTCCAGACTGCACTTTCCTGGAAGCAAGTAAAGGCAATTCAACTTTGTAATGCTGGAAATACAACGGCACTCAGCAATTAAAAGAGCTAAATGTGTATCAGAGAGAGCAGCAAGGACAGAATGAATAGAGTAATAAACTATGTCATAAAACAATGTTGCTTTGTTTTCTCTGTAGTCATTGCTCCTTCATTGCTATAGCTAGTTCCCTGTGCATGAACACCATGAAAGGTGTGTGTTGTGTGCCTTCGAGTCCTTTTCGACTTATGGCGACCCTAAGGCGAACCTATCATGGGGTTTCCTTGGCAAGATTGGCTCCCAGTCAGACCCAGACCCAGATGTAATAAATAATACTAAAACTTTTATTTATATCCCGCCTCTCTGCCAGTGACTCTGTCAGTCTGGATTAGTCTGACGCTCAAACCATAACGCCACACTGGCTGTTACAGGGACAGGTATATTGTGCATTTCGGTTGGCCAACAAAGGTATCAATGATGGATTTTTGTTTGCATTTGTTAAATGACCAACACACCTACCCCTGAATGTTTTCAGTATTAAATAGGTTGCTCATACATACTCCATTTCATGGCTTAACACCAAGGATATTAATTCACCAACTTCTGCATAATAGGATATTATGCAGGATATTATCATGGGATAATAGGACCCAAATCCCCTCAAAATTACAGTACCTTCTTTCTGCAGCCTCCTTCCCATGCCCTTTAATTGTCCCAACCTGGTACAGTCAGTTCCAATTCATTCTCTTCCATCCAATCTTTTCGGCTGCTTTTAAAGAGTCCCAATTTCTCTCTCCTCCTGTATCATCCCCCCACCCTTTATCCTCAGCTTACTTTACTTAGTGCAGACTGAGTCAGATGTGCAAAACTAGTTTGCACACCTTTTAACTCAGCAGAGCAAGAGAGGAAAGGAAAAAGCAGAACCCTGCCCTTCCCAGAAGGCTCAGGCAAAAGCAAACTGCTGCATTCTCTCCTGTTTTGTGCCTTCTTCCTCGTAAGTAACTTTTGCCATCTTGGCCAAAGGGTGATGTTGCATGGCCTCATGCACCTGTTTTCATCTGTGAAATGTTTAAGGATATGTGATAGTAGACAGCGGGTCCTTGGTATCCACTGGGGTTTGGTTTTGGGATACCAAAATCCGTAGATGCTTAAATTCCCCCTCCCTTATTTTTAAATTGTCTAGTAAAATGCTGTCTCAAAAAAAAAATATATATATATATATATATATATATATATATATATATATATCAAGGATTGCTCTCTCTCTCTCTCTCTCTCTCTCTCTCTATCTATCTATCTATCTATGAATGACGTGGATGGTTGAATCCATGGAGAAGGAATCTGTGGATATGGATAATCGACTGTATATCACCTAGCATATGGTGATCCTATGGATTTTATAGGTTTTCTTAGGCAAAGCATACATAGAAGAGGAATTCCACTGGCTTCCTTTGAAATATTACCTATAACACCTTGTATTCCCAGTGGTCTCCCTTTCAAGAACCAACCAAGCCTGAATATGCTTAGCTTTCAAGAACAGGACCTGGTGCTTTCAGCATAGTCTTCTCCTGGTTGATATACTTGTATTGATACAACAACAAAGAACCAGTATGGTGCAGTGGTTTGAGTGTTGGGCTCTGGGAGATCTGAGTTTGAATCCCCACTCAGTCACTGGCACACCCCCCATGTGTGACTTTGTGTAAATCACACTCTCTCAGCCTCAAAGGAATGCCATCGCAAACCCTCTCTGGGGAAATCTTGCCTGGAAAACCCTAGGATAGGTTCACCTTACGGTTGCTGTAAATCAGAAATGACTTGAAGGCACACGAGAACACAAACAACGTTACAGCTTGCTTTCTCCATAGTTGCTTTGTCAATTACTCTGATTCAAACTCCTGTTCTTCATGTTGGGCTGGGTTTGAGTATCATTGCTTTAGTCAGGTTGCCTTGCCTTGTTTATTAATCTGCCTGGTTTGAACAGATTTTCTCTGACATTGCCGTCTAGCCATTAAGTGCCCAGTACAATTTCTATTACTGTATTGATTGGTATGCATGAATCAACCGTTCAATTTGTTTCGGTTGCAATATTGAGTCTGTGTCCCTTGTCCCTGGGTCACCATGAGTAGAGATTGAGGATGGTTAACAACAACAACGACAACACAATAACAAAAGGTGACACAGCTTGGAATGTGCCACATTTTATGACAATATCAAACTGATGCTTAAATTATTGGATAGAATCCAAACCATTGATGGTCCAAAAGTCCATTCAGTAACACCTAGTAGACTGTGAAGCTTCTATCCCCCATGCTCCTATGACAGTCGGCCCTCCTTATCCATGGACTTTTTATCCACAGATTCAAGCATCCACGATTCCAAAAATATATATAAATTCTAAATAGCAAACCTTGATTTTTCCATTTTATATGAGGGTCGCCATAACGACTTGAAGGCACAAAACAACAGTGTGAAAGGGCCCCTAGTGCAGCATCCTCGCACCCCCATTTCGCAGCAGGCCCATGAAAGCATCACTAAGGGCTACACCCAGGATGATAGTCTTTTTATTGTTTCGCTTTCTCTTGCTGGCAACAAGAAGCTTCTTCCTCCCTGCGTCTCTCTTTGCAAACAGAAGGGTCCAGCGTATTCCATCAGAGCAGAAAAATGCTGAAGAAAATGTGGTTTTGGAACATCTGCGGTCAACATGCAGCAGAGGCAAAATAAAACTTCCTCTGGTCTCCCTGGGACGAACTGCATCCCAAACCATGCGCCTCATCATCATCCAGGACGCAAGCAAACCATTAACCCGTCTTGGTGCAACCTTGTTTTGGGACTAGGAAGCAGAGCTTGGAAAAGTGACCTTTGGGGACCACAGCTCCCAGTATTGTCCAGTATTTTAATTGTCCAGTCTTCATGGTTACATACTAGGAACTATGGTTCCAAAAAGTAACTTCCCCAAGCTTTTTAGATGTTTAGTCCTCACAGGTGTGTGCATGTGCCTTCAAGTCGTGTGTCAATTTATGGTGACCCCATGAATTTCATAGGATTTTCTCAGGGAAGGAATACTCAGAGGTGGTTTTGTCAGTTACTTGCAAAATGTAGCCTACAGCATCTGGTATTCATTGGCAGTCTCCCATCCAAGTACTAACCAGGGCTGATCCTGTTTAGTGGTTGCAGAAAGTAAAATTTCCAAGCTGTGTTTAAGTTTCTACTCACCCCAAAGGATAACATTTTCATGCTGCTTTTTAAAATGTCTAGTCCTCACCATTTACATTCTAGGAGCTAGTGTTCCCAAAAGTAACTGTCCCAAAGTGAGTTTCTTTAGTATGTAATCCTCAGAAATTGAGATCTTCAATAGTAACCTTTTCAAGCTTTTAAAAAAGTTTCTACTCCTCATGGGAGTTGTGGTCCCACCCCAAAAAATAACTTCCACATGTTTAGTGCTAATGGTTATATAAAAAGTTCAAATGTATGCAGTCAGAAATGGTGACATGATCCAAAACAAGGAGCGTGAGTCAAAACAAAACCTGCATTTGGTCACTTCTGGCACCTCTTTTGTTCTGAGTCAACATACCCTCCAATTGCCCTGATTTTTCTCATTAATCCTTTGCCATCCCACTTTTCCAGACAGTTTTAAACCATTCTATTTTTCTCTCCTTCTCCCACCTTCCTCTTTATCCTTGGCTTACATCAGTTGCTGCAAGCTGAGTTCAAAATGCAAAAATAGTTTGTGCCCAATTGAACTCAGTGGATCGGGAGAGGAGAGGTGAGGAGAGGATGGGGAGACATCTCACCCTTCCCAGTTGGCTCAGGCAAAAGCAAACTGCTGCAGCTCCTCCTAGCTTGTGTCTTTTTCCTTGTTAGTAACTTTTGCTCCACTCTGATATTGTTCCTAGTTTTAAATCTGTCAAATGTTCAAAGGTATGGCCAGCATGGCGTAGTGGTTTGAGTGGTTATCACTCTAGAGACCAGCGTTAAAACCCTATCCAGACTTGGAAACCCACTGGGTGAACTTGAGCAAGTCACACTCTCTTGGCCAAAAGAAGGCAATGGCAAATCTCCCCTGAAGAAATCTTGCCAATAAAGCCCCATGATAGGTTTGCCTTAAGGTCACCATAAGTCAAAAATGACCCAAGAAGGCACACGATAGCAACAACATGGTCCAATAGGCCAATGTTTTCAGAGCCCGCATAATGTGGCGTAGGTATGTGTCAGTCCTGCGTGGTTTATGAAAATGGTATGGAAATTGCATTGCATAAATAAGCAAATTTCGCTGTCGGTTCTTCCGGTCACTGTATGTTTTTCACAAGGCTAGCCACTGACTTCTGGTTTATAATGACACTTTGGAGTGAGTCCAAGCCAGGCCTGGTTTCCTTTCTGTGCTTTTAATTTATTCTCAACATTTCCCTGTGAAAACAAAGCCCACGCACTGGGCCAATTTATTACCCAGCGGGTGTTGACAGTAACTGCTCCTTTATCCCCCTAGGCTCCCCATCCACCGACTGACCAACTGAAGGAGGAAAACAATTTATATTAGGGCAAGGATGGGCCACTCTCCAGCTGCTTTCCCAGAATCCCTTCCTTTGCAATGTTGCTTGAAGAAACACAACAACAAAAGGGAAGAAGAGGTCATGATCCACATACAGATACACACACCCCTCCAGAAGTGCTTTTTGGTTCCCGTTCCTGAATCTCCACCATTACCCTGGATGGATAGCTTTGAATCTGCTGGTTAAAACAAGGTTAACAAAACATGAGGACTAGATACTTTAAAATAGCTTGGGAAGGTTACCTTCTGAGAGTGACAGCTCCCAAAGTATAACTGAGGATCAAATGCTTCAAAAGAGCTTGGGAAAGTTACCTTTCGGAAACCACCACTCCCAAAGCATAACCATAAGGAATAGACACTCCAAAACAGCTTGGAAAAGTTATCTTCAGGGAACCGCAGCTCCAAAGTATAGCCATGAGGACTTGACACTTCAAAAAACAGATGGGGAAAGTTACATTTGGGGGGACCACAGCTTACAAAATAGAACCATGAGGAACAGATATTATGGATTTCAGCTCCCAGAATGGCTATCCATTGGTTATGCTTATTTGGACTTCTAGGAGCTCAGGTCCAAAATATCTGATGGACCAAAATTGGAGAGCTCATGAGCCAAAATTTGCTGGTCTTTTTGGCACCACTCCTTTTGTGTTTGGCTCCACCAACCCACAAAATTTGGCTCAAAGGACCTATCTGCACTGGCTTAAGTCCAATGCCAGTCCACAGCATTATGCTCCGGAAACAGCCCCAGATTGACCAAGATGGTAGCCACATCTGGTGTGGTGGTGCAACCATTGGCATGGCTGGCCAATTTCCTGTCTCCAGAGCCACCACTTCCATAACTGCAGAAGCTCCATGGACAGGCCACCTTGTGCGTCACCACTTCTCCTGAGGGTAGGCTTGCCCATGCAAACCAACAATAAGAGAGGGTAGAAGGACCTCCAATAACATGGCTAGGGCCTCCAGAACCAGTCTTCGGGGGATCCAGCCATGTCATTAGGGATCCCTCTACCTCCCTTCTCATAGGTCGCATGGGTGAGCCCACACTCAAAAGAAGTGTCAGTGTGCCAGGCAGCTTATCCACAAAGCTCCTGCAGAAGCAGCAGCGGTGGCTCTGGGAACAGGGGATCCCCTTTCCCTGTGCTGCACAACATGGGGAAGCGAGATGGTGCGACACTTGGGTCCAATCCATTGCATGCCACAAAACTGTACACTAACCCAGGATTTGGGGGAAACACCAGTGTTTTCCCTGGCTTCGCCAACTCCAGAGCAAAGTTGGGTTAACAGGGATGACCCAGAAGTTGCCACATTACACCGGAAGTCGCTATGCATGATGCAAATGGGCAGCACTGGCATTGGGATGAGGATGGGACTTTCGCTCATGTAGACATAGCCATAATCTTCCCCAGAAATTGAATGTAACCTTCAAGTTGAAAGAGGTTCCCCACCCTTGAGCTCAAAAAAGATGACAGTCTCTCCTTCCCACTTCCCATGAATACAATTAGCCCAAATATGAGTCAAACCCAGGCTTCTTTGAAGATGAAAGGACGAATTGATAGTGTGTTCAGGGGAGAATTATACTTGAACGGGGATCTTTTCTTTGCCGCTTCTGCTTGTCAAGGCAACGCATAACACTGATGTGTTTGAAACTCCACATTCCTGTCGTTTGTGCCCCATTTCACATTCACGACAGCTTCCAAAAAAACATTCACAACTCGTTCAAAAAGCAGCAAAGAACCTCATCCACAACCAAACCCCCAAGTCCTTCAGAAAACAAACCAAGTCAAAGACACAAGTGCCGTTTCCAAGTGTTGTTTTGATTTCGGAATACAAAAAAATAATTATTATTCTTCAACAGTTACCTCTATGTGCAATTTTTTAAAAAACAAAACAAACACCCAACCACTTACAAAGAGATCAATACCTTTTGTGTGTCTGTGTGTGTGAGTTCCCTAAAAGAACCATTTTGGTGTGCCAACATTTAAATCCAACCCCTCCTGCCTCCCTTCTGCTTTCTTTCCTGTTTTTGTTTTTAAAGTTATTACAGTCCTTCCAGAAAGCGCTGAAACTGTGCAAAACAATCCTGATTTCATTTATTTGTGGGAGGGGGAAGCAGGAATTATAACCTCTTCGATTTGGATGGTGTAATTCTAGAAAATCAAGCCTGAGAAGAAGGAGGGGAAATCCCAATCGCAAGAAATGTTCTGTTTGTTTTCTACGAGAGATCACTTTCCCATCTCTCTGTAAACAGTGTAACTGGGGAAATCGGAAGACCCTGTCTTGAAGCAGAAGAAAGTCCTACTTCCCAAAATGTCACTCATATCCCATTTCTTGGCTTGGCATCCTTGGGACTATATGCTGATGTTTCAATGTGTGGTCAGGTCGCTAGGGCAAGAACCGTCCCTTGATTATTATTATTATTATTTGCTCAGTGTTGTAATCTTGGTATGCCTTTAAAAGAAAACCCTGGATGCTCTACCTTACATTGGGAGACACCCCATTTCTGAAGCCCCAACCCTCAGCAGCAGACAGGGGTTTTCACTCCAGGTTGTACTTCAAGGTAATATATCCACTCTGGGTTTTACTCTTCAGCTTTCAAGAAGCCTTCCAAGAAGCTGAACCCTATCCCCAAAATAGGTTCGTCACGTCTGACTGTATTCAAGTTCAGACTATAAACCAGAGCAGATCTACATGTTCCCATGGCAGCTTCTACAACCCTACAAAGATAGGCCTGGATGTCAAACATTAAGGTACACTCCCCATGTTCAGAGTGTAAGAGCTCACAGCTAATAATCCTGAATTTGGGGCTGGGAGTGAGTTCTTTCTTTTAGACTCAGCTCAGTTCAAAGGACAGACAAGGCAAATGGAGCACCACCCCTCAAGGGATGCTAGAGGTTGTCATACATCTTTAAAGTCTTCTCCAATTGCTGGCTGACCCTCTGATAAAAGATGATCTGCTGCCTGAGGTAAGACTGCATCATCTTCTTGAAGTCCGATACCCGCCGCTCATGGAAGTGGTTCATTTCCGCCTGCAAGGCAAAACCCACCACGCGGCAACGCTTCCGGATCCCATCCGCCTCGTCCTGGTCCATCTTCCCTTCGTCGCTCATCCGCTGGCTCTCCTTCACCTTGGCAAAAGCCCCTGAAAGCAAGGAGAGAGAGAGAAATCAAAATGGTGGACATTTTCCCTGCAGCAATATGTGGAATCAAAGACATAGAACAGCCATTCTCAACCTGTGGGTCGCAACCTATTTGGGGGTCAAATGACCCTTTCATATGTGTCACCTATGACCATCAGAAAACACATATTTACAATGGTCTTAAGAACCGAGACACCTCTCCTCTATCTGTTGGGGGTCACCACTACATGAGGAACTCTATCAAAGGATCGCGACATTAGAAAGGTTGAGAACCACTGATCTAGAACCAACATTGGAGTTTTGCAGTATAAATTTTACGCACCATCGTTGTTCTGTGCCTTCAAGTTGTTCCAAATTGCAAACCTCGGTTTTGCCATTTTATATCAGGGGCACCATTTTACTATGCCATTGTATTTAACGGGACTTGGGTGACCATGGATTTTGGGATCCACGGGGGGTCCTGGCACCAAACCCCAGCAGATACCAAGGGACAACTGCATACGGATGTGATGTATCTTCATTGCTTTTTCTAATACTGAAGTTGGTGTGTGGTAAGTGCCAACAGAAATAGTGGCAAAAATGGAAGCATTGAGAGGGGGGAGTAAGCATAGCAATGCAAAGCCCCTAGGATTTGCAAAAATACCCATTTGGGGGGGGGGATATAAAGTACATTGAGAGCGAGGAGTAAGCATCCCCGTTCAAAGCCCCTAAAATCTGCAAAAATGCTGATTTTTGAAAAAAGTCTAAAGTGCCAAATAACAAACAGTCAAGTTCAACGGCCATAAAACATGTCTGGTGTTCATCCTTCTTATCCGATCCTGACACATTCTTATCTTACACTAAAATAAAGACTTAGTCAGAGATGCTAGCATTCTCTGGTCCCATGTTTCACATTCCGGTGCAGTAATGATTAGCATGATGTTTGCAGTGGCTTTGACCGCTTACTGATTTCTCGCTTATTTGTCTCTGTTTTGGAAGCTAAGAATTGCAAAATTTCTATGCCTTGCTCTTGTTTGGCTTCAGCCAGCTGCGAATCAGTTTTGTCTGCAAGGACCTTAACGTATGCCCTCTGCTAGAGCTTAGAAAAGTTACTTTTTTGAACTGCCCAGAATCCTTCAGCATGGTAGGGCCATGGTGTAAATATTCTGGGAGATACATTTTTAAAAAGTAATATTTCCAAACCCTGGTTAGAATATTTGACTATGATTAGAGATCCAATGAATCCCATTATGAACCTTCCAGGCTTCTCTTGGGCCAGTTACTATTTCTCAGCCTAATCTACCTTGCATGGATGCTTAATACACATTTCCGTCAGCTCCTTGAAAGAAATTGGGGGATGTCAAATGTGATGTTTCTCTGATCTCCCACAACACACAAAGCATTCAAAAGTACATGTTAATAACAACTTAAATACCTATAGCATAAATTATTGCTGTATTTGAAGAAGTGGGATGAAGTCCACAAAAAACTTGTGTGAAAATAAGTCACTCTCAAAGGTACTAGTAGATCCTGCTATTTCTCTTCATTTAATTTATTGAGTGATATAATCTAATCCAACACTCAACCAATAACACCACACAAGTCACATTCTCTTTCACGTTCAGAGGAAGGCAACTTCTTCTGCACAATCTTGCCACGAAAACCACATAATAGTCCGAAAGGACTTGAAGGGGGACAACAAAATGGAAACCCACTGGGTGACCCTGGGCAATCCACACTCTCTCAGCCTCCGAGGAAGGCAATGGCAAACCCCCCTCAGAACAAACCATACCACAATAGGTGGGTAGCCATAAATCAAAAACAACATGAGCGCACATGACAACAGCAGAAGACTGCAAAATCAGCAAGTGTGCTTGTCACTCAACTACCAACACTTGCAGAAATTCCTTCTTCTACAAAGTTACAAGTGCTGTCTCTGGTTTTCACTCTGGGAACCCTGCATATATCACTGGCGACAGGCTGCAGCAAGTAACATTGGGCCCGAACAGACAGGTCAAAATAAAGCTGCTTCGGGTCTCTTTGGAGGTATGCTATTTAAATGACACACACATTTTAAGAGGTCAGAAGTTGCACCAAAGCTGCGCTCCAGTACTTAGGACTGGAGCATGGCTTTGGTATGGCTTCCGGCCTCTTCGGACGCATGCATCATTTAAACAGCAATAGCTCCAAAGTGACCTGAAGCAGCTTTATTTTGGCCTGTCTGTATGGGCCCATTGCAACGGTCTCATTCTGTTCAACTTTTCTTGAGATCTTAAGAATTGAACCCAGGGAAAACACAGCCATGAATCCTAAAGATTCAACTGACACCCCCACTAATGCAAATGAAGGAACAACCTAGTTTTTTATGAAAGCAATAAATAATTCAGACGGACCACTTAATGCACCGAGCTGTCACTGCAAACAGACTGCTTGGCTTTCCCCACGAAATCCTTCTACGACCCCCCCTCCTTTGCACACTGGACTTACTCATGTGTAAAATTGCATCTGTTCTGAGTGTGTATGTGTGCAAATGCGCACACAAGAGAGAAACAGAGGAATGACATTGTCAGAGCACAGAATCCAGGTCATCCGCTCTTGAGACCGGTCTAATCTGAAGTGTACTTCCATGTCTATAATTAATTAGCTGCTCTGTTTTCTCAGGGCACTTTGTACTCATTCTGGGTCTGTACACCCTCCAAATGTTTCTGTTATATATATATGAACACACACACACACACACACACGGTATATACTCATGTATGTCTAGAAATTTTAGTCAAAAAAGTGACCCCAAAAACCTGAGTTGATTTATCCATGGGTCAATGTAAGTATTGTACTTTGACATATATATAGAATAGAGGGAAGTCAGTGCTTCCAGGACATACATATATATATAGATTATATATGAGAACCATCCCCTAGTAAAAAGCAAGAGAGTAATCTGTCCTGGAAGCACTGACTTCCCTCTATTCTCTCATCAATCCAGTTTTTATTATGAGCACAAATAGTTATGCCTTCTGTAGTTTTGTAAGTCTTTTGGCATTGTTTTCCTTTGCTTCATCCTTTGTTGCATGGCCCTAAATTTTGCCCTCGACTTATCCATGGGTCATATCAAAATCCATAATTCTGGCCCCAAAACCTGCCCTCGACTTATGCTGGGCTATTCAAATTTTAATGGTTTGTATTTTAATATATTATATTTTAATTTATAACTTGTTTTAGTCGGTAACATTGTTTAATTTTTTAAAAATAATATATTTATGTATTTTAATATTTCATATTGTTTTAAATTGTATTGCTTTATACTTGTTCGCCTCCTTGAGTCCCTATATTGGGAGAAAGGTGGGATATAAGAAAAGATGATGATGATGATGATGATGATGATGAACATAATGGTATCATAAGGATATCATAATGATGACATCATAATTAGACAAATGACATGTTTAGTTTCCATTCAGCAATCCATTGTGTTGGTTTTCTCTAGCTAGGATTTTAGAGTACTATACTGCAATTGGATTTAGATAATAATTGGATATAGATAATAATAATAATAATAATAATAATAATAATAATAAGCCACTCTGAGAGCCTTTAGGACTGAAGTGCGGAGTATAAATACCACAAATAAACAAATAAATAATGTGTGGGAATCCTATGCTGTTGTAACTGCAGCTCCCAGCAGCCCCAGCCATCGTAGCTGATGGTGATGAATGCTGGGAGATGCAGTCAAACCACATTTGGGGACCCACATGCTCCAATCCCGGTCAAAGTCTACATTTTAAATAGGTGTGCAAATAATGCACATTTTTGGCAATGTTATGAAGCCCCTTTAAGACTACTTTGCAACGGACCTTAGAGTTTTGGGCAAAAGAGAAGGAAAGCTCTGCTGAAACATGAAGTGGAATGGATTTTGCAATTAAAATTGAAATGACAAAGCTATCTCCCAGACTTATAAAACCTCTCTTAGACTTCAGACAGTCCTTTCCATCCAGATATCTATGTGTGTGTGCGAGTGTCCATGAACGTTATTTATATTTTCTACCATCTGCCAATAAGATATTTAAAAACTTCAGGCTTTATTTATATGCTTTCATTCTGCTAGTAATGGTCTTTGGAATTCCTGGCTCAAAAATGTCCATAACAGTTTTGATTTGAAGTGGATAGGCTATAAAAAATAATAATATATGTTCCAATGCAATAAATGTCCCAATGTATGTACAGATGCATTGTCCTCTTGCAATATTTTTACCATAGTCTCCTAAGAAGGCCAAAACATGTCAGGCTTTCTAGCTAATAAAAGTCTAATCTTCCAGCATCCTGAAGGATGGATGGATATATATAATTTTATTATTTCTTCTCATTGCTTTACCTCTCGAAGCCATGGCTGCACAGAGATTTTGTCAGTTGGTCTTTTAATGAATAACAGGCCCATCACTGGAAGGCATGTACATTCGCCGGGTCCCAAAATCACTATGTAGACAAGCTTAATTTGCTTCTGAAATCCCAACTTGGCCAGCCAAGCAGAAGAACAAGGACGCTCCTTTCCAAAATAAACGGCCGAATGTCAAAAAATAAAATGTCTAGACGGAGGAGGGATTGTGTAAGATTTTGCAAAGCCTGGTGATGCTTCCTTGCCATTTTTCGACAAGGATGGGGCAACCCAGACGACAGACAGGGGATGGCGCAGTATGGAAAATATTCCCTCCTGCCACCCTTGTCAGATCCAGCATGGGGTAGTGGACTGAGTGTTGTATGAAATACAGTATATACAGTAGCTCCTTCTAACTCACAGATTTGAGATCCGCAACCTCGAAAATCCATGGGGGCTGATTATTTTCAATGGTGCGCACACCCACCGCGCACCCCAGACTGCATGCATGGGGGGAGCGTCCCATTCAAGTCTATGAGGCTTGAATATGTGTGAACCTCCATTTTTGCGGGGGGTAGAGAGGTCCGGAATGGATCCCTTGTGAAAATGGAGGGCCAAATCTGTGTGTGTGTGTGTGTGTGTGTGTGTGCAATATTGTATAAAATTGCCTTCAGGCTATGTGTATAATGTGTGGAGGAAATATAAATGGGTTTTTTTGTTGTTTGTTTAGACAAATCTCCAGGATATCTCATTGTGTGGTTTGAGTGTTGGACATCGACACTGGAGACCAGGGTTCAAATCCCCGCTGAGCCATGAAACCCACTGGACAACTTTGGGAAAGTCACACTTTCTCAGCCTCAGGGGAATTCAGTGGCAACCCTCCTCTGAACAAATCTTGCCAAGAAAATCCTGGGATGGGTACGCTTTAGGGTCACCAGAAGTCAGAAACGACTCAAAGGCACCCAACGATGGCAACAACAAAGCCACCCTTGTCACCTGAGCCACTTTTAAACAATGTGTGATGCAGCTTCAGCGTCTTGTCCTCCCACTGTACTTCTCCTCTTCTTTCAACCTTGCCTGGCATGTAAACAGGATCTAAGAGTTTATCTCCTCATGCAACTGCCCTGACGTTATAATCCTTTAACCAGGTACTGGCTACAAAGCTACTCGGAAACACTACAGCGGTTCCCTTGCTATCCACTGGAGTTTGGTTCCAGGACCCCCGTGGATACCAAAATCCGTGGATGCTCAAGTCCCATTAAATACAATGCGGTAGTGAAATATATAGCATTATATCACTCAATCACTCATGCCTCTTCTACCTACAAATCCCAGGATTCTGCAGGACAGAGTCATGGCAGATGAGGCACTAGAGCTCTCTAGTATATCACCAAGCTACAAATCTCAGGACTCTGTAGGAGAGAGTCATGGCAGTCAAAGCAGTGAATAAATTCCTAGAGCAGATAGCAAGCACCAAGTCCAGAGCAAGCTTCACTAGGGCAGAAGACAACATTCAGGAAAATCAAATGTCTGCTAACTTACGGATCTCAATTCCGCGACCCTGGAAATCCGTGGAGGGACAATCTCTGCTATTTTTAATGGGGCATGCCCATGCACAGGTGCGCACATGGGCACGCACCCCATTCAAGCCTATGGGGCTTGAATATGTGCAAGCCTCAGTTTTTGTGGGTGGTACAGAACCAATTGAATAAAGAGCTTTCCCAGGCTGCACGGCCAGTTTATATTAGCTGGGAGATTGCAAGAGTTACATCTTGAAGCACAGGAATCTGTGCAATCACAGATATGGCCTCCAAACTTTCTTACATCCTCTGCCCAATACCATCTTTCATATACCTGCCTGTCCATGTCCTCCATCTCCACTTTTTATACAAAGACAAGACGGAGTTTGCAGTTCCATCTGCACTGATTCATAAAAGGGAGAGAGAGCATCAAGTTACTCCAAACCCCACCTTTAAGCCAGAGGTGTGCCTCATGCGTCATCCCATCGCCATAGAGACAGATGAACAATAGAGCCATATAGAGTTGCAGCGAGTCATAAGGAAGTCCATTGGGGGGAAAAATTGTACCACGCATGGTACAGGTTGTGGCTTCTTTATCCGAAATGCTTGGAACCAAAAGTGTTTGGGACTCTGGATTTTTGGATTTTATTTAATGAGATATCTTGGAGATGGGACCCCAGTTTAAACACAAAATTCACGGTCGAGGCAGAAGTGTTTTGGGCCAGCAGTGTTTGGGATTTCCCCCCCCCCCAAAAGATTTTGGAGTACAGTACATGGATCTACATAATGAGATATCTTGGAGATGTTACATAAATGTATATATGTGAAGTTGAAGGCTTTCATGGCCGGCATCCATAGTTTTTTGTGGGTTTTTCAGGCTATGCGGCCATGTTCAAGAAAAGTTTATTCCTGACGTTTCACCAGCATCTGTGGCTGGCATCTTCAGAGAATGCCATCTCCTCTGAGAATGCCATGTTCTCTGAAGATGCCAGCCACAGATACCAGCGAAACGTCAGGAATAAATTCATCTAGAACATGGCCACATAGCCTGAAAAACCCACAACAAACTATAACGTATATGCATGATGCTTCTTTACCCATCTCCAAGATTGGTCATTATGTATAGCCAAGTATTCCAAAATCTGGGGGAGGAGGGGAATCCAAAATCCCAAACACTTCTGGTTCAAAACATCTCCAAGATATCTCATTGTGTATATGCTATATGTATTTGTGTTTCATATACACCCTATACCCATAGCCTGAAGGTTATTTTATACAATGTTGTTAATTATTGTGAGTACACTAAACCATCAGAAAACAAAGAGGTCACTATCTTGGCCACCCATGAAAAAAGTTTTGGGTTTGGGGGTATTTCAGATTTTGACATTCCTGATAAGGAAGACTTAGTGAATTTCATAGAGAGCCAGCATGGCATAGAAGTTTGAGTGTTGGACTATGACTCTGGAGATCAGGGTTCGATTCCTGGATCAGCCATGAAACCCATTGGGTGACTTAAGGCAAGTTGTTGTTGTTGTTGTTGTTGTTATTATTATTAACCTTTATTTATAAAGCGCTGTAAATTTACACAGCGCTGTACATACAATCTTTTTAATTGGACGGTTCCCTGCCCTCAGGCTTACAATCTAGAAAGACACGACACAGAGGGAGTGGTGGTGAGGAAGGGGCATCTCTAGTAGGATAAGTCACACTCTCTCAGCCTCAGGGGACAGCAATGCCAAACCTCCTCTGAACAAATCTTTCCAAGAAAACCTCATGATAGGTTGACCTTAGGGTCCCCATAAGTTGGAAATGACTTGAAGGCACATAACAACAATCAACAAAGTACATTTCGTACAGTTTCCTTAGGCAAGGAATACTCAGAGGAGTTTCAAAAGAACACATTTATTATAGTTTGATGCCCCTTGAACTGTTATAGTTCCATCCTTTATGATAAGCAGCTCACAAAAGAAATCCGTTAAAACCCAACAAATGCAATTTAAAAATAAAATTAAAATCAACTCATTTAAAACAGCCCAAAATTATTTCAAAAGGATGGACAAGTTTTAAAAGTAAAGCAATAAACATCCCGATAAGAAGCCTCTCTGGGGGAGCGATTCCATATTGTAAGCCTGCTTAAAACAAAATTACGAACTTAATTTGATTACATATTTAATTTGATTAAACTGCACAGATTTGTATCCCTGTGCTGAGAAAACACGGATGGGACGGCACCGTCGACATCTAAGGGATTAATCAATTAAACGTTGCAACTCAGACTATATATAAAGATGATTAAAGCAGGGATAAGGATTGTATAGCCTTCCAGATTGTTGTTGAACTGAACTATGGGCATCCCACAACTCTAATTGTGCCACCTAAGGCTGATAGGAGCTGCAGTCCAACAGCATCAAGGTTTGCATGATCTCCCGAATCAGAGCATCTGACCTACCTGGGACAATAGATTCCCAAATTATCCTTGGTCCAAAGGCCAAGCTCCCACAGTCAACATGGCATAGTGGTTTGAGTTTCGGACTAGATCAGGGTTCGAATCCTGGCTCGGTCATGTAAACCCACTGGGTGACCTAGCTCAAGTCACATTCTCTCAGCCTCAGAGGATGGCAATGGCAAACCCTCTCTGAAGAAATGTGCCATGAAAACCCCATGACAGCTTCACCTTAGGGTCGCCATAAGTCGGAAACTACTTGACAGCACACAACAACAACAATCAACAAAGAAAATTAGGAGCCAACACAGTGTAACGGTTTGAGTGTTGGACCAGGACTCTGGAGATCAGGGTTCGAATCCTATTCACCTTAGTTGGAAATGACTTGAAGGCACACAACAACAACAAGAACCCAGTGCCAAGGCCTGTAACAGGTTTGCAGCAAAGCCATCTCTGCAGCGCCCTGAGAAATCGCCTCACTGCTGTGAATGCAATGCCCTCGCCAAGCCTTGGCACCAGGTCCAAGGATTACGCCAGCGCTGTTCTTTGTGACTAGCACTCTGTGTAACCTGGCTCTGCCATCCCCATGAACGGTCCGTCTCTGTGCAAGCTTTGGGTCTTTCTCTCTCCACATCCAGGCAATGCGCCAGCGAGAAGAAGAAGACTGGAGAATCCTGGCACAGAAAAAGAGAGGGCAGCTCTACCCACTACAAACCCACTGGTCTCTCTGTCTGTGGCGGCTAGAATTCCTTTTAGAACTGCTAGCTATAAAATCTGATTTATGCTCCAAAAACCTTTTCCATGGTTGGCTGAGAGAGTGACCCCTTTGCTTTCTTATGGTTCAGTGTACACAAAGTTTTGTTTCATGCACAAAATTATTCAAAACTGTTGGGCTCTGTGTATAAGGTGTATAGCAAACTTAAATGTATTTCCAAATTATCTCATTATGCAGCATAGTAGTTTGAGCACTGGACAATGACTCTGGAGACCAGAGTTCGAATCCTGTCTCAGCCATGTAAACCCACTGGATGGCGTTGGGCAAATCATACTTTCTCAGCTTCAAAGAATGGCAATGGCAAACCCTCTCTAAAGAAATGTGCCAAGAAAACTCAATGATAAGCTTTGCCTTAGGGTCACGACTTGAATGTGCACAACAACAAAAGATATTCAGCCTTCTCTGTTAAAAGAGCTCTGGTGCCACAACAAACTACAAATCCCAGGATCCCATAGCAATGAGCCAGGGCAGTTAAAGCGGTGTCAAACTGGATCATTTCTGCAGTGTGGATGCAGCCTAAGGCACATACATGCGAACATAAATGCTAGGAAAAGTTACCTTGTGAGAGGACAGCTCCAAGGATACCCCACACAGTGGCCAAATTTTGGAAGCTACAACCCAAAACAAAGCTTTTCCAAGCTCTTTGACTCTTAAAATGGTATTAAATTCACAGCTAGCTATCCTCCCTGCTGGCAAAATCTCTAATAGGAACTGCTGAAGACAGATGGTAAGCCAACTGTAGGGCTTTTTTTCCCCCTGCTAGCATTTCTCAACTCAAAAGAACAAACGTCTCCTTGGTGTTTAAACACTAGTTGATTTGTTAGCAGCATTTAATTCCACCAGTTACAATGATATAAATAGCCTTTGAATTACCTTGCTGTACTTAAAAGCAGGGTTATAAAAATAATTACTATATGTCCAAAGACCTTTTTGTCCATCCTTTTGTGGCCATCGTAGGTACCGGCGATAGAACCGCATCACTGGTTTGCCACAATCAAACACCAATGTATTATTTAGGTCTTGGGGAAATGCATTGTTTGGACTACAACTCCCAAAATCCTACAGCCAACATGATCCAGCGGCCACGCTGACTGCAAGATTTTGGATCCCTTATAATAGGGTATGCTATATATTTGCTATGAGCCAATGCAGCGCAGCAGTTTGAGCATTGGACTTTTAACTTTGGAGACCAGGGTTCAAATCCCCACTTGGCCATGGAAACCTATTGGGTAAGTCACACTTTCTCAGCTTCAGAAAACCCTGAGATAGGTTCGCCTTAGAGTCATCGTAATTCGGAAACGACTCGAAGGGGCACAGCGACGACAAAACACTTATTCCTATGGTTTAAAATAGCATTTTAATAGGTTGGCTTATTTTAGGACTGTCTGTTGCTCACCTGAAAGTCAACCAAAAGAACTTGCAAGGCAGACTCCAGAGTGAAATCACTGAAACCAGAAAGTCACTGAAAAGTTTGATTTTATTTCTTTAGGACTCACAGGCAATACGCATTACAGAAATAATCCAAGTTGGCATCACTTTATTTGCCATGGCTTAATGCTATGGCATTCTGGGAATTGCAGTTTGCTGTGGTGTCTGATAGAGAAGGCTAAATATCTTACAAACTACAGTTCGCAGATTTCCACAGCATTGAGCCAAGGCTGTTAAAGTAGTCTCAAAGTGGATTATTTCTGCAGTGCAGATGCAGCTCCAGTCAAGAGGCAGGTTCTCTCTTGTGTTTCATGAACTGTGGATCCAGTCACTGACATTTTCCCCTCTCTCTGCTTCTTGTGTTGGGCTGCAGCTCTCACAAGAGATGCTGAAATAGGTGTATTAGTTTAAAGGTGGACTTTGGACTACAAACAGCATTTTCCAGCATCTTATGTGTCTCTCATTTCTCTCTTCAATGTTCTCTTGGATGCTCTCTCATTTTTCTTTTTCCTCTTTTTCTTCTATATGGACTATAACTGTCATCAAACCGGCTGGGGATGATGGTAGCGGTGGTCAAATGTATCTAGCAAGCTCCAGATTGGGGAAAGTTGGTGCAAAGGACAATGCCCTGCATCTGATGGAATGAGCCATGTATTTATAAAGAAATGGTTCCCAAACTTTCATTCTTCAGATATTTTAGTTTCCAGAATTCCTGACTATTGGTTAAGCTGGCTGAGGCTTTGGGGAGTTGAAATTCCCAAAACCTAGAAAACCAACATTTGGGAATCCCTGCTTTAAAGTATGCTCCGCAGTAAATGGATTGGCCTTTCAGTTGCCACAACAATCTTTCTTTCTCTCTCTTCCTCCCAGTTTTCACTGAACTTTGTGTCCTTAACACCCACAAAAATATGTATTCTCAATAAAGATCCAGAGTTGAGCAAGAAGATGCTCAGCGCCAATCAAAATCCCACAAAAATGTGCAGACTTTCATCTTCTCCAGAACTTTTCATCAGGCCCCGAATTTTGCTTTGCTTAAGAGCTCTGGAGGACTCAAAAACTTGGGATGGTTGAGTCTCCCTTATCTGCAATGCTTGGCACGAGACATGTTTTGAATTTCGGAGTTTTTCAGAATTTGGATTATTTCCATATACATAATGAGATATCTATGAGATGGGACCCATGTTAAGCCACCTTGAATCCCATTTTGGGGGGAAATCCGGATATAAATCCCATAAATAAACAAATAAATAAAGCATGAAATTCATTTATGTTTCATATACATTTTATACAAATAACCTATATGGTTTGAATGTTAGACTATGACTTTGGAGACCAGGGTTCGATTCCCTGCTCAGACAGTAAACCCACTGGATGACCCTGGGCAAGGCACACTCTCTCAGCCTCAGGGCAAGGCAATGGCAAATCTCCTCTGAACAAATCTTGCCAAGTAAACCCTGTGATAGGTTTGCTTTAAGGTTGCCATAAGTCAGAAATGACTTGAAGGCACACAACAATAACAACTGTTTCATACACAATGTTTTTAATAATTCTGTGCATGAAACTAAACTAAGTTTGTGTACATGGAACCACCAGAAAAAGCAAAGGTGCCACTACCTCAGCCACCCAATTTTGGAAATCTAGATAAGGGAGACTCAACCTGTGTTGCCCAAAGGTAGTTTTTGTGCTTTATCCCTAAGAGCTCATCTTAGCTACTTTTGATATTAATTCATGCTCTGTTTCTCTAGGAACAAATTCTTGAGATCAGTGGGTCCCAGACTTTAGTCCTCCAGATGTTTTGGACTTCAGCTCCCAGAATTCCTGTTGGTCAATCTGGTCGGAGCTTCTGGGAGTTGAAGGCCCAAACACCTGGTCTTCAGCGTCATAGTCCAATGCTCAAAACGCAACACCATGTTGGCTTCTCCTGTAGCTCCGCTCTATTTTGGGATCCTTTTCTAGGGCAACATTTCTGCCACAAGCTACTTTTTTCTTTCCTTGGAGCTGTGATGCATTCCTCAACCACACTAACAACTCACCATTCCCACACAGAAACAGGACCTAAGGTGAGCATCTTGGATGTTTGCAAACATCCCATGTCTCCCCAACCCTCTGATCTCTGCAGAAGTGGTCCCTCCACATTTGCTGGGAATAAGGATAAAGGACCCCATGAATGTGGAAAAACCACAGATTAGAAAAAAATACTATTCATTTTACAGAAATGAACACCTCTCTAAAAATCCTCAAGTCCTCCAGTGTAACTCTATGGTCAACATCTGCCAGAGGTTGATCATAGAATCATGCTGGAGGACCTACAGATGCCTAGAGAAGGGTTTTCTCTAGAAACATCTAGGTTCTCCAGCACAACTCTATGGTCAACTTCTGGCAGAGTTGTGCTGGAGGACTTAGATCAGTGATGGCGAACCTATGGCACTCAGAGCCCTCTCTGTGGGCACATGTGCCATCATCCCAGCACAGAGTTTGTTATTAGAAAGCCAGAGGGACATGGCACTTTGCAATAAATAAGTGAGGTCTGGGTTGCAGTTTGGGCACTCAGCCTCAAAAAGGTTCACCATCACTGACTTAGATATTCCTGCAAAAGTCAAAGTCACAAATGTGGAGGGCCGACTGTAATTCTCAGTAGACAGGATTGTCTAGGCTCTGTCCTTGGTGGAAATGGCCCACATCCACTGGGAATGAGTCCAAAAGACCAGCCACAAGTCTTGATTTATGTGCCCTGGATTCTCACCCGTGCCCTGCTCCCACCCAAAGCCTGTCCTTAGGAGATTTATAGAGTCCAGTTTTCCCTTCCCACCGAATTTTCCTTTCAGAATTGTCATTCCCCTTTCATCAGTTAGATCCAAAAAAGAGAGCAGAGGGACTGCTTCCCCTTGAAACATTTAATTTCCAAGGCTGAATACTTACAATAAATGAATAAACGATTTGTGATTGTGAAAAATAAGATCTCTTATCTTCGCCTGCTATTTCCTCAAATGCTGAGGGAATTCAGGAATCTGCATCCTGGAGAAGCTGATAAGATAAACCTTTTCACTGGCCTTAATATTTTTCAGTGTCTTAAGTGAAATAAATAAAGAAAAACCGAACTGGTATAACCCTGTTGTTATTGTTGTTGTTGTTGTTGTTGTGTACCTTCAAGTGATTTCTGTCTTATGGTGACCCTAAAGTTAACATGGGGTTTTCTTGGCAAGATTTGTTCAGAGGTTTGCCACTGCCATCTTCTGAGGCTGAGAGTGTGTGACTTGCCCAAATTCACCCAATGGTTTCCATGGCCAAATCAGAATTAGAACCTTGGTCTCCCAGTATCAAAGCTCAACACTCAAATCATTACACCACACTGGCAACTCCTATTTTGGGCCTGTTTTAGATCATTTTAAGGGGATAGAAGATAATGGAGTTAAAATGCCAAGTTTTCCTCATATTGTTTGGTGGAGATAGAAAAAATCATCCCAAAAACAGTCCAACAATTTTAAATGGTGGCTTTTGGCAGCTTTGGTGACCCCAAAAGCAGAGTCCAGGGGCAACATAAGGCTCCATGGACCACACTTTGCCCACCCCAGGTGTATGTGGTGCTTACCTTTTTGAAGATGGATGATGTCGGGGAAGTTGGAGAGGAGTCCTTGGTACAAGGAAAGAGTGTCCAACATGAGGAAGAGGTCATTCTTGGGCTGCTCAGCAAACATCTCCCCCACTGTCTCATAGGTCCTCCCTGTGTGCGAGATGGCACCGTTCAGGGCATCCAAGCTGTAGGGTGGGTCCATCTGGAAGGACTGGCTAATGGCTTGGAAAGCATTGCCCAACTTCTGGAACTCCTTGCGGAAACCTCCGATATGCTTCCGCACCAGTTCGGAAGCCACATTGGTCAACTGTAGGACGCTGTCGTCCATCTTCTTGCTGAAGGCCTTGAAAGTGTCCACTCTGTCCTCCACGTCCTGGAGATCCTGGTGCTCTGTCGGGATCTGGAGGGTCAAGAGGAAACTGGCGCCTACCATCTCGTCCTTTTCTGCCCGGCGCTTCCCCATCTTCCATTGCTTGTCGTCGCGGCAGGTGAGGAAGTGTTGGAAGCCCTCGTACTGGGAGAGGGTCGGGTGGCTGGTCATATGGTCCATCCACAAGATCAACCTCCGCTTCCGCTTCTCGATGAAGTCCTCCTCGAAGCGGCCTGTGGCTTGCTTCTCGGGCAAGTGGGGCACAGAGATGACGGTGAACTTGTGCAGGAGGCGGTTGTAGAGCCAGTCAAAATGCTTGTACCGCCGGTAGACAGGAGAACTAGTGTTGCTAGGAGTCAACCGGTAGGAGATGTAACTCTTGATGCCCTTGAACTTGGTTTGCTTGGTGGGGTCTTCCACGGAGCAGATCAACGGGTGAGGGCTGGGCCTCCACTGGGGTCCCTTCGGGCCCATGTCGATATAATAGGCCTCAGCGATCTTGGACATCATGGGAACGTCTCCCAAGATGAAGGCCTCCACCCCGGACCGGACGAAGCAGGAGAACCGGTTGAGGTTCCTACCTACCACGCTGCCCCGCTTGGAAGAACCAATGCTGTCCTGCCTCTCCAGAGACGGTTTGGGGCGGTAGCCTTGATGGTTTGGGTAGGCGTATGTCCCGGGATACGACAAACTGGGTGACGGGTGCCCGTTGGTGCCGGGTCCACTCCTGGGCTCCTCAACCACCGTACAACCATCGTCCCAGTCATCCCAGTCATCGTCGTCATCATCCTCAAAGCTGCCCTGATGGGAGACGCTAGCGTTGGACGGGGGGACAGAGAAGGACGACCCGTTCCCTGGAGATCCCGACGGACTGCTGGAATAATCCGTATACATGGAAGCTGATCGGGAGCGAAGGATCACCACGTAGGAGGCGGGGAACAGTCCCGTCTCTCCTCGGCTGTTGGTCCCTTGCAACCAACCATCCAGAGAGTTTTCGTTGAAGATCACCAGCTCCTCATTCTCTTGAATGCTGATCTCTTCCTTGTTTTCGCTCTGGAAATTGTAGAGCGCCCTCGCTTTCAAAGCCATGGCTGTTCCTCATAAGACTGCCTTGGTACGTGTAGCAAACGACTCCTCTCCAGAGCCTTTGGTGGCTTCTCAGAAGATACTTAAGTCCCTATTAGTAGACAAGCTCTTAAAAGAGAAAGAAAACTGCCGTATGTCCCTTACGCTTTGGCCTCTAGAGAAACTTTATGCTCTAGTTCCTCAAACTTTCCCAAAAGGAACAAAATCAGGATTTTCACAGTCTGGAGGTCCAAAGGTTTAGAGGAAGAACGACATGTGCTTGGGGCCGGCCAAACAACATTTTTGACCCTTCGTCATTGGGTTCTTTTTTTCAGGTTATATAGGCCTCAGTCAGATGCACAGATAACCCAAACGTTGTCATCTCTCTGTCTTTTTTTACCTAGCGAACAGGTTATTCCTGAACCATCTGCTTTTTGTGAAACATTATGCACACAGGTTAGCAATCTTCAAGTGACGGGATACATCCACATGCCGGATTTATGCGTGGAATTTCTTCTTTTATATCTCTATAAATTAAAACAAAAAACTACAGGGTCGTCTTCTTTTGAATCCAGTCCAGTGAATTAAGACACAACGGCGCTGGTTTTCCAAAATGCCATTCAGGAAAAGGGGAGAAGTGGAAGGAAGAGAGGAGAAGAAAAAATATTGCTGTGTTATTATAGATAGAAAAATGTTTTGCAAGACCGGATAATCCCTTCGGGGCCAGAGACAAAACTCAGAACTCGCCAAAGGGGCGGAGGGGTTTCATGGAAAAATAAAAGCACATTATCGAAAGGCGGCAGGTCAATCCAAACTATGGGTCACGCTTCAAGTTTGCACACAAATAAAATACACACCAGACAACTCCTGCTTGATCCTCAGAGGGAAGACAAAGTTTACCTCCGGCTCCTTGTCTTTTTCCTCCTTGGCACCAGGAAAAGAAATTATTATTATTATTATTATTATTATTATTATCATCCTGCCTTTCTCCCAAGTTGGGACCCAAAAAACATTAAAACAACACTTTAAAAAGCAATCACAATAATCCAATTATGTATGAAAGGAAATATAGCCAAGTAAAGTAGTCAGTCTGCTCTTTCTGGGATTGAAAATGGAAAGGGGGCTATCTATATCTATATCTATCTATCTATCTATATATATATATATATATTTGGCAGGGAATACAGAGAAATAAAAGTTACATTCCCCCTCCTCTCCTCTCTCTTTCCCCCCTAAAACCTCTCAACCCTCCAAAGTTATTCAGTTCCTCCAACTGAGCGTAAAATCCTATTTTGAGGAAGGGATGAGGATCTCTTTTGTGATTCCTGATCCTTTTCTTCAGGGTCCAAAAGAAAACTGGCCCTCCATCTCCAAACAACTCCAGCCTGAGAAAGAGAGAGAAAGAGAAAAGGAGAAAGAAAGAAGGAACGTGAAAGGAACGCAAAGCTAATTCCTTCCTTTTCAAATAAAGCAAACTCTTACCAGAGGGAAAAAAGAAAATGACATCCACCAACTTTCCAACCAAAGGGACCAAATGCAAGGGAATATATATATATATATATATATGAATGAGATTCTTCTTATGAATAAATAAGAGCCCAGGATCCAAAAAGGAGAAAGGAAGCAGCTGTAGGATTCTTGTTTTGCAAAATGCAGCAAAGGAAAGTTTTCTTCCCTCTTTATTTTCTTTCTGGGGTCTTTCTTCTCTCCTTCTTTTCTTTTTGGGGAGGGTCCAAGACCCCAAGACCCATGGACCCAAGCTGGTTTTGACCCCGATCTGGGCTTTTTCTTGCCTCCTTTAAATTCAAAGGGCTCTTTGAAGGCTTTCTTTCTTGCAACTGTGTATCTTCTTTGGATCCGGTTTGAGATACAGTATTATGTTGCAAAGGTGGAAAAGCAGGGGAAGCAATTAAATTTGGAGCAATCCTTCACCCCAAAAGCCCTCTGCCCTGGGTCCTAAGGTGGAGGGCCATCATCACCACCATCATCTTCTCCTCCTTGCAATGTCTTCTGGGCCTGCTTTATGCTGCAATCTCTTTACCTGGAGGGCAGGTGGCCCACTCCTGCCCTCTGCTAGCCCCTTGATCCTCTTTGCACAGGATCCCGGCTGGGTTTCTGCTTGCTTTGCTCCTGTTTTCTCCCTTTGCATCGGTCAAACACTCCTGGGCTTCTTATTCCATGACGCAAAGGAGACCTTTCTCTGTGTGTGCATCGCCTTGCAAAGTTTTCTTGCAAAAGGCAACCAGGGCAAAGCAAAGCAAATGCAATGCAATGCAAAGCAAAGCAGGGAGCAGCCAAAGGTGGCAGCGGGTGCCCTCTTCAGGCCGAGGCGAACATTGCAGCCCCCTTGACTCTTGCCAGGGACTTGAACGCCCCTCTTTCTCTTTTGGTTTGGTCCAGGGTTCCAGTAAACAAGGCGAGGGAGGGTTAAACCATTTCAGCCAATGGAGGGGGGGTAATATCCCAGGTAATGGAAGGCACCTGCCTCTCCAGCAAAGAATATTATGTAACTATACATATATAGTTATATTTTATATATATAGTTATAATTTCTCTCTCTCTCTCTCTCTCTCTCTCTACATATATATATATTACATATTATATTATAGTATACATATATATATATATATATATTATCTATTTATATGTAATATTATCTATTTATATACTATATATTTATATATTATATTATATATTGATATATTATATATTTATATATAATATTATAT
>NC_056527.1:150886661-150976942 GCF_019175285.1 Sceloporus undulatus | reverse complement strand
GGGCAAAGCTCCTCTGCTCTTGGCTTTCCTGGCAAAGGAGAAGGTGGAGGACACAATTAATACTAATGACTGCAAATAAATCATATTTAATAATTATTATTAGGATGGGGACACCTGTCTTGACAAGAGTGCATGCAAAAGGGATCTAGGAATCCAAGTAAACCACAAGTTGAATGAGCCAACAGTGTGATGCGGCAGCTTGCAGCTAACAAGGCCAATGCGATCCTAGGCTGCATCACTAGAAGTACAGTGTCTAGATCAAGGGAAGTCATAGTGCCACTCTGTTCTGTTCTGGAATAAACCTGTGTCCAGTTCTGGGCACCAAAATTCAAAATGGAGGTGGACAAACTGGAGCATGTCCAGAGGAATGTGACCAAAACGGCAGCTGGTTTGGAAACCATGCCTTATGAGGAGAGACTTAGGGAGCTGGGGTATGTATTCATTCCATTCATTCTTTCATTTGATTAATATTTAATTAAAAGCATTTTGATGGGCAGCCATCAAAGAACTGGAAAAGGTACTGAACAGCAAAGGCAACTGAGCATTAAAGACAGAGTGAGGCGATGAAATGCGCATGCGCCTCCTGAAAGGCGGAGGAAGAGACGGAGATGGAATGCGCATGCGCATGCGCCTCTTGAAAGGCGGGTGAGAGACGGGAGATGACATGCGCATGCGCCTCCTCAAAGGACGGGGAATGGATGGTGAAATGCGCGTGCGCTTTCTGAAATGAGGGGGAGAGACGGGGGGATGAAATGCGCATGCGCGTTCTGAAAGGCGCTGGCGAAAGAGGCGATAACATTCGCTTGCTCAAGGGAGGGGGAGAAAGAGCCGATGAGCGACGACCTGCGCATGCGCCTCTACAAGGGGGAGGCGATGACATGCGCATGCGCATCCACATAGGAAGGGTGAGAGAGGGGAGGGTGATAATATACGCATGCGCCCACTCAAGGCAGGGAGGAGAATGGGCGTCTTCCAGGGAGGCGGAGAAAGAGGGAGGCTATGATTTGCGCATGCGCTTCTCGAAGAGCGGGGTGGAAGGAAAGAGGCGCGGTTGTGGTCATCTGTCTTCCTTGTGACGTCATTTCGAGCGACGAAAGAGAGAGTCTGAGTGGCGCTGGTGTGACGAAAGCAGGGAGAACGTTTCTGTTGTTCTCACTGTTACTCTCCGTCCGCGGGTTCGAGTCCGGAGAGGGGCGGTTGCGGGTGAGTCGGAAAAGTGGGGAAAGCTTTTATTATACAGTATGAGAAACGGTTCGTCAGCCATTATTCCTCTCTCTGCATCTCCCCGCAGACTCTGGCGCCACATCCCTTGCGTCCTGGGACGACAAGGCAACGGTGCCTCTGAGCATGTGCAGAGTTTGTTTCCTCCCTTCATTATGCTGGGCCTAAATAAACCGCCAGGCATCCCAGCTCCTGTGGAACTCTGTGGCAGGGAACAACCACAATCTAGGACAGGGATTGAGGGGCCTCAATGCCACAAGGCCTCTCTACATATTATTATTATTATTATTATCATTATCATTATTGCATCTATGTGAGGAAGTTGGCTTAAGTCTAGGAAAGCTCCTGCTGCTGCCAAGTTCTCTCCTTCAGTCAGTCACAAAGGGGCTACAAGATCTGACTGTATTATTATCATCATCATCATTATCATTATTGTTGTTATAGTCTCAGAAATCCCAGACTGCCAACATCTTTCCTTCAGTCAGTCTCTAAAAAGCTACAAGATCTCTATATTATTATTATTATCATCATTATAGTCTAGAAGAGATACTGTTGCCAACTTCTTTCCTTCAGTTAGTCTCAAAGGGGCTACAAGATCTCTCTATAGTATTATTCTTATTATCTCCATTATTATTATTATTATTATTATTATCTTGTAGCCCCTTTGAGACTAACTGAAAGAAGTAGTCTCAAAAGAGCTACAAGATCTCTCTATATTATTCTTATTATCATCATTATTATAGTCTAGGACAGATACTGTTGCCAACGTCTTTCTCCCAGTGAGCCTCAAAGGTGCTGCAAGATCTCTCTATGTACTGATTCTACAGACCCCTCTGGCTCTAGCTCCGAATCCTACCACTTTGTTCCTCTTTCTTCCTTGCCTCCTCACAGGATCCGAAATGGAGGAGCTGAGCCAAGCCCTGGCCTCCAGCTTCACCATCTCCCAAGACCTCAACAGCCCAGCGGCCCCTCACCCTCGCCTGGCCCAGTACAAGTCCAAGTACAGCTCCTTGGAGCAAGCGGAGAGGAGGAGGAGGCTCCTTGAACTCCAGAAGACGTAAGGCCAGGGAGGCATGCCTGGTTCAACCCCAAGGGCTGCGTTTCAGAGAAGGCGGAGGGAGGCATAGTCCAGTGGTGGGTGGTAATGCCAAAGGACCAAAGTAACTGGGTTTATCAGGCTCTGTGGCCATGATCTAGAAGAGTTCATTCCTGATGTTTCACTAGCATCTGTGGCTGGCATCTTCAGAGAATGCTGACATGGAAGAGAGTTGGGTACATATATACATATATATACACACACACACACACACACTGTGTGATTCTATGTTGTGAGGAGAGATTTCCATGTTGATCTGTGTATTGTTCTGTTGTTGAATGGCAAGGCCTCAGGGTGGGATGATATGCCAAGAGGATTTGTGTCTGCTTTAATCAGTGATCATTCTCTTCTAGGAATCCTCCTGGCTCTGGGTGGCTTTCCATTTGCATTTGCTGAGTCCTAGTTGTGCTGTTTTTTAGGACTGGTAGCCAAATTCTGTTCACTTTAAAGGTTTTCTTCTTTCCTGTTGTAGTTGTCCAAGTGTTTGTGGATTTCAATGGCTTCCCTGTGCATCCTGACATGGTAGTGGTTGGCATGGTCCAGTGTTTTCAAACAGTGTTTTAGACCCAGGATGCTTTATAACATGATCTGTTACATTCTCTGAAGATGTCAGCCACAGATGCTGGTGAAGCATCAGGACTAAACTCTTCTAGAATATGGTCACACAGCCCGAAAAACCCACAAAAAACTATGTTTTGCTGATTTTCCTGGCTGGCCCAGTCTGCAGTGTCTCTCATGTTCCTTGATTCATATTTGAACACTGCGTTTGGTGGTCCCTATGGAGACTTTTCCGCAGCTGCATGGCATGCAATAAACTCCTGCGGCTGTGAGAGGGTCTCTCCTGTCCTTTGCTGACAGTAGCATTTGCTGGATTTTCTTGGTCGGTTTGTAAACCATTTGGAGGTTGTGTTTCCTCACCGTGACTCCTTTGATGTATGGTAAAAATACCTTCCCTTTGGGAACCAACATATTTTAGCTGAAGGGTTTTGCCTCCAGAACCTAAACCTTGAGAGAGCCACTTGGTGTAGTTGTTTGAGTGTTGGAGATCTCTGGAGATCAGGGTTCGAGTCCCGGCTCGAGCTAAAAACCTATTGGACTTGACCTTGGGCAAGTCACACACTCTCAGCCTCAGAGTATGGCAGTGGCAAACCTCCTCTGAAGAAAACTTGTCAAGAAAATCCTATGGTAGGTCAGCCTTTTGTTGTTGTTGTGTGCCATCAAGCCATTTCTGACTTATGACCACCCTAAGGGGAAGGTATAGTGGGATTTTCTTGGCAAGCTTCTTCAGAGGAAGTTTGCCATTGCTACCTTCTGTGGCTGAGAGAGGACCACTTGCCCAGGTTCTTGAGCAACCTGTGGCAGGATATTAAGCACCACAACCTCTCTGGTTTCTCTGTCTTGAGAACTGAAATGCCACTTGTCCAAGGTTACTCAATGGGTTTACATAGCTGAGCAGGGATTCAAACCCTGGTCTCCACAAAGTTGTAGTCCAAGACTCAAACCAGTGTGCCATGGTGGCTCCTAAGGTCCTCCTTAAGGTTGCCATAAGTTAAAAAAATGACTTAGAGGAACACAGCAATTAAACGTTGAAATAGTGTGATATTGTGGTCTGAGTTTTGGACTAGGAAACTGGGAGACCTGGTTTTGTATCCCCTCTTGGCCCACCTTGGGCAAGTCACACTCTCTCATCCTTAGAGGAGGGCAAAGACGATGGCCTTCTGAATAAATCTTGCCAACAAAATCTCATTATAAGGTTGCCATAAATCAGAAACGGCTTGAAGACACACAACAACAAGTAAGCCTTAGCAGAGGTGCTTAAAAATAGCAGACGATGGGAAACCACCAAAGAATGGTGTAGTGGGGAAGGAAATATACTGTAGTCTTCGGGGGAATTCCAGAAAACCACATTCAATCCCAGGATCTGACAGTCCTGTGACACTTTTGCTCCTCTGTGTGTTATGTCCCTTCGTCGCCTGTTGTCTTATGGCAGTCCCATGTATTTCATAGGATTTTCATAGGCAAGGATAAAACCTTTCCAGATGGCCCTTTGTGAAACCAAATCCAAGGAAGTTGTGACAGTTCAAATTACTGACATATTGAAAGTCTATCGCAATAAGGGATGGATTTCAAACTGCCAAACTAAAATGACAAGTAGAACAAAATAATGCCGAGTGAAACATTCTGCGACTTAAAATGCCTATTATATAGTAAGACATCTGAAACTGGGGACTGAAAGAAAGTTATATGTTCAGTGTTTTAGTCATAACATTTTCTGAATGGAGACTGGTCTCTACTTTGTTACTACTGAATGCATTTCCAGTAAGGTACTTGGTTTAACGTCTAAGACATAGCTTAAAGCGGTGTTTCCAGACTTGGGTCCTCCAAGAGTTTTGGACCTCAGTTCCCAGAAGCCCCAGCCAGGAATTTTGGGAGCTAAAGTCCAAAACATCTAGATGACCAAAGTTTGGGGATCACTGATTTAAGGTATAGATAGGGATGATGAGGGGAAAGTCTGTGCGCCTTTCAAGTGTCGTAGTCCTCAGCCATTTGGAACTTGTTCCAATTACACTGCATAACTCAAAAGCTTGCGCAAAGTCATCTAATGATTGTGGGTCCTATTGATGCTCTAGCATTTGCTCTAAGCATATATGATCTTGTAATTCTCACAACAACCTTGTAAGGTAGGCAAGTGCTGCCATTGCCATAATACAGATGAGAGAACCAAACTTGAAAGATGGTCTCATTTGGATTTCAATCTCTTACCTGCTATGCTGCAGTGGCTTGAATAAGAGTCCCAGAATTGTTTCACGCCCGTTTTGCACAATCGTTTCAAGAAAGCAATAAACCCATTCTCAGATTCTTAGAAGATGACATTTTTTTCCAGCTCTCATTTGTATATCTAAATCCACCCACATTTTGGCAGGCGTCGTTGGATATTAAATACAGAACATTAATTTCTTTGGGGCTTTAGAGATCATAGCTCAGGGAACAACACTCCTTCTTTCTTGAACAAAGATATTTATTTAGCAATGAGGTTTTCCAAAAAGTGTGGGAGAGTATGTTCTAATGACAGTATGTTCTAAAACAAGTTGCTTCTCATGTCCTTAAGTCCTCTCCTTTTCCCTAACAGTAATCCTTTGAGGGTCAATGGTTATGGCCTTTCTTAATTGTTGTAATATTTTGCTTATTTTACCCATTTAAGAAAGAAAAATACCCTGCGGCTATTTTTCAGAGACAGCTAAAATAGTCTCTTTTAGTATCTGAAGAAGCGTGCAGTGGTCCACAAAGGCTTATGCTGAAATAAATCCGTTAGGTCTTGACGTTTCCATTAGACCACTTCTTCTTTCCTTTTTATTGAAATAGATTTGCAAGTTCGACTACCAATATAAAACAAAAGCTTATGTAAAAATAAATGAAACACAGTTGTAATACGGAAAGAACAAAAGTAAGCTCAGTAGTATCAGATCACTCTGACAAGCCACCCAAAGGCAAAAGCTATTGTTGCTGAACGTTTGGAAAAGTTCACGCAAAAGCTACATTTGTTTGTTTTGAACAATTCTCAAAATCTCTGAAAGGTGTCATCCAGAAACGTAGCTTCACCCAGTTTTGGAGGGAGGTCTGAAACCAGGCTTGTTACACACCTTAAAGTCAGCCCTGACTTATGAAGACTCCTATCATATTTTATGGTGAGATTTATTCAGAGGAGATGTGCCATTGCCTTCCTCTGAGGCTGAGAGAGTGGGACTTGCTCAGGGTTGCTACGGCTGAGTAGAGATTTGAACCCTGATCTCTAGTGTCCTAGTCCATGTTTATAATAATAATAATTTATTTAGCTTAACATGTTAAACCTCTCCCACTCACTTTTCCGTTTCTGTTCATTGATTGACCATTTCATTCAAATTGACCATTCATCCAACCGCCTTTCTTTTTGGATTTTTCATGCCGGCTAAAGATGGGGAGGGACATAACAAATGTTTTTGTTTTTATCTCTCCCCCACCGCATGTCAAGTAAGCGATTGGACTATATAAACCATGCTAGGAGATTGGCAGAGGATGACTGGACAGGAACGGATGAGGAGGAAGAGAAGGACACTCTGGAGGCAGAGATGGAAGAAGACATGGAAGTAGAGATTCAGAAGAGGTTACCAAAGCGGTATGCCAACCAGGTGAGTCGGGTCTGGAGAAACTGCTGCAAAGGCCTGCTCTTGAAACATAGCCAATCTTTATTGCTTTCACTTTATTAGTATTAGCGCTCACTTGTTCTATGTTCTATTTTATGCAAATAATATTAATAAAGGTAATTATTTGTGTAAATAATATGATTGAACATCTGCAGTTCTTGAGCAACCTGTGGCAGGATATTAATACACCGCAACCCCTCTGATTTCTCTGTCTTGGCAACTGGAAAAAGAAATTATGTATTTTAGTGATTAATTGCGAATCTAAAACAAACGCATCAACATGGTTTATGTGTGTATTTTGAATAGCCTATTATTTGTTTATATATTTATTTATGCCTTATCTTTTCTCGTAAGAGCTTAGGGAACGGTCTGCATGAAATGTGGCTCTGTTAACATCATGAATTAGAAATACCTAAAAATCACAACTTGAAAAATGTTTTTTAAAAATAGATAACTACTGAAATCTAATAAAAGCAATGCAGAGAAGCTGCAGTAAAACATAGACACGCCTATCAATGGTTGCTTATTCCCCCAAAACCTATACAGACAGATCTGTTTTTAATTGACACCTGAAAGAAAACCATTCCTCTAACAGAGGGAGTTTTATACATGGTGCTAGACGACATCATCATCATCATCATCATTATTATTATTATTATTATTATTATTATTATTAAGCTTTATTTGTATAGCACTAAATTTACACAGCGCTGTACATACAAGATAGACAACAGGTGTTGTTTGATTTTTCTCTCTTGCAGTTTGATGGGTCATGACTATGATACTAATTTGGAAACATATTTTAAAAACCCAGAAAGTTGTGTTTGTGGGTGTTTATTAACTCATTCAACTGGGCTGTATTTTACACTGCTTACCAATGGAGAAAAGGTACATCTGATGACATACTTTATTCACATGCGTAAGCTTTTGAGCTGGAAAATAATAATCTGTTTAAAATTGCACTCGCATGGAGAAAGCTGAATTAGAGCTCCAAAACATAGTTAGATTACAATTCCCAGAATCTGATGTGAAATCGAATTCCCAGAATCCCCCAGCCATCTGAGAGAGCCTGGGTGTTGTAATCCAAACAAGTTATATTTTCACTTACAATATAGGACTTGTAATTCTTTAGCTTGTTTTCTGTTAGTTCCTTTGCTTTATTCAGTCACATCCTTATCCAGTTTCCTCTCATTTCATGCTTATTTTTCTACACTCCATTTTGTTTTCAGGGGGAGTATGTTAGTCGGTTGCAGCCCTCCAAGGTCTCTTGGCCAACTAATGCCTTCCGCAGAATGCCATTATTATCACCAGCAAAATTATCCTCATTATTATTATGATTTTAGAAAACAAGCAATGCATTCCCCCAGAAAAGAAAGTCGGTCTCTTACATGTTTTATCCTCCGTTTCCTCCAGCCTAGCTCCATCAACAATTTCAAGGAGATCCACAGCATTTTCTCTAAGTAACAAAGTCTTTTACGTTTGAAAGACATCCAAAGCTATCAGAGGGCAGAGATATATGGAGCAAGTGGAACTGTGATGAATCTCCCTCCTGGACTTCTTAAATTGATCACACCCAAGATCAAAGCTCAGCAACAACACCTATTTTATTCGCTTGCCCAGATTTCTGGGAGAAATCCCCATCCGTGTTTCCTTTTTGCCACTTTCCACTTGTCTTGTAAAGACGTGTTTCAGTATTATCTCAGAAACAGGTGTCATGGGTGCAGACTCATTGTTATTGTGGCCCGGCAGCTGTAAAAAATCACTGAACAAGGTTGTTCTTATCAGTTCACAGGGACTTATCATCCAAGGAGGCCTTTTTTCTTGGATCATAACCAAATGCCAAGGTCTTTTGCAAAGCAGGAGTGGTGTCCTAACTTCTGCAGTGATTGCCCACAGCTGGGTTTCTCCATTTCTCATCCATTTTATTTTATCATAGCTGCTCCAGAGTTGGCCCAGTCTGTCAGGTCTTTTGACAAGGCATTATCAGGAAATTGGAACCATATGGACCTGCCTCATACTGAGTCAAGCGTTGGGACTTTGAGTTCCATTTGTGGGCCTTCAAAGGATGTTGGACTGAGGTTGTTGCAACCAGGAGAGGGACAAAACAAACATATTGCTCCCCCATAAAAGTTCTGTCCTCACAATGGAATTTTCTTTTAGTACTCAAATTTCTAGCATCGCAGTAACTTAAAACATCAGCTGAGCATTTAGAAATAGAATTTAGGCATTTAAAGAAAAGGGGTTGGCAAAACGACCAAAGGAATATGCACACAGAAGACTTCTAGGTGTGAACAATTTTCAATGTCTCATTCTCTGCAATGCTAGAAATTTAGAGAAAGAAGGAAAAATTCATTTGGGGACATTCTTTTGGGGGGGGCTCATTTTACCCCCTCACCATAGGTACACTCTTGCATTGGATTACAGCTCCCATTATGCTTCACCATGACAGTTTCCCCCCGCTCTTGTGGGTTAAAGACAGAGATCTTCTTTTTCAGCCAAACCTGGATCTCCCAGAGATTGAACCTGAGTCCTAGATGCAAAGGGTATGCTTTACCATGGAGCTATAGCAAGAGTGGCCTTCTCAGATCACCCTTGTTTGCTAATGTATTTTTACTAGAACTCCAGAATCAGCAAAAGATATAAAATCTATTGTTATAAGAATTATGAGTCTAAGGACTTGATTTAAGTACAAGTGATCTCATGAGAATCCACATGACAATCTACTCCTGTCTAACCCAGGCCTTTCAGCCAGAGGTTGGAAAAGTTACTTTTGGGGACTGCAGGGTGCAGATATCCCAGCCAGTGTGAGCATTGACCATGCTATTGGAGGATTTGGGGTGTTACAATCCAAAATAACTTTACCAAGCAATGCTTTCAGCAATATAATAAATAATAATAATACAATTTTTATTTGTGTACCGCTTTTCCGTCTGATCAAAGCGGTTCACAGCACCATGCAATACAATACAAAACAGTACAATAATCAAGCAATACAATATAATATCAATTACATCAGCAATATTACACAGTTCAATAAAAAATCTCATAGCAAATACAAATCAATTTAAAAACAATCGGTTGTGGTTGGCTATCCAGGTCTTAATTAGCGTAATTTATCTCTAAAGAGAATCAGGGGGGTATGCTATCTGAAAAAGATGCGTTTTCAAAGCCTTCTTGAAGGCTTCCAGCATGGAACATAGCCGGATCTTTTCAGGGAGAGCATTCCAATGAGCAGGAGCTGTCGCCGTGTAGGCTCTCTGATAAGTTTTGACTAATTTTACCCTGGGGTATTCAAGTAAATATGTCTCAGATGTTCTGAGGGTGCGGGGGGGATTATGTAGGGAGAGGCGCTCCCTCAAGTAACTCGGGCCCAAGCCATGTAGGGCTTTAAAGGTAACGACCAACACTTTGTATTGCGCCCGGAAGCTAATAGGCAGCCAGTGGAGAGATTTTAATATAGGTATTATATGGTCCGATCTACGGGTACCCGTGACCAATCTGGCTGCGGCGTTCTGAACTAACTGAAGCTTCCGAACCTGGTACAAAGGTAGCCCCATGTAGAGCGCATTACAGAATATACACAATATAAGTTAGCAAAGAGGAAAGTCATTTTGCTCACTGCTGACATAAGGACCTTTCTGTCACCTTTGCAAAAGAGTTTCACAAAGTAAGGTGTTGACTTGTATCTCTCATTCTAGACCGGCGTTTGGGAACTGAGCACCTAGGGCTAACGCTATATCCCCTTCCTCATGACACAGCGATTTGATGGTGTCTTAACTTTTGTACACGCTTTCCCCCAGTCTAAAGAATTAAAATGTCTATCCTAAGGCTTTGATACTGGCATTAAAGTTGATAAACTATAATATACTGGTCTTGGGGAGTCATATAGTCCCCAAATGTCATCTTTTGAACCTACCCTGTACCTAAAATGATGTATGAACTTTCCGCCTATGGCCCCTAGAGGGTGCAAGGAGCCTTGTCTCAGTTTGAATTGAGTGGGCCATATTGAGACCTGGGGAGCCACATGCAACCCACGGGCCTTACTTCATTTGCCGCTGGTCTAGACCTTCACAGTTTGCTGTGTGTCACGTAACATCTCGTCTTTCCTCTTTCCATATCCCTGCCAACAGCTCATGCTTTCTGAATGGCTGATTGACGTCCCCCAAGATTTGGTACAGGACTGGCTGTTGGTGGTGTGCCCTGTGGGAAAGAGGGCACTTATTGTGGCATCGAAGGTAAGCGGTTGTGGCTTGTGCCTTGACACTAGCCAGCCGGATGGCCAGCCCAAGAAGAGGCTTTATCTGATTACAGTAGTTTGTCAGCCAGCTTCCTGCAGCTTTCTGAGAATTACCCTTTTTCTCTAGAAAGAGGCAGCCTTTTCACTGTTAGCGGTTCAGCCTTCTAGGATGAACAACCTGTTTTGCACATTTCTATTCTGTGCTTCATTTTTCCTCACATTTGTTTTGGCAGATGAGGGGCTTTTTTATACTTGGTTTATTATTAATATGCAAACCTGGCCACTCGACATGAGTTTCTGGGAAGGTTAACACTGAATCCCTTGCATGGGAGCTGGGGTTTATTATTAGTATGCTTTTAAATTTTTAAAAATGTAATGTTGGTTATGATTAAAAGGCAAACCAACAGCACTTCCCATACATTTGTCCTGGATCCAAGAAGGATGCCGTTCATCACTGAAGATAAGATATTTATTGAAGCGATTAATAAGCAGAACTTTAAAAATATGTATCAAAAGCAAAATGTTTTGCCTTCTGCCTTCTTCAGTTGCCAAGGATGAAACTGAGCTGTTGGACAAAAGGGAGAATTTTTGGATTTATAGACTAAAAATTCTTTAACAGCACATGAGTACAACTTAGTGGATAATACTCTCATCCAGTAAAGTAATAGTGTTCATAACATTGTGTTCTCAACTGTTGCTTAGTTTACAGCTCAATTTCATCTTTGGCAGTTGAAGACAACAGAAGCCAAAACATTTTGCTCTTGATATATATTTTTTTAAGTTCTGCTGGTTAATCTGTCTCCTCCACTCTCTGTGTCTATATATATTTATGGAAATACAGGATGAGTCTCTCTTATCTGGAATTCTGAAATCTGAAATACACAGCAGATATTAAAAATTGTAGGTGTGAACATTTTTCAGTGTCCTATCCACTACAGTGCTACAGATTTAGTATCCCTTACCTGAAAACCCGAAATGCTCCAAAATCCAAAAGTTTTTTTCATTTGTGGCTGAGATAGTGACACCTTTGCTTTCTGATGGTTCAACATATACAAACTTTGATTCATGCAAAAAAATATTTAAAATGTAGTGCAGAAAATTACCTTCAGGCTATGTGTATAAGGTGTAAATGAAACAAATCAGTTTTGTGTTCAGACTTAGGTCCCATCTCCAAGTCATCTCATTATGTATGTACAATTGGCCCTCCGTTTTTGTGGGGATCTGTTCCAGAGCGCTCCCCCTTGCGAAAATGAAGGCTCACACATATTCAAGCCCCATAGGCTTGAATGGGGCGTGTGCCTGTGCGTGCGCCCAATTGAAAATAGCAGAGGTCGCCCCTCTGTGCATTTTCAAGGGCACGGATCCCAGATCGATGAATTAGGAAGGGACACTATATATGCAAAAACAAGTATTCCAAAATAATAATTAAAAAAACATCACCACCCCAAAACATCCAAAACACCTCTGTTCTCAAGAATTTTGGATAAGGGGGACTCCGCCTATACAGTTATTCATGTTAACGTTTAAGTCCAGTTATATTATTTCTTTGCACACACTCCCTTGGAGTGGAGTGGAGTCTCCTTCCTTGGAGGTCTTTAAACAGAGGCTGGATAGCCATCCGTTGGGAATGCTTTAATTGAGATTTCCTGCATGGCAGGGGGGTTGGACTAGATAGCCCTTGTGGTTTATTCTATGCTTCTATGGTAGAAAGGGGACATATAATTCGAGTAAGTAAATAAATGAGTTTTTAAAATCATTCACCCCACATTCTTAATGACTGTTATTAGCCATTATGGATGACTCCATTAATTTTGTCTCATTTGTTCCTTTAAAAATAAAAAGTAGCCAATCCCAAGTACTGACCCCTAATTCCCCTGCGCAATAGTTCTGCCACCTCACCAGCTTCATTAAAGTTCACAATGCAATTTAGAGCAGATTTGCTGCCTCCCTACACAGACACACACACACACACACACACACACACACACACACACTGGTGCAGGGTCCTCCAACCCGTTACATATTGATTTTCCAGACTAAAACGGCTATGTCTTTGAATTCTACCACCATTGATCCAGTTATTAATTCCTTGTTCTGCTGATATAGAGACTGAATTGATTGGGAGGGGTCCTTTGTGGTGTGTTCCTATGCAAACACACTCGCATGCACTGACTTCCCCTGCAAGCTAGAATGCACCATCTAGGCTGTAACTCTGCAATACAAAAATGTCTTCCTTGTTCTCCTTCTCTTACAGGGTTCCACTGCAGCTTACACCAAGAGCGGCTTCTGTGTCAATCGATTCCCATCTCTCCTGCCAGGGGGCAACCGCCGCAATTCAGCAGCTGGAAAAGGTTATTGTTGCTGTTGTTAATCTGGATCAGTATGAAAGCTGAATGAATTTCGGGGTTGGGGGAGGCAGGCAGTATATTTATCCCCATATCTGAGATGGCAAGCCCGCTCGGAACAGATCTTACCAAGAAGACCCCATGATAGGGTAGCCATAATTCAGAAGGGGCTCGAAGGGAGCCATCAACAACAAATCAATAACAGTGCCTTAGGCAAAGTATTTTGTCCTCCTAGAATAGAGCAAAACCTATGCAAAAAATACCTGGGATACTACAAAATCCCAGAGGGCCAGATTAGCTGGAGAGGCCTTGGTACCCAATCTCTGTCCTAGAAGGTTTGCTTGGAGCCAAATATGTGAGTTTATCTCTTTCCTCATTGTTGTGTTCAGACTATACGATCCTGGACTGCATCTTCAATGAGGCCAAGCAGACATACTACATCCTTGACGTGATGTGTTGGCGGGGACACCCCGTGTACGACTGCCAGGTAATGGCATCTCTCCACTCCTGCAACTACTGTGCATGTCCTTTGTCCATGTTTCTTTGTTTCTTTCTTTGATGATGATGCGCCCATGTGTTTATTTTAAACCTGCCTGGGAGGGCCATCCTTACAGCAAAACGGTCCCACGCCACTGGGGCAAATGGCTGTGTAGAAATATTCTCTGTGTAGAAAAGTCTGTTTTCTGTGCAGAATGCAATTTTGTGCAGAATACATCTTGAACTGGAAATAGGTTTTGAAAGCTGTGCAGTTTTCAAAGTCTTTCTCACAGCGGGAAGAAAATTGTTAAACCTGTTGTTTCCTTCTAAAAGCATTATATCCCTATAGGAGAGTCTCATTCCCGCCCCCAGGAAGCCAGAGACAGAATATTCCATTGAATATTGTTGGCCTGTAGCTCCCATCATTCCTAACCAGCAGCTCTGCTGGGTGGGGCTACTGGGAACCAAACCAAACTCCAAAATATCTGGAGGTTACCACTTTGGGGGTTTTACTGCCATGCCAAAGCAATAACACATGAAGTGGACAGAATTGTGGTGGTGTTTTCCAAGTTTAAGAAGACTGGATGTACATAGACAGGGCAAAGGGGCTGCTCAGAAGTTGTCCTCTGTTGTTATTCTTGTCTATTCTTTCTTCTTCAGACGGATTTCCGATTCTACTGGCTCCAATCGAAAATGCAAGAGGAGGAAGGTTTGGGGGAGAAAAGTCGCCTTAATCCTGTAAGTCCCCTCTTCATACTCATCTCCCCAACATAAATGGTGTAAATCAGCATTTTCCAACTTAGCACTCTCCACATTTGTTGGACTATAACTGTTATAACCACCATCATCCCTGGGCAGCACATTCAGTCAGCATGGTGTCTGGGGGTGCTGGGAGTTTCAGTCCAGCCTATTTATTAGTCAGGGCATGCAGGTTGTGATGTGAGGGGTTAATTGAGCTCATGCTTGTCATCCCTGCAAGTGGAAGTATCCTAAAGTGAAACAATATTGCCTCTCGTATGTAAACCGAACCTTCCGGAAGTTTCCATCAGGTACCACTCTCCCCACGGCAGATGGTTGCGTGTGTGGTATTAGCTGACTTCATTGTTGCTTTTAACCTTCCTGTTACAAATAGAGATGTAAACGGAAACTGATGAGCTATCTTTGCTCCCCAGGGACAGGTATATTTTTTCCCATAAAGGGAATAAAACTAGCTATAGAAGAATCTTGTTGGCATTCAGTGAATCAGGAATGGGTAAAGTGCAGGCCTAGGGCCATGTGCATCCCCTGTCGTTCCCCCTCTACACACACACACACACACACAAACTGTTTTCACAGGCCTTGACTTCTCCAGATCTCCGTCTTCCTTTCGCAGCTGCTCCTTTCCAGTTCTTATGTCCCTTCAAATCATTTCCTTCTTATGGTGACCCTAAGGCAAACCTATGATAAGGATTTCTTGGCAGGATTTCTCCTGAAATTTGCCATTGCCTTCCTTCTGAAGCTGAGAGAGAGTGACTGGCCCAAGGTCACTCAGTGGGTTTCAATGACCAAGTAGGGATTCAAATCCTGGTCTCCCCCCGAACTAATGGAAGTGTTAATCTTCTGGTTAATCTGACCTAATTTTCCTCTTTTTCCTCCCTTTAGTTTAAGTTTGTGGGGCTGCAGAGTTATTCCTGTGCACCAGAAAGCCTGTGTGAAGTTTTGAGCACAGATTTCCCTTTTGAGGTAAGCAGACATCTCTCAAAACAAACCTCTCTTTTGCCTAAAGCTCTGAGACTTGCGTGGAAACAGAGAAGTTCTCTTGGTGCAAAAGGCCATCCAGTCTTGGAAAGTAAGAGGTCCCAGTGGGATGGGGACGGAATTCTGTTTTCAGCCATTTTTTGGTCAGTGACTTGGAATCGCTGTCAAATATTTGAGAAGTGGGACACAAGTTTTATTTGCTTGGGCAAACTGGCACAGTACAGAAAGTCAGGGATCCAGGCTTTTCATCTATGAAGAGTGATTCCTTGGTCTCTTACTGAATTCTTTTTCATGTCTACCTGGCAATGTCAGAGTTTGAGCCTGCAACCTTTTTGCTTGCTGTGTAGGTTCTCCTTCCCACAAAGTGTTTGAAAACCAATGTGATATACTGTTTAGAACACTGGGCTAGGATGTGGAAGGTCTGAGTTCAGGTTCTTGAGCTCCAAAGTTCACTAGGTGATCTTAGGGCAGTCACCATTTCTCAGACTAACCGGCCTAACAGGGTTGCTCCTATGAGAAGGAGGAAGATAGACAGAAATACCACTTGATATTATAAGTAGTAATATCCTCCTCAAGAGCCAGCATTTTGTAGTGTAGGACTGTGATTCTGGAGATTGAGGTTCAAACTCGTATGGTAGTTTTGTCTCAGCTGAAGGCACATAACAACAACATATGGTGAACCCCATGAATTTCATAGAGTTTTCTTAGGCCAGGAATAAGTCTGCCCTCCATATCCATGGAGTCAAGTATCCGTGGCTTGAACATACTCAAAATAATTATATAAATTACTAAAAGCGAAGCTTGATTTTGCCATTTTGCATAAGGCACAACATTTTACTATGCCATTGGGTTGAATGGGACTTGAGCATCCATGGATTTTGGTATCCATAGAAGGTCCTGGAACCAAACCCCAGTGGATACCAAGAGCCCACTGTACTCAGAGGTAGTTTTGCCATTTCCTTCCTCTCAAATATAGTATTTATTGTGGTCTCCTATCCATGTTCCAACCAAGGCTGTTCCTTCTTAGCTTCCAAGATCAAACAGGATCTGGTACCTTGCTCCAAACTCACGTTGATGATGGAAGCAGAACCAGGTTTCAGTCTTTAGGAACTATCTAGAGTTATGTTGGTTTGAATGTGATGCTGGGTCATAGTCCATAAGAAACAGAAGTGGGGGATTCATTTGTGGGGTAGAGTCAGAGCGAGGAGTGTGCCAAACCATAAGCCTCTCCCAGTCACTGAGCCTGGGTTATTTCTCTGGTCTGTCTGTCACTTTAATAAGATAGCAGAGTGACAGGTGATTAGAAAATGGCTGTACTGCAGAATTCAAATGCATTTATCAGTTGCATGCTGTCTTCCCAGGGTGTCTGGTATGCAAGGGCAGGAGTCTGGGATCTCTAATGACATTTTCAGCTCCTACATCAAACTGCCGTTCCCAGCATTATTTGCAGGAAATCATCTTTCAGGCCTATTTAAATGTGCACAACAGTCTTTCAAAACAAATTGTATTGTGCTATAATTCATTATAAATTAGAATGAATGAATTATATTTTAATTAACTAATACTGTACAGTAATTAAATAACTCTTATTAATTGATAGTTCACAATTCACAATAATCCTGACCTTGCTAACTCACTGCCTGTTAATGCTGATGAGATGATAGGAGTTGCAGTTGAATGCCTGCCTGCTGGCTTAAAATAATGAATGTTACATTCTGATATACCTTAAAGGTGCTAGGTTGAGAGAGGTGAATGGAAAGGATATGGGGTAGGGATGATAGGAGTTGTAGTCTGACACATCTGGAGAAGGGCCAGGTTGGCCAAAGCTGCTGTTTAAGGCCTGTGGGGGTATCTGTCATAGGAAGGAAGGCACTAGGGATGGGGTGTGTGTTGTGTGCCTTCAAGTCATTTCTGACTTACGACAACCCTGTAATGGGGTTTTCTTAGTATTGTTCAAAGGAGGTTTGCCATTGCCTTTCCCTGAGGCTGAGAGAGTGTGACTCCCCCAGGGTCACTCAATGGGTTTCATGGCAGACATGAAGACTGGGAATCAAACCCTAGTCTTTAGAGTCATCATCTAACACCCAAACCACTATACCATACAGGGTTTCAAAATACCCATGTAGGAACTGGAGCATTTAGAGTAACCTTGGTTCACTGAAGTCCTTCGTTTGCTTCTTGACTGAATAGAGGCACTTCTGTCTTCCAGCTCTGTAGGGTAGGCCAGATGCAAAAGAGGATAGAGCTACTTTAGCAGTCATGAAGGAACAAGGATTTCACCAGAACCACTGTTCATCCTGCAGATGACATTGGCGAAGCTCTCCTCTTTTGCACTTCAGGGGCAGTATGGAGACCTTCTGAGGCTATTCCAAACCTTGGTTTGCTCAGAGAGTGAACCGCTGATGTGAGTGCTTCCCAGTCAAAAATTCCCAGCCTGCATGCAGACAGTAACTTTAGCTTCCTTTCCTGATTAGGGTGGCGTCAGTGGCATGACTCAGTTTGCAAGGAGGCAGACGGGTGCATTAAATAAACACGAGCAGCTAGAGAAGATGGGAGTCATTTGGGCTCCAGGAATTTGCCTCTCTTTCACGTCTTCCAGCTCTCCCACTGTCTTGGTTTTGTTCCCCTTCACATGCTGGAGGCACAAAATGGGATGATAAGCGAGAGTCCTTTTCCTTTTGGAGTGGGATTCAGCTTATTAATTTTTGTTACAAATAAGGATAACCTATTTCTTTTTTTATTGATATTTCCTATATGTATTACATTTCTGTCTCGCCTTTTCTCTTAATTTTCTCAGAGTGGCCCTCTGGTACTCTGCTTCATTTTCACAACAAACCTGTGAGGTTGGTCAGGGTGAGACAGCGTATGTCATTGATCCAAAGTCACCCCATGTATTTTATGGTACCATGGGGACCAAAACCAAGATTTCCAGCAGTCCAACACTGAGTGCTACACCCCGCTGGCTCCTTCTGTAAATGAAATGGGTTTTCAGTGCTGTGGCAAAAGGCAGTTCTGCTCTTCTCAAGGCTATATATTTACTATCCTGGGAGAATTTCTCCAGTTTGCAGATGGTGTGCTTAGGAATTCTTGTTCCAAATTTTAATTTTTACATGAAAAGAAAAAAGTGGTGTTCTCCACTGCAGTTCTGGTGAGTCTCCCTGGCGGCAATTTATTCCGAAAGTTCAGAAAGCAGATGGCAAAGATGATGTTGAAACAGATGACCTTGTGTGACTGGCGTCGGGCAATTTTTATATATTGTATTGCTAAATAAAGTTTGGATTCTGCAAGGGCCAGGCTGGGTTGCTGAGTCTGGTTTTTAAGGAGGCAAAGGAACTTCCCAAAGTTCATCAATCTAGCTGGCTAAAAACAACTTCCACTGTTGGAGGCAGTCTATCTTAAGGATACCAGTTGCTGGGAGACTCAGTTGTTACCGGTTTCCCTGGGGGGCACCTGATTGACTATTGAGCTGAGAGAACACTGGGCTAGATCAGGCCTTTGCCTTTGTCCAGTATGGCTTTTGTCATATTTTTAAACACTTTTAGAATAATGGGCATGAGAATTCGTGGATGAGAACACCTTTCTTCAGCATATACTGCATTCAAAGAAGTGGTTTTATATCCACAAAAGCTCACACTGAAATCAAAACCAGTTAGTCTTAAAGGTGCTGTTGCATTTTTTCTTCTCATCTCCCCACTTCCTCTTTCTTTATGCTGCAAAGGAACCAATGCGGTGTAGTGGTTTGAGCTTTGGACTAAAACTCTGGAGACCAGGGTTCGATTCCCAGCTTGGCCATGAAACAGTGACACTGGGCAAGTTACGTCCTCTCAGCCTCAGGGGAAGGCAATGGCAAAACATGTCTGAATAAATCTTGCCAAGAAAACCCCAAGATAGGGTGGCCATAAGAGGGAAAGGATTTGAAGGCACACAACAAGAGACTATTACTGTATGGCTATTTCTTTTAAAACTAATGCCACTATATTCTGCTCTGATCAGGCCCCACCTGGAATATTGTGTCCAGTTCTGGGCACCACAATTTAAAAAGGATGTGGAGAAACTGGAACATGTCCAAAGAAGAGCGACTAAAATGGTGAAGGGTCTGGAAGCCATGCCCTACGAGGAACGACTTAGGGAGCTGGGGATGTTTAGCCTGGAGAAGAAAAGGTTAAGAGGTGATATGACAGCCCTGTTTAAATATTTGAAGGGATGTCATATTGAGGAGGGAGCAAGCTTGTTTTCTGCTGCTCCAGAGACTAGGACCCGGAACAATGGATGCAAACTGCAGGAAAAGAGATTCCACCTCAACATTAGGAGGAACTTCCTGACAGTAAGGGCTGTTGGACAGTGGAACACACTCCTTCCTCAGATTGTAGTGGAGTCTCCCTCCTTGGAGGTTTTTAAACAGAGACTGGATGGCCATCTGTCGGGGATGCTTTGATTTGATTTCCTGCATGGCAGGGGGTTGGACTGGATGACCCTTGCGGTCTCTTCCAACTGTATTATTCTATGATTCTAATAATGTGTGTCACAGAATTTGTGACACCCCGTAACTTGCTTCCCCAATCCAGTCATGTTCTAGAAGTGGGGGACTGCAACTCCCATCATCACCACCAGCCACCTGGCTGGGAGTGATAGGAGTTACAATCCCCCACCTCTGGACCTTCTTCCACCGTACAGTCTTTGTATGCAGGGAACCCCAGATTCAGCCCTTTGAATGCTGGAAACTCCAGATTCAGCACTGGGAGACTTTTTTATCTGGCATAGTGGAAATTTGCCAGTCCTCAAGGTTGGCTCTTCCTGGGCTTCAAGATATCGACCCAAGCTGCTGCTGCTATTTTTCTTTTCATTCAAGGCTTTTCTGCCTGCTCAGTGCTTTTGAGGAAAGCGGATGCCACCCGTGGGGTAAAACAGCTGAGAGAACAGAGATGCTGGCAGTGAGTGTTGAAGCAACTGATACCTTGCATAGCCCATGCCTTTCTCATCATAGTCTTTTTCCCATCACCATCACCATCATCCCCCTTGCCTCCGCCACCGCCTCCTCCTCCTCCTCAGCTTCCGGTACTTTTTCCCCCCAGTCATCAGTTCCTTGTGTGCAAATGGCCTTTTTAAAAGCCAGAGCTAATTTAGCTAAAAGCAAGGGCTGGAGACTTAGGAAGTCTCTTGCAGTGCCGGGGAAGGATGGGGGAGTGCATCTCTTTGTAAAAACTCTCCAACTCCCCCCTCTTTCCTCCTGCCTTGGAGACTATAGCAATAGGGACATCTTTTTTTACTGCCTGGATTTGGGGGGTGGGAGAGCCTTAAGTGGGAAGCAACTAACCCTGGGGGTGGCTTATGAGAACCAGCTGCATCCTTTTGCAAAGGAAGCGATGACGTTGAGGCGAGGTCTGACTTCGATGGAGCGTGGAGTGGCCTTAATTCCCATTGATCGTGGGAGAAGGCTGGGCCTTGTGGGATTCATAAAAGAGTTTCTTTTTTTCTGCCTGCGAAGGAAGGCGGGGGGGTGTTCTCCTTCCTCTCCCTCCCTCCCTATGAATCCCTTTTGGAGACACTGGTCTGGAAAAGGGTATTGTTTGGCCAGCAAAAGTGCAGAACCATCCAAACATGGGGCCAGAGCATCCCCCCTTTTAGCCTTTGGGGCTGGTTTTGCTTAGAAAGGGAAGGAAGGGGAGACGTCCCAAGGGTCTGCAAAATTGTTCTTGAGGTGGAGAAAGTTGACAGGGAGAGGGTTTTTTAAATCTTTTTATTGCTAAATAAAATAAAACAGATATTACTTACAAACCATAACTCTGCTTACTCTAATCATTTAAATCATATCCAATTCAGTTTCCATCATCTTCATTTTCTTAGACTTCCTTTGTGAAAAACCATACTATATAAAATATCTTCTTCCTTACTTTGTCCTGTATTTCTCCTAGTACTTAAAAACTTAATATTTCAGAGTCGGACACGAATTGACAACCTTGTCAAAGGGGAAACTTTTACCTTTTTATTATTATGGTTATTAAATAGAATCTCATAATAAGGTGCAGTATCACATAGTTGTATAAATTGCTTTCCAACCAATACATTAAGCTTTATATCCTTACAATATTAATTAATATTGTGTTGATCTTCATTACCTTTTTTTAAATTTCAGGGTACATGTATAATCTGATTCGTGTCTCCTTTGCCTACCTAGAAACCTCAGTTTCTCTAGCTTGTTCCCCCACCGTCACCACCTTGCTGTTTGTGTTTGTCTTTCTGTTGCTTAAATCTTGGTTTGTATTTTTTTTGTAATCTATAAAGTCGTGGCTTGTACCAATGGTGCCTTTCCCCCTTCTTTTCTTCCCCAATTAAGTTAAAGAAGGGCTTTTTAAATTCTCCAAATACTTTCCCAGTACATTTACAATGGGTTGCCAAATTGCTTCAGTTTTATTAATCAGTCTGTTGTTTATTAGCTGTGTCAACTTAAACATGATCCTTTAGTGCTTAATACGCTGCATTGGGATAGGGAGAGATTTTTCTCTTTCATTCAAAACAGTAGAAGTCTAAAGGGTATTTTCTGAATTAAAAGAGTGTAGGATGCAAGACAGAGAAGATACAGGACATCCCAAGAAACAGACTGATAACCCCAAAAGCTCATGCTAAAATAAATCAGTCAGTCTTAAAAGTGCTAGAATCGCAGCGTTGGAAGAGACCCCAATGGCCATCCAGTCCAACCCCCTGCCATGCAGGAAATCCAAATCAAAGCATCCCCGACAGATGGCCATCCAATCTCTGTTTAAAAACCTCCAAGGAAGGGGACTCCGCTACACTCTGAGGGAGTTTGTTCTACTGTCAAACAGCCCTTACTGTCAGGAAGTTCCTCCTAATGTTGAGGTGAAATCTCTTTTCCTGGAGCTTGCATCCATTGCTCTGGATCCTGTTCTCTGGAGCAGCAGAAAACAAACTAGCTCCCTTCTCAATATGACATCCCTTCAAGTATTTAAACAGGGCTACTTTCCTCTTTGCCCTGCCTTTCTCTTTCATTTTTAGAGAAGACAGAAGGAAAAGTTACACGAAGCAGTTGAGTCGGAGTGCATCTGCACTGTAGAAATAATGCTTGGATACTGTATTATGCCATTTCTGGAGGGCTCCATTCCAATGTTCCTCTCTTCTTACTTGTTTTTTTCCCCCAACAATATTTTGGTTGCCTTTGGTCAGTGATAAATATTCTCAGGGTGCATCTACACTGTAGAAATAATGCAATTTGAGACCATTTCAACTGCTATCACACTTTTCAGTAAGGAATATTTTGATCTTGTTTCACAGTTATCTTCAACTCAGCAGGAAGCTTGACTTGGAAATAGTGTTTTTATTGGAGTACTTGTAAATAATTGAAGTTGCACCAATTCAATAGCATCCTCTTGCCTAACATCATTAACATCATGGCCTGGAAACATTACTCTGAAAGCTAATACATTAGAGTGACTTCGAAATGTAGTTTGCTGTCATTACTTGATTTTTTTATTTTATTTTTACACACATACAAATATTTGGAAACATAATACATTATTTTATTTGTTGACGGTCAGTTAGTAGTGCATTGATTTTCACTTTTTAAAATGTCATTTTAAAAAATACTAAAACTGGCCCCAAGTAATCCACATTGTTCCCCCACCTCAAATTGCATGTTGAAGTAATAGGAAATGTACTTGTGATTCATATATATTATGTTTTTGCACAGCAAGTAGCTATGATGTTGTTGCTGTTGCGTGCCTTCAAGTTGTTTCCAACTTAGGGTGACCCTAAGGCGAACCTATCCTGGGGTTTTCTTGGTAGCTTTCTTCAGAGGTGGCTTGCTATTGCCATCCTTTGAGGTTGAGAGAGTGTAGCTTGCCCAGAGTCACCCACTGGGTTTCCATGGCCAAGCTGGGATTTGAACTCTGGTCTCCAGAGCCATAGTCCAACACTTAAGCCACTACGCCATGCTGGCTCTCTAGAAAGTAGCTCATTTTTTTAAAAAAAGCAATGTTTTTACTTTCAACATGTTGCTTCCATGGTTTGATTTAAATTTCAAGGAGCGGGAAGCCAAAGATACATTTGCGGCTTTGACTTTTGCAGATCTATTTATGCACGGTTTTGATTAATATGTTCTTTCTAGGAACCTCTAGTTCCTGCAGCCTGACTCTATTGTCAACATCTGCCAGAAGTCATTGGAGGACCTAGACATTGCTTGAGAGAACACTCCTCTAGGGATTTGTAGGTCCTCCAGAACAATTCCATGTTCAACCTCTGGCAGATCTTGGCCATCAAAGTGCCCTGGTGGACCGAGAGATTCCTAGAGAGGTTCTTGTCGAGTTTATTTGCGGTTTTTCCACTTTCACAGGAGTCTTGTGCCCCTAACCCCAGTAAATGTGGAGGGTCCTCTGTACTTCATTAACTAAGGCACACCTGAATAGTGCTTAACCTGCTCTCCTCTCTCTTCTTCCTTGGTGACTACTACAGGTAGATGGTCTCCTCTTCTATCACAAGCAAAGTCACTACAACCCTGGCAGCACTCCACTAGTGGGTTGGCTTCGCCCCTACATGGTTTCAGATATCCTGGGTGTAGCTGTGCCCATTTGCCCACTCACCGCCAAGCCTGAGTATGCCAGGCACCAGTTGCAGCAAATCATTGAGCATAAGAGGAGTCAGAAAGAGACCACCAAGGAAGGTTCCCCCAACGTTAACTGGGCTGCCCAAGATGGCCGCTACGAACTGGAACACTTGTCTACACCTAAACCAGAAGGGTCTCCTTCATCATCGAGGGATGCTGGGAGCAAGATGGAGAATTAAGAAGACAGCCTGGCATTTCTCCATTCACTCCATGAAGATGGTCTCCAAGGTGGAGGTCATATTAACAGGAATGGCAGCTCTATTTTGAGGTGCTTTTAATAGAACGGGGGCAGCTTTCAGCCTGCTTTAACAGGTGGTGCCCATAACAGTATTAGGACCAAGGGTTTGAATGTAAAATCCTTACACACTGGTGGCCAAGTTTGTTAACAAACCCCAGAGCAATCGGTGGAGACTTTGAAATCTGTAGAAGATATCAGTTGACCTGCTCTAAACCAGGAGAAGCTTTTGAGGCTCCTCAAAGCCTCAGTTTCACAAGAAATAAGAATTTTTCAAAAAGAGGTGTTCTGTTGAAGGATGGGTGAATATAACAAGAATTTGGACACATTAGATTTGAGTAGCCACATATAGCCAAGACGTCACACCTTCTTTCACTTTGAAGTGGATCACTCTCACTTCCACCAAGTTGAGATTTGTATTCTTAATTCCGGAGGAAAGAGTTGCTTTCCATCTACAATTGTTGCACATTGGGTAATAATAGACGGATTGCTTTGTAATGTATGGGTTTTGGATGCACGAAATAAAGAACTTCTGAAAGAGCTGAAAAGACTGGTGGAATACCCGCAGATTTCTAAAACAGCAGGTTATCCCCCCCATTTCTCCCAAATTCAAGCTCTGCACAACATCTTTTTTCCCTGCATTGGTGAGAAAGTGGTGCAGATTGATTTTGTAGCTAGAATCTTTTGTCTTAAGGGGCAGGGGGTGGATACTTCTGCCATGTTGCCTGCAATTCAAGAGAAAATGGCTGGGGATGGATCCGGTCCAATTCTGAACAAGAGTTATTTTTGGCTTTGCCCGTCCCACTAAAAAAATCAAAGTGTTTGGAATGCATGGATTTTGTGAGAAGAAAGGCAGGATTTTTTGTGTGTGTAGATTATGAAAATGTGCATGATTGCTTTTATCTTGTTTCTTTTGCTAATTCTGCCAAGAAGGATGGAGCTAAACAGCTGGTTCTTCTGACTTCTAGATTTTGCCAGGCAAAAATCACATTTGCCAGCTGTTAAGTTGGCAGAATGTAACCCTGAGGTCACATGCGGTCCCTTGAGGCTGTTTTTGTGACCCTTCGTCCTTCCACAACCACCTTTTCTGCAGCCAGAAATGGAGCAGAGTCAAACTGCCACTCCTAAACATTTCCAGGAGTTTTTGCTCACCTTTTAGCTGGGTTACATGTCCCCTGTACTGTTTAACACTGAAAAAAGCATTGCTTTCCAAAATCAGAGGATTTCTGACCATCTCCATGTTTGTTTTATTCCTTTTGGGCACCCCTGCGCAGAGTGACCAGACATCCTCCTCTTCCAGGACCTGTCTTACATTTCTGCCTAGGAGGAATTTCCAAATGTCTTCCATTTTGAGCATGACTTAGAACAGTGCTTCCCAAACTTTGGTCCTCGAAGAGTTTTGGACTTCAGCTCTCAGAGGCCACAGTCAGCTTGACCAACAATCAGGAATTTGGGGAACTGAAGTCCAAAACATCTGGAAGACCAAAGTTTGGAGACCTCTGACGTAGAAGCATAAGTATAGCTGGCCCTCCATATCCACACATTTTTTATCCACTGATTTGAACATCCACAGATTGAAAATATTCCAAAAATTATAAATTCCAAAAACCAAACAGTTTTGCCATTTTCTATAAGGGACACCATTTTAATACTCCATTCAATTTAATGGAACTTGAGCACCCTGGAACAAAACCCCAGTGGAGAGCAAGGGCCTATACTATATTAGTGTTTTTAGCTTTTATTTTGCAATGTCCTACATTTTTCTTGAACGTCTCACATTTTGTAGGGTTTTGTCCTCTTTGTGTTGGTGACATTTGCTCACTCTTTCCTGGGGTGCATAATCTGACCCCTAGACCAAATCAGCTATTTAAAATAGATGAAAAGGGAGACAAGATCTCAGGAAACCCAATTCTGTATGACTGTTCCTCCATTTCTTTTAACAATATTGGAGCATTACAACAGCTCTGAACTCACGGAAGTTAATTTGGTAACAGATTTTCCCACCTGTATTGTATCCCATGGGGAGTCAGTGTGGTGTAGCGGTTTGAGTGTACGACTCTGGAGACCTGGGTTAGAATCCTGAGTTGGCCATGGAACCGTCCTGAGTGAGTCACTCTCTCTCACTTTCTCATGGGAAGGCCATGGCAAACCTCCTCTGACCAAATCTTGCCAAGAAGGCCCCAGGATAGGTTTGCCTTCGGGTTGCCATGATTCAGAAATGACTTGAAGGCACACGACAGACAAAGAACACTTTTTGTGGGTTCTAGCAGAGTTTGTTCCTGATGTTTCACCACCTGTGGCTGGCATCTTCAGAGAATGGTGGCATGGAAGTGAGTGGGGTATATATATATATATACTGTGTGACCTGGGTCGGGAGGAGTGATTTCCATGTTAATCTGTGTATTGTTCTGCTTTATCCCATATTAAAAGGCACATGTTAATAGAGTATTCTGGAGCCTGGATAAGCCATTTGAAGAGTGAAACAGAAGGGAAAGCGTTTGTCCTTCCCCCATCCCCAATGCTATAAATACTGCTGTAGCCTGCCTCCATTTCTCTGAATGACTTGGAGTGGTTTTGAAGAGAAATTACATCATGTCCAATCCACAGTGATGCAGGCCCTGATAACCAGGAGTTTTTTCTCTCGCCAGCAGACAGAAGGGCCATTTAAATCCCTCCTCTTCCCCCACCCGCCGTTCTTCTCAGAAAACCTTGTTTTCTCTGCCAAGAATGTAGGCGGCTCTCCAGCCATTTGATTTCTGATAGCACCAGCGAGCAACATCTGTGGCCGAGGACACACAACACCGAGAGCAGATCATGCAACAAAATGGGAAGCAGGAGGCTGGGTGCAAGGAGAGAAAAAGGATCAATTATTTTGTCGATAAAATATATGCAACCAAATATATGCAACGGACATCTGCAGGCCAAAGAAATGGCAGGGGAAATAGAGGAGAAAATACAGAACGTAGCTTGCAGAATCTTCTGTTCTTATGCCTTTGGTGCTTTGCATGTCTGCTTAAGTTTCTAGTCCTTATGATGGCAAAGATAAAGTAGAAAAGGCAGGATGTGGGTGTATTAGCACACAGCGGCCATTGCATAACCCAGCCTTAGAGAGAGAGAGAGAGAGAGGCACAGATACCCCCCAAAGAAAGACCATGAAGAAAAAGAGCAATTCTATATGGTTTCCAAGCCAACGGCAAATCTGACATTTCTTTGGCATTTTCTGTTCCGCCTTCCCAGCGTGAAGAGTGGCTCGACAATTGCCGCATGTGGGGCAACAGAAGCCATCATCGGCTGAGAAACACAAGGCATCTATCACATGGGCCCAAACATCCAACAGTTGAGAAGTCAAATTTCGTATCTCTCTGTGTTTATCTTTGAACCTTTCCTAAACTCATCGGTATCAAGCACAGATTCATTCCCGGGGTGGGAATTCTTCTAGAGGGCTATGAAACAGGGTACTAAGAGCCTCCATTGGCCAAATGTCCCCTACTTTTGGATTTCAACAGTATCCTCCAGCTGTTGCCGAACTACAACTCCTAGCATTCCTTTTTAAAAATATTTTGTTGTTAGCTGCTCTCGAATCAACACCAGCTCCTGGCAACCCTGTGGATGAGACATCTCCAGGAATCCCTATCTTCCACTGCCTTGCCCAGATCCTCCAACCTTTGTCCAACACTCCACTGACTACGGCTAGCCATCTGGTTTGTGGTCTTCCTCTCTTTCTTCTACCATCTACCTTTCCTGGCATTATTGTTCTGATGATGTGGCCAAAGTACGATAGTCTCGGCTTGGCCATCTTTGCTTCCAAGGAGAGCCCTGGTCTGATCTGTTCAAGAACCCATTTGTTTGTCTTCTTGGCTGTCCATGGGATCCTACGTACTTTTCTTCAGCACCACATTTCAGATGGTTTTCTTTCTGTCTGCTTCCTTCATTGTCCAGATCTCATACCTCTACATGGTGAAGGGAAATACAATGTCTTGGATGATTCTGACTTTAATGCTGAGTTGTATATCTTTGCTTTTCAGTATCTTTTCCAGTTCTTTCATAGCTGCCCTTACCATTCCTAGTCTTCTTCTTATTTCTTGACTGCAATCTCCATTCTGGTCAGTGTTTGATCCTAGATATGGAAATTCTTTAACCATTTCAATTTCCTCGTTGTCTAGATTGAATTTGTGCATTTCTTCTCTGGTCATTGTTTTTGTCTTCTTTATGTTCAGCATCAGAACTGCCTTTGCACTTTCATCTTTGGCCGGATAATAAAATTCATGGATACAATATATATCATAGAGCAGATTCATCAAATCAGAAAACATCATTCCGTCAATTGAAATGTTGTGTTGGTGGCAGGGAAGGGTGTTCTAAAGAACTAAAGGAAGTCAAAAAGTGTATGGCGTGAAATGGGGCTGTTGATCCTGTCCTATAACTTTTCCATTTATAAGGTGTTCCAGACCATTTTGCCACCGGTTTTCCCTCAGCAAACAATCCCATCTTTCAAGTCTGTACTATCGCCAAATGAGTAAAAGCAAAACGGAAACCAATTATGTATTTATATTTTAAGTTCTCATTGTTATCAATCAATGCGGACAAAAGCCATAACCCAGGGCAAGGAACAAGGCTTGAGGTTTGCGATTCTTGCAATAACTGAGAGTACTGAGAACCAAAAGAGAGAGATCTTATCACAGTGTAACCATATGTGTATAAATGTACCCATACAATCAAAATCCCTCTAGGACTTACAAGATTTGTTGCTTTTAATTCTCCCAGTGTTCCTGAACATTGAGATTGATAGGAACTGCAAGAAAGGAAGACCTAGAGGGTCATTTGGGGTAGCCACTAGGTTTCACACAGAGATATGGGGACATCAGGAGGTATGGCCCAAATACAGGTTGGTAGGATGGGACATTTCTTCCATCCACCCAAAATAGATTCCTTATCTCTGCCCTATTTTTTTCTTTGCCATTCCTGGAGAGGAAAGATGTCATTTCTGACCCACCACAGAGTGGGATGCAAGTCAAAAAAGCTCATGGTGATATGTTGTGTGCCTACAAGTGGTTTCCATCTTATGGCAACCCTAAGGCGAACCTATCCTGGGTTTACCTGGTAAGATTTGTTTAGAGTAGGTTTGCCATAGCTTTCCCCTGAGGCTGAGAGCATGTGACGTGCCCAAGGTCACCCAGTGGGTTTCATGGCCAAGCAAGGAATCGAACCCACATCTCCAGAGTCATAGTTCAACACTCAAAACCACTACACTCATGCTGAATCTTTCCCAGCCCTCCAGATATTTCAGCTCCCAGGATCCTTGATCATTGGCCAACACAGCTGGGGGCTTCCTGGATCTGAAGTCCAAAACAGCCAGAGAACCCTTGCTGTAACTTAAAATGCAGTACTTTGTTGTGTGCCTTCAAGTAGTTTCTGACTTACGGAGAACCTAAGGTGAAACTATCCTGGGGTTTTCTTAGCAAGATTTGTTCAGAGGAGGTTTGCTGTTGCCTCCCCCTGAGGCTGAGAGAGTGTGACCTGCCCATGAAACTGTTTCATGGCCAAGTGGGGAATCAAACCCTGGTCTCCAGAGATGTAATCCAGTGCTCAAAGACAGAACATCCCTAGCAGAGAATTCTAAGCACTGAACTACCAGTCCCATCATCCTGCAAAATAGTGGCGTTGTCAGAGTCAGTGGTATGAAGCTGCTATGACTGTATTAATGTAGACAACTCTGTGTGAGGATGCAAAGTAAGATTTATGGGGCCTTCTTGGTCCAAATGACCACAGGGCCCAGAACAGCTGCCAGAAACCAAACCACATACGGATGGTGCGTCATGTGCTCTGAGGCTGGGACATTGTGTCCTACTTTCCAGAGGACAGGGTTTCATTGGAAGGGCTCTCTGAGGACAGCTTTGCTTTATTGAAGCCATCCTCCGTTTGAACTGCTTTCTGGTCCAAGTCTAGTTTCAACCCAAGGAACCCTAAGAAAGGAGAGCCCCTAAGAAATTGCTCACCAACAGTTGGGTAGCAGAGAGAGCAGCCTGGCGGAGAAGTCATTGGGTGACCTCTTCCATGTACCATGCGCCACGCTTCATGTGCAAGAAGTGACACCTTTTCCCTGATGACCATCATTTTTAGCTGGGGAAAAAAGGCTTTGAGAAGGGGGAGAAGGCAAACCACTCTGCCTATGTGCAAGGGTCCCAAAATCATGCCCCAAATGGAAGGCATGGGATGCACAGTGGAGGACCATCTAGGACCACAAAAGTGAGGTGTGGAGGCCATATGCAGCCCATTCCCAAACCCTGTCCTCCAAGTGTTTTGGACTTCGACTCCCAGAAGCCAGAATTATGGCAGCTGAAGGCCAAAGTTTTGGAAGCACTAGGCTATACTTTTCCCTCCACGTTCTTTCCACCATGAAGATGCATCCTTGAAGGCACCCATCCACCTCCAGCTCCCTCTCTTCTTTCTGACATAGGTCCAAACGACACTGCAGAAATGATCCAATTTGAGACCAGTTTAACTGCCCTTCCTCAGTGCTGGGGAACCCTGGGAAATATAGTTTACGGTGGCACCAGAGCTCTCTGACACAGAGAAGGCTAAATTAGAACGCCGATCCAAAAACACAGTCCAGGTGGGACTGCTTTAATGCCAGGGGACTATAGTTTTGTGAATTCAAACAAGAATTCTCCAAGCAGTGATACCTTTATTGGCCAGCCGAAATGCACAATATACTTGTTGCATCTTAACTAAACCTAAGGACAGAAACAACAAAAGGCAGGCAGACCTCTTCCATGTACCATGCACCATGGTTCATGTGCAAGAACTGACATCTTTTTGCTGAAGAAAGAAGGCTTTGGGAAGGGGAAGAAGGCAAACTGCTGATACCTTCATTGGCCAGCCAAAATACACAATATACCTGTTGCATTGTAACTCGCCATTTTAACTAGGTCTTAACTGAGGACCGAACAAACAAAATGCAGCCATTGTACACCTCTTTCACGTACCATGCACCATGTGCAAGAAGCGACCTCATTTTCCCCACCGATCATCATCTTAACTAACCATCTTAACCAAGTCTTCACTAAGGCAGAAACAGCAAAAGGTAGGCATCTGACTAACATCTCTTATTTTATTCCTCTTTGGTCTCTAAGACCTTGCTGGATGGAGAAGAAGCCGGTGGAGCTTCGAAAGCTTGCAACATGCACATGGCGCATTTCGGTTGGCCGATAAAGGCATCGCTGATTTTGGCTTGCATTTACTAAAGGGCCAACACAGCTACCCCCTGTGTAGTAGTAGTAATAATAATAATAATAATATGATTTATTTATATTCTGCCTTTTCCTTGTGGACTCAAGGCAGATTAGAAAGCAAAGGGAACAAAGCTTTTTTGTGTAGTTTTATGAGACGTTGGGCCTTCTATGTCTGATAGTTCTGGGCCCCCAATAAACTACAACTCCCAGGGTTCCCTAGCATTAAGCCAGGGCAGATAAAGAGGTCTCAGAGTGGATCACTTCTGCAGTGTGGCTGGGACCCCTCTCTTCTCCCCTCTTTTCTTGCATGGCCACTTCCCTTCTCTCTTCTCTTTCTCTGGGGCTCTCCTCTTCCCTCCTTTCTCTCTCTCTCTCTCTGCTTTTGCCTCCTCCATGAATGAAATGCAGAGTTGTGAATGGAGCAAGCCTTGCAAGAGGGGGTTGGACCAAGGGAAGAAGAGGAGAGGCTTGCATTTGCTGGCCTTTCCTTTTTTTTATTCTATTGCAAGCAGCCCAGAGAGGAAGCCAGTGCCTGGATCTAGCAAAGGAAGAAGAAGAGAAAGAAGAAGAGAAAGAAGAAGAGAAGAGGAAGGAGGGAGGGAGGCTTTCTTTCTTCCCCTCTATTTCTCTGGCTTTTGAGGAACCAGGGCTCTGAAGGCAACCAGAAAGAGAAGAGAGGAATGGAAAGGCTCAGGGCCAAAGGCTGGCAGCACTGCTCTTGCAAAGGAACAGCAAAATAACCTCTTTGCTTTGCAAGCCTTCCACTCCCTTGCCTTTCAAATCCTCCATTCTCTTGCCTTGCACATTCTCCACTCCCTCTTTCTTTTCTTTTTTCTTTTCCTTTTCTCCTTCCCCCCCCCCCCTCCTCTTTCCTTTTGCAAGCCAGACCATGTTTGCCTTTGCAAAGGGGTCCTTTCCTCTCTCTCCTCCAGCCAGGATTTCTCCTCTTTTTTGGGCCACATTTTGGGCCATTTGGAAAACTCCAGAGGATTTTTCGTCTTGATCTCTTCCTCCTTTTTCTCCTTCTTCCTTTAAGGCTGAGTTCTTCTCCCTTTTTATACATATATATATATATATATGGACTTGCCTTGAGGCCAAGAAAGTCTTGGCAACTAGAAAAAGAAAAACCCAAGTTTGGGAGGACAGGATTTTCTGTGACATCTGTTTTTGCAGGACCAATTTGATTTTCATTTTAATATTTTTGCAAAGATATATTTTTGCCTTTTTCTTTTACAACTTGAAAAAAAAGAGAGGAAAAGAATATTAATAATAATAATAACTGCAACCACTTTTTTCTTTCTCCCTGCCTGGTTTGAAAAACCTATGCATATATAGATCTATTATTATTATTATTATTATTATTATTATTATTAAAAAAGCTTGGAAATAAAAGGTGGAAGGATGTCATCGTCCAACTTGGGCCATCCTCCAAGTTGAGGGACCATATATATATATATTCCTAAACGGCCATTTGGGTTGCTTCCATCCTCCAGCAATCTAAGAAAGTGAGGAGAAAACTGGGGGGAAAACCCCAAATATATATTATTATTTTTATTATTTGGAGGCTTTGGGAAACTTAAATTTCCTTGAACCTGGGTCGACTTTGGATCGTGGGAATCCAGAATCCAGAAAGGATGGCTGCTGAGTTGAGCCCAGAGGAAGAACAGGTAAGATCTCCTTATACTGTATAAAATTGTGTGTATATAATTTTTTTCCTGGGAGGATGTGCAATTTTTGCAGTCTTTTTCTTCCCCTGTGTATCTTCTTTTTGGTGGATACACACACACACACACACACACACACAATGTGTGTGTGTATATCTATAGATATAGATATACCAGGTACAAATATATATTGTGTACCATATTTGCACTGTCTTGCAAATGCAACATACAAGGTGTGTGTGTATGTGTGTGTGTGTATATAAGGTATTTGTGTGTGCATACACACACATAAGGTACAAATATATATTTGTACTTTGTGTGTACCATATTTGTACCATCAAATGGAACACACAAGGTATATATAGAGAGGGAGAGAGCAATGTACTTGTATATACATATAGATATAGGTATATATTTGTACATTGTGTGTTGCATTTGCAAGATGGCTTGTGGATTATTATTATTGCTATTATTTTCCCCTTCTCCTCTTTCCTCCCCTTTGGAATTTGATTTGACAATTTTTTTAGTTGAAACAGGGTTGACCTCCTTTTTGGAGAGAGTTTGCAAAGCTGGACTATTAGGCCTTTCTGGTTTTCCCTGGCCTCCTTCTCCAAGAGCTTGATCTTCTACAAAGAAGCCAATTCGTTCATCCTTTGTTTAAAATATAACAAAATAAATATATGAAATACATTGTGCATTTCCAGGCAACAATATTTTGCTGCAAAGGGAAAACAGGAACAAGGAAAAGGATACGTGCAACTCATGATGTCTGTCTGGGGGGCCCCTTTCCTAGGACTCTGTTCCTGGAAGCCCAGCAAAGCAATGCAATGCAACCCCTCCCCTTGGGATTCATAGTTTCCTTCCTAAAACCTTCAGATCTCCCCATAGATTCCCCCTTTTCCCATATATTCAACCTTGGAAGGAAAGAGGGCAATGCAAGCTGGCTGAGAGACCCCTACATCTCTCCAAAAGAATAGGGTTTGGGGGTTGGTGTTTGTTTTTTTCTTGGGGTATGGATGGGAATCTTCCCCAAAAATGCTCCTTCCTTCTGCGCAATCTCTCCAGGACTCCCCTCCATCCCAATGCAATGCTATGTGTCCCAAGAGACGGAAGCAGGGCAGGGTTGGAGTATAGTATCCCCCTTGAACCTAAATGCTCCAAAATAAAGGGGCCAAGCGAGTGTCACCTTCGCTTTCTGGTGACTCAGTGGACCCAAACTTTGTTGCAGGCACTATATATATATATATATATATATATATATATCTGTGCCTCCACCACTATTTATATATATGGTGTATATTTATGTGCGTGTCTGTGTATATATAGTATAAAATTATCTATCTGTGCCTCTACCACTATATGTGTGTGTATATAGGTGTGTGTGTGTATATAATAATAATCCACAAGCCATCTTGCAACACACAAGGTACACACACACACACATACACCTTGTATCTATATCTATATACAAGTAACTTGTTTTATATATGTATGTGTGTGTGTGTGTGTGTGTGTGTATATATATATATATATATATATATATAGAGAGAGAGAGAGAGAGAGAGAGAGAGAGTATAATATTAGGCTATCTGTGCTTGCACCATTTTTACCTGTCGAGATGAAATATAAGAGTTTTAGACTTTGAATGACTGGGATTATCTTTCGTTATACTTAGTGTTAACCTTTGGGAATTAAACTTCAACTTACTAGCCATTGCGTGTGTGTGTGTGTGTGTATTGTGTTATGAATTTTAGCAGTATGTGTGTGTAAGATAACATCCCAAATCCACAGTGATACCTTTGTTGGAGCGACCAAAATGCACAAATTGTGTGTGTAAATGGGAGTGTTATGAATTTCCACAGTAAATGTTTGTGTGTACAACAACATCCAAAATCCACAAAACACTGACAATTGCGGCAACTCAAAAGTACAAAATGTATGTGTATGTTTTATGAATTTCAGCAGTAAATGTGTACAATAACATCTAAAACCCACCAAAATGCGCTGCCTTCATTGGAGCAAGCAAAATGCACAAAATGTGCGCATATATGGGTGTGTGTGTGGGTGTGGGTGTGTATCTATCTAGATCAATCTAGATGTGTAGATAATGCAGATATATTCTCATTTTATATCTTATATTTGGGTCTATGACCATGAATATATGAAGATGATGAAGGTGTGTATATATGAAATATATACGAAACGCAAATGGATGTCACGATAAGACTGGGGTCCCATTGTGGCCTGAGAATCTCACAAAATATATGCAAACGTTGCAAAATCCCAAACCCAAAATACTTCTGGCCCCAAATATTTTGGGTAAAGGATGAAGCTGGGATGAGAGAGAGACAGGGATGTTGTTCCCTGGCTGGGGTTGCCATGGTTACCCAGACTGAGGCCTAATCAGGGCCTAAGCCTGGCCTCAATTGAGTGCAATGGAGGACTGTTTTGGGGTTCGGACCCTTCCATAACACCCCTATGATGGATAAAAATGGGGGGCGGCTATTAATTCCCTCCTTGTGCCCCAAATTTATACATTGGGTGCCGCTATACACAGTTCAGAAGCAAAGAAATGCATGGGGGGGAGGCGCAATGTAATGAATGCAATGCAATGCAATGTAATGCATCTATTTCTCTTCCCAATCTTTTTATGGGGCTGCTATGGGGTTTGTATATGAAATATCCCCCTCCCCATATTATTTCAGAAGTGGGCCCTGTTTGCTCAAGAGTTGTTTCCAATTCACTATTGTTGACTATTTTCCTCTCCACTTTGTGGGGTGTGTACATGTGAGGCATCTTATTTTTTTGTAGTGTTTTGCGTAGTGGTTTCTCCTATTACTTTTATTATTGTTAGGAAAGCACTGGGATGCAAAGCTCGGAATTGAATGGGTTGAAAACATGTCCCTTCTCTTTGCAATGGCATTTTGAGAAAGCCAGGCAAGGAGGTTGACTGAAAATGAAAACCCTCCAACAAAGCAGATTGGAGTCTAGGAAATGTGACCAACTTCTTGCTCCTTTTCCGATCCACTTTTCTCCCTCCGTTTCCCCATTCCTGATTTTTTTTTTTTTCCTTTCTCTCCATCCTCTTTTTCCTTCCACTTCCATTTTGGAAACAGAGAAAAATATATATATGTGCAAAAGTCTGTGTAAGCAAAGGGCTCTTTTTCTTCCTTTGCAAATCTTCAACATTGCATCAAGCAAGAGAAACTCTTTGGCCTGTTTAGGTTCCCTTCCTGGATCCATCTCACTTGATGTGTGTCTTATTTTGCAACATATTTTTGCCTTCTTTCCAAACTTTCCTCTTTTTATAAAACTTTAAAATGTTGGGATTGTTTTCCAGTGAAGCAACCGTCCTGCCTTCCAACTTGGCACCGTCTCTGCAAACACTTCCCTCTTAAAATGTGCATTTCTGTTTTCTACTTGGTTTTACTTTTCCTCCCCAATCTTGATTCCTCAGTCTTTTCCTTAAGGGAAGATCCAATGCTCTTTTCCTCCTCTTTTTTTAGCTGACATGAGCTTTTTAATAAAGCCTTCCTGCTTTTTGAAATGACTTTCTTGAGTCATTTCAAGGAGGATGTTACGCATCTATGAAACAGAAAAAAAGGAGTGTTCCCAAAGACCTCTCCCTAACCAGCTATAAAAGATTTGCAAGCCAGGCCTGTTTCTTCTCTTTCCATGCACTGGAGCCCTTTAAACAGATCAAAAAAACCCAAAAGCGCATCCTACAATTTATTTCCTCCTTTCTCTTTTCTTCTTATTAATGCATTTGCGGACCAGCTTTCCTTGCAAAAGAAAAAAAGATGTTCTTCAAAAGTTCAGTGGCCCCGGTCATTTCCTCTGGAGATTAAAGAAATATATATCTCCTAAATGATGTAATACTTCTTTTGACGCAAATAGTCTCGAACATATTTTTTCCACCCCAAAAAAGTTATTTGCTTGCCTCTGATATATTTCCTTCCTCTTCTCTTGCAAGGCTCAAACTCAAGGACAACAGCTATGGTCATTTTTCTTATGTCCTCTGAGTGCAGTGTGTGTTTATAGGTGTGTGTGCGCATGCATGCATGCATGCATGCATATATATATATATATATTTCCCTACTGTATTTCAAGAATGTCTACTTAGAATCATAGAATCATAGAGTTGCAAGAGACCTCAAGGGCCATCCAGTCCAACCCATTCTGCCATGCAAGAACTCTCAGTCAAAGCATTCCCGACAGATGGCCATCCAGCCTCTGTTTAAAGACCTCCAAGGAAGGAGACTCCACCAAAATCTCTGAGGAAGGAGTGTGTTCCACTGTCAAACAGCCCTTACTGTCAGGAAGTTCCTCCAAATGTTTAGGTGGAATCTCTTTTCCTGGGGCTTGCATCCATTGCTCCATTGGGTCCTATTCTCTGGAGCAGCAGAAAACAGGCTTGCTCCCTCCTCAACATGACATCCCTTCAAATATTTAAACAGCGCTATCATATCACCTCTTAACCTTCTCTTCTCCAGGCTAAACACTCCCAGCTCCCTGAGTTGTTCCTCATAGGGCTTTATGGTTTCCAGGCCCTTCACAATTTTAGTCGCCCTCCTTTGGACACTCTCCGGTTTCTCAACATCCCGTTTGAATTGTGCCCAGAACTGGATGCAATATTCCAGGTGGGGCCTGACCAGAGCAGAATAGAGTGGCACTATTACTTCCCTTGATCTAGACACTATACTTCTATTGATGCAGCCTAAAATCACATTTCCTTGTTAGCTGCCGCATCGCACTGTTGACTGATGTTCAGCTTGTGGTCTACTTGGACTCCCAGATCCCTTTCATATCTATTAATCTCGTTCAGCCAGGTGTCCCCCATCTTATATCTATGCACTTAATTTTTCTGCCCTAAGTGCAGTACCTTACATTTCTGTGTTGAAATTCTAGGATGTCTTCTACAGATTCTCCCAGGAAGTTGGGTTCCTTTTAAAAATCTGAAACCAAAGCTACAATGTATAGAACAGCATGAAACATAATAGTTACTTACTTATTTATTTATTTATTTGCAAAGTATGTAGCAATGGTAAAATCTCATAAGGAGCAGTTGTAGATCACATTCCTTCATATAGATATATATGTATCAAACACACCAGCTCAAAAAAGGGAAAAAGAGGAAGCAGCTCATACTTTCTCAGGGACAAAATGCTACAAATATGGTGTAACTATTCCTCAACAATCTTGCAACTGTGTCACAAGTCTGGTGCAACAACTACAAAGGCCAGTCTCACCAATGAGATCTTTACTCAAGCATGGCATTATTAGTTGTACTGTTTTATTCTCCAAACAATGGGACTTCAGCAACTTTGCAACCTATTTATTATAAGCAATACAGATTTTTAGAGTAATGCGTCCCTCCAATATGCTCTTGGACTGCAGCCTCCAGAAGGCTTGCACCTTAGCTATGCTGGCTACAGCTGCTGGGACTTGCAGTCCAATACCTGGAAGGCATGGCAATTCCTGTTCCTGCTACATTCAGGAGTAACTGTCTTTACCATATAGCAAAGTACAATACAGTGAGCCCTTCATATCCGCTGGGGTTTGGTTCCAGGACCCCCTCTGGATACCAAAATCCATGGATGCTTGAGTCCCATTAAATACAATGGCATAGGAGTTTATCACACTAGTGATATCCCACGGACAAATGGGATTTAAACGTGATTCAACATGAAGAAAACCTGGAAATGCCCGAAATTTATCACACGACATGAAATAACGCGAAGTTAAACCGCAGTTAAAGCGGAGAAAAACAACAGCTTTTTACCTTCGGCAACTTCAGTGTTTTGGGGTCAGGTTTTTGACCTAAATTTCTAGACTTGTACATGAGTATATACAAAGGTTTGTAGGATTTTCAATGTCTCATTCTGCAATGCTAGAAATTTGGAAACTGAAAGGCAAATTTCATTTATGGAAACCAGGATTCTCATTTGGAGAGACAATGCCTTACTTTTCAGTTCTTCTGTAGATAAACCATAGAAGAGAACAAAACAAGACAAAGAAACAAAGGAAATGGTGTCCCTTGTATAAAAGGGCAAAAATCAAGGTTTGCCTATGGGAATTTTTATAATCAAATTTGCAAACCTGAGCATCTTTTGCTCAGATGTAAAGCCCCCTGGAATTAATAGGTTTTATTTCCTTGGAAATAGGTTTCGAGGGCTGCAGCACACAACCCTTGGGGAAATTTGCTTGAAGACACACACGAAAACACCCAGAGAGACACATACCATGAGTTGTCTTTCTTTGGAAGATGGAAAGGGAAATGGAGGAAAGGTCTCTCCCAAGATACAAACTGGTTTGGCAGTTCCTAGGAAAGCCACCAATTCAGTTTCTCATTAAAATCTGGTGTTGCCTATTTAGATTTTATGTCAGTTTCTCAGCATCTGCCTGTATCCTGTTGCGCTGCAATTCTGAAAGGCCTATTCTGCATTGTGTATAAAAGACCTTTTTGAAGGACAGAATCTATCAGTCTGCACTGAATCTGTTGCCTGTCCATTTCATTGGAAGGAACCGAGTTAGGAAACCAAAGATATAGCCATGTTATTCTGTAGAATACGTATGTAGAGAGGTCTTGTAGCAGCTTTGAGTAACTGCAGAAAAAAGTTGGCAGCATGAGCTTTCATAGACAAGTCTACAGATGCATTTGGTCCAAATGCATCTGAGGAAGTAGATTAAAGTCTACGAAAGCTCCTGCTGCCAACTTCTGTTTTTAGTTAGTCTCAAAAGTGCTGCAAGATCTCTCTACATACAGTACTTATTACAGGAAAGGCAGCAAACCTTTCCCTCCATGTTTCACCCAGCCTGGTTTTATCAAACTTGCTTTGGTCCTCCCAGCTTAAACTAGTTTTCTAAACTAAAATGGTGTAGTGGTTTGAGCATTGGACTATGACTTTGGAGACGAGGGTTCGATTCCCATCTTGCCCATGAAACCCACTTGGGCAATTGATATGATCTCAGCTTCAGAGGATGGCAATGGCGAACCTCCTCTGAACAAACCTTGCCAAGAAAACCCCATGCTAGGTTCACCTTAGGGTTGTCATAAGTCAGAAACGACTTTGAAGGTTCATGCAAACTTTTTTAAAAGCCTGAATCATGAGATTGTTCTAAACTCCGTGGCTATTTTGGACGCTCTTTTCTTCAGGCATTCCTGCCTGCTGCTGCAATTCGGCTGCAAAAGTATTCTTGAAGGGTGTGAAGCAGGAAATAATCCATCGCTCAGTGACCAAATGTAGTCATAGATTGACTCAGCAGAGGGCAAGGAACCCCTTTTAAACCAAGGGCCAAATTCAAGATGGAGTGCCCCTCCACACATTGTAATAATGCATGGAACCAGAGGCAAAATTGGTGAAGCTAAAAAGAGCAACATACTTCATCTTAAAGCATTTATTGCCAGTAACTAAATGCCCATCTACACTATAAAAATAATGCAGCTTGGCACCATTTTAAGTGCTATCGCTCCATTCTATAGAATCCTGGCATTTGTAGTTTTGTATGGCTTTTAAGCCTGCTCTGCCAAAGAGTGCTGGTGTCTCGCAAAACCAACAAATACGAAATACCTACAAATCTTACTTGTTTTTCTTTCTTTCTTTCTTTTAAAAGATAGCTTTGGGCTTGAACAGACAGGCCAAAATAAAGCTGCTTCAGGGTCACTTTGGAGGTATGCTGTTTCAACGACGTATGCGTCCTAAGAGGCTGGAAGCCGCACCAAAGCCGCGCTCCGGTGCTAAGGACTAGAGCACAGCTTTGGCGCAGCTTCTGGCCTCTTAAGGTGCAAGTGTCATTTAAACAGCATACCTCCAAAGTGACCCGAAGCAGCTTTATTTTGGCCTGTCTGTTCAGACCCTAAGTTCCTAGACCTCTTGGTTATTGTTTTAAGCTCTGTCTGGTTCCTGTTGTTCCCTTAGCTTTCCACATTTTTAGAATTTTGTGTTTCGGTTGATGGTTTTATTTTATTTTTTTCAGGCGGGAGGGAAAGAAATCCTACCACCTTCCAGATGTTTTTGGACTGCAGGTCCTAGCATTCTTCACCATTGACTACGCTGGCTAGGCCTGCTGGAAAATGTAGTCCAGCAACATCTGGAAAGCTCCCTTTTGCAGCAGTGTTTTCCAGACGTTGCTCCTCCAGATGTTTTGCACTTCAGCACCCAGAATCCCTGATTGTTGGCTAACCTGGCTAGGGCTTCTGGGAGTCGAAGTCCCAGAACAACAACACAGCAGATATAAGACTTGCAGCTGTGAACAATTTTCGGTGGCCTGATCTTTACAGTGCTATAGTTTGGGTCTCCCTTACCCACAATCCAAAATATTCCAATATCAAAACCTTTTTTCCAGTGGCATCCCTAAGGTTGGTGTCACTCGGTGTAGTAGTAACTCCTGGTGTCACCGCCCTCATTGGCCTCCTCCCATACTGCAGCATACAGAGTCCTTAGTCATATTTTTAGTGTTACTCATACGTTGCGTAATTCCTGTCTGCCACCGAATGTAATGACAACTCTTGTGACGCAAACAACTAGCCAAATTGAAAGTAGACCTTTCAGTTATACCATTGTATGTACATAGCTTCCTGTAGTTAAAGAAAGATGGGATTTTTTAAAAGACAGTTTCACAAGAATGATTTTATTTTGCAAAGGAAAAAACTGCAAATCCCAGGATCCCATAGCACTGAAGAAGAATAAAAGGAAACAGCATCCCGCATGCTGTGCAATGGTCTAAAAACCTGAATATCTTTAAAATCTTTTAAAGATAGTAAAGTTTGTAGACCATTGCACATGTGGGATGCTGTTTCTTTTTATTCTTCCACTGTGAATATACACATTCCTGTTTTTTGTTCTGTCCCATAGCAATTGTTCCATAGAAGTTAAAGTGATGTCAAACTGCTTTATCTCTGCGGTGTGGCAGCAGCCTTATAGTAGCTCAGCAAGAGATTTGTACTAACAATACTAAGGCCCGTTCCAGACGGTTGTAAAGTACGTCCCCAGGACGTACTAGGGTTAGGAAAGGGCGTGCTTTACGCACCCCCCTAACCCTAGTATGTACTGGGTACGTACGAAATGGCTGCACCCATTCCACACGGGCACTGCCATTTTGACATAGCGGATGCATAGTGTCCGCACGTCACACGGCAGAAGTGACGCTGCAAGTGCGCCATTGGGCACTCGCAGCGCCACTTCCGGGGCGCAGAAAGAAGTTCCATTTTCGGGCTTCTTTTTGCTCCGCAAGGGAGCCGCATGGTACAGAAGCTGTGGCTCCCTCGCGGAGCAACCGGCAGCGCTGGCAGACCGCCACTTTCAGGCGGTCTGTAATGCGCCTAAGCGTTCTTGGGTTATTTAAAGGATAAATAAGGCCTCATACAGACTGCCCAAATAAAGCTGCTTCAAATCACTTTGGATGTATGCTGCTTAAATGATGCATGTGTCCTAAGAGCCTGGAAGCTGCACCAAAGCTGTGCTACAGTTCTTAGGACTGGATCATGGCTTTGGCACAGCTTCCAGGCTCTTAGGATGCATGCATCATTTAAGCAGCATACATCCATAGTGACCTGAAGCACCTTTATTTTGGCCTGTCTGTATGGGGCTTCCCTTTTAGAGCTGCCTTAAAATCTCTGCAAGGCGGCTGAAAACAAACTAGTTGTAGACCCATTTCTACCAACTCCATCCAAAATTGCTTCCAACGTTGCATCTCCACTGTAGTAAGAATCCAGTTCGACACCACTTTAGCTGCCGTGGTTCAGTGCTATGGAATTCTGGGAATTGTAGTTGGTGAGCCATTTCACCTTCTCTGTCAGAGAGCTCTAGTGCCACAGGTTTGGTTCCAGGATCCCACGTGGATAACAAAATCCCTTTAAAAACAACAGCAGAATAAAATGGGTCCAAAACACACTGCAGAAATAATCCACTTTGAGACCACTTTAACTGCCCTGGCTCAATGCTAGGGAATTCTAGGAAATGTAGTTTTGTCCAACATTTAGCCTTCTTGGTCAGAAAGCTCTGGTGCCACAATAAACTATAATTCCTAGCATTCCCCAGGACTGAGCCGGGGCAGTTAAAGCAATCTTAAACTGGATTATTTCTGCAGTGTGTTTAGGACCTTATAGTGTTCCTTATAAAAAACGCTAAAATTAAGCTTTGAGTGTCTCCTATATAAAATGGCAAAATCAAGCCAAGGCCTCACAGTATATGTTAGTCAAGTGCATTGTGATTTTTGGGGAGTATTTTTCTGCATTTTGTTTGTTTCTGTCTTTCATGTTTTCGATCTCATTCCCTTCCTCTTTCCCTCCTCCTAACCAACCCAGCTGGACCACATACCATCTGCTGGAAACCGGATGTGTCAGTGTTGTGTATAACCTCGCAGGGTGTCGCTTTGGCACCTGTTTTGGCACAGGGAGCAGATGAGATCATTTGGGAGGAGAGGAGAGAAAGCGGGCGGAGGGCATGGTGGCAAAGGCTTGGCATGACAAGATGGAGGTTAAACAGCATTGTTTAAAATGACATTTCTGGGGCTGGCAATATTTTGGTTTTCCTCCAAAGAACTCAGGGCACCCCTTGATTCTTGCAGGTTTTCATCCTGGAAAGAAAGGGTGGCACAATGGTTGCAGGCTGGCTCTTTTCTTTGGGAAGCAAGCCCAAATGTTTGTGGTTGCATTTAAAAAAACAACAACAACAACAATGTGGTGTAATGGTAGGAGTATCAGGTTTTTGGCTGGGGAGTGGCAGGTTCCAATCCCTTGTCAGGCATATGTCACTCACAGCCTAACCCTACCTTGCAGGGATGTTGTGCAACAAACCTTCATCCTTGGCTCAGAGGGAGGGAGAATAGGACACATAATAGGACACACATAATGGCATCATGACCCGTTATAGTACCCAAAATGACATGAAAGAGTTGCACAGGCTGCCTCCGCGCTGCAGAAATAATCTAGTTTGACACCACTTTTACTACGTGGCACCATACTATGGAATTCTGGGATTTGTCGTGGCACCCGAGCTTTCTGACAGAGTAGGATAGATGTCTCACAAAGCTACCCTTCCCAGAATTTCATAGCATTGAGCAGTGGAGATTAAAACTGTGCCAAACTGGATTATGTCTGCAGTGCGGATGCAGCCTAGTGGAGGTGTCTCTTTTAATAGTGTTTGGGAATGGTACTCTGTATCTTGGATTGCTCCTGGAAAGTTTGGGCTAGAGCCAGGAGCGGATTCGCCTCTCGGTTCATGTTTTTATTCCAGAGTTTGATGAAACTACTTTATAGACTATAACCCCCAGAATCCCCAGAATCCCCATTCACAGGCCCTCTCTGCAAAATGCATGTTATTCTCTGATTCTTTGCCTTCCCCATCTGCTACTGGTTATAAGCATTGCTTGGCCTTTAAAAGGAGTTCAGAGTGGAAAAGTACACACACGCCTGCGAGTTAATCATTGCCCCAAGCACAAAGGTGTGTTTTCTTTCGTGTGTTCCATTTTCTACCCCCCCCCCCCTTCTCCTTTTTTCAAACCCTTTCCTGCCTCCCCAAATAATTTTGAAACGTTGCAAACTTCTGGGACTGAGAAAGACTGGCCCTGCTTTCCATTTGGTTTGGTTCCCACTAAATGGTAAACACCAGGTCTACAAAAGTTTATGCTACAACTTCTTTTGCACAGTTAGGCTCGCGGATGTGACAAGATCGCTTTGCATACTGCCAGGCCAAGTGTTTGTCCACTGCATGTCCACGTTAATTAATATAACTATATTATATTTAATATATAATATAATATATTGTATATACTTATGTATAAGTCTAGAAAGTTTAGTCAAACAACTGACCCCAAAAACCTAGGTCAACGTATCCATGGGTCAATGTAAATACTATACTTTAACTCTTATTAAAAATGAGTGAAAGGCAATCTGTCCTGGAAGCACTGACCTCCCTCTAATCTCTCTTCCATCCAGACTTTAATGTGAACCCAAACAGTTATGCCTGGCATAATATTGTAGGTTTTTTGGCACCGTTTTCCTTTGCTTCATCATTGAGATCCTTCGTTGCATGTCACTAAGTTTCACCCTCGACTTATCCAAGGGCCATATCAAAATCCACAGTTTTGCCCACGAAACCTGCCCTCAACTTATACATGAGGTCGACTTATAGTAATGCAATATAATGTCATACAGTATATATGTTGGTTGTTGTGTCCCTTCAAATTGCTTCTGACTTATGGCAGATTTCTTCAGAGGGGGTTTGCCATGGCCATCCTCTGAGGCTGAGGGAGAACATACCATATATACTAAACATTCATTCCAACTTCCTCGGATTCCTACTAATCCTTCTTTCTATAGATCTATATTGACTTCTTAGGTCTTTGATTCATTTTTTCCCTTCCTTCTCTCTACTAATATAATTCATAAGGATGATGGATTTTGATATGACCCATGGATAAGTTGAGGGTAAAACTTAGAGGCATGTAATGAAGGATGTAAAGGACAAAGAAAATGAAAACAGTGCCAAAAACCTACAGGCATAATAACTATTTGTGCGCATGCTAAAGGCTGGATGGATGAGAGAGTAGAAGGGGATCTGTGCTTCCAGGGCAGATTAAACTGTTGCTTTTCACCATATATATAGATTTCTGGTTTGATCTGCTCTAGGAGCCATTTGTTTGACTTCTTGGCAGTCCATAGTAACCTCAGCACTCTTCTCCAGCCCCACATCTACAATGAATTCATCCTTTCCCTATCTGCTTTGTTAACTGTCCAACTCTCACATCCATCCATGGTAACAGGGAATACAATGGCTTGTATGATTCCAACGTTCGTGCTCAGTTGTATGTCTTTGCATTTTAGGATCTTTTCTAGTTCTCTCATAGCTGCCCTCCCCATTCTTAGTCTTCTTAGATTTCTTGGCTGCAGTCCCCACTCTGATCAAAGTGGAAAAGGTGGAGGGAAGCAGAAAGAGAGGAAGGCCACATACTAGATGGGTGGACTCTATTAAGGAGGGTATGGGTATGAATTTGCAGGACCTGAGTAGAGCAGTGGAGGACAGGGAGTCTTGGAGATGTCTCAGCTACAGGGTCACCATGGGTCAAGATTGACTAGAGGGTGGATAACAACAACAAACACACACACACTCATATATATGCATTAAAATACAGTACTTACATTGACCCGTGGATAAGTCGGCTCAGGTTTTTTGGGTAAATATTTTAACCTAAATTTCTAGACGTATACATGAGTACATACAATATGCACACACACACATCAGAATATTTGTTAATACAGACTCTGTAACCAAGGTTAACAAGATGGTGGGTTTAGTTTGATCCAGACTAAATCCAGACTGGGGATTTAGGTGTGTCCATCTCTGCCAGGTTGGTGCCATCTTTGCTATCTTTCCATCTGCAAGTGAGGTGCTGTTTGTATTGACAACATTGGCTAGGTTTTCCTTCTGAGAAGCAGCAGAAGGTGACACAGAAACCTGTGTTTTTTCTCTGCTCAAAATTCAACTGACGTTGCATAGATCCATCTTGGTCCAACACCAGTAACACTTATCATTATTATGTAGGGAGACCTTGTAGCACCTTTGAGACTCACTGAAAGAAAGAAGTTGGCAGCATGAGCTTTCCTAGACATCAGTCTTCTTCCTCAGATGCATGACCCTCATCATTTTAAAAACAACAAACCCATCTGTCCTGTATCTTCAGATCTCAGAACAGAATACAAGTGACATAGATGCAAAGAGAATAAATAAAAGTAATGTATATAGAATAAAGACCTGTTAGATATGTCAACAAGTTAAAGCAGGTTTACAATTTTAAAATGGTTTCAATGCATAGGATCCTAAAGTTGGAAGAGTCCCCCAAGGACAATCCAGTCCAACCCTCTTCTGCCACATAGGAACACCGAATAAAAGCACCCAAGCTTCTGTTTAAAAACCTTCAAAGAAAGAGACTCCATTTCTCTTTGTCTTCCACTGCTGAACAGTTCTTACTGTCAGGAAGTTACTCCTAATGTTTAGGTGGAATCTCTTTTCCTGCAATTTGAATTAATTGCTCCATTGCTTCCTATTCTCTGTAGCAGCAGAAAACAAACTTGCTCCATCCTCAGTATGACATCCCTTCAAATATTTAAACAGGGCTGTCATGTCCCCTCTTTACTTTCTCTTCTCCAAGCTAAACATACTTATCTTCCTAAGACACTCCTCATAGAGCTTGGTGGTTTCCAGATCGTTCACCATTTTGGTCATCTTCCCCAAGCTAAACATACCAAGTCCCTGACCTGCTCTTCATAGGATTCATGATGATGATGATGATGATGATGATGATGATGATGATGATGATGTGTGCCTTTTGATGACCCTATGGCAATCCTGTTACAGGGTTTTCTTGCCAAGATTTGTTCCGAGGGGGCTTCTCTTTGCCATCCTTGGAGGCTGAGAGAGTAGGACTTGCCCAGTGTCACCCAGTGAGTTTCTACATCTGAGCAGGGATCTGAACCAGAGTCCTAGGTTGCATCCGCACTGCAGAAATAATCCAACTTGCCATCTCTTGAACTGCCCTGGCTCAATGGTATGAAATTCTGGGAATTGTAATTTTGTGAGACATTTTAGCCTTCTCTGTCAGAGAGTTCTGAAGCCACAACGAAGTACAAAACCCAAAATCTCAAAGCATGGAGCAGTTTAAAGTGATGTCAAACTGGATTCTTTCCACAGTGTGGATGCAGCTCTAGTCTGATGCTCAAAACAGTGCACGGCAACATGCAAGATCCATAGTCAAGCATTTCCCTTGGGTGCTTCCATTGTGTGTTTAAAAGATCTCTTTCCTTGAATCTTGTGGCTGTGTTAGTCTAGCTATGTGCAGAACCAGAACGCACCAGGGGCTGAGTTGTGTTCCTCTTTCTCTTTTTTGAATGCCGCTGTAATCTGTTGCAGCCGCTGGCTTGGTTGGATGTAGAAGTGTTTTGGAGGAAGGCGTTGTGTTAATAAAGGGCTTTTCTTTTTTTTAAAAAAAAATGAATCTGAAATGTAGGACGTTTCCACTGAGTAAGAAATATATATATATATATATATATATATATATATATATATATATATAGTTTTGGAGTTTTGGAGATGTTTCTTTTTGAGACAACAACACCCAGAATCCCTCAGCCGGGAGGATTCTGGGTGTTGTCATCCCCAAAAGGAACTTTTTCAAGCTCTGCAAAGCAAAACAGGCCATGCACCACAGTGCGTGGGAGCCAAAGCAAGTGAGATATAGGTCTGAAACACACTGCAGAAATATTCCAGTTTGAGACCACTTTAACTGCTCTGGCTTGATGCTAGGGGATTCTGGGAACTGTAGTTCTCTGTCAGAGAGCTCTGGGGCCACAGCAAACTGCAATGCCCAGGATTTGCCTAGCACTGAGCCAGGGCCATTAAGGTGGTCTCAAACTACATTATTTCTGCAGTGTGTTCTGGACCATAGTTAAAGTGGTGCCAAACTATATTATCTCTACAGTGTAGATATATGTATGTATAGATGTATCTGTGTGTGTGTGTGTGTGTGTGTGTGTGTTCTCCTTTTTTCAAAATGGACTGTGCTTCATAGGAGGCCTGCAACATGCTCATTCGGGAAAACCTCTTGAGATTCATAATCTAATTCCTACTTTTCAAATCAGACTATAAGGAAACCAAATGGGATTTCTGCAAACCAAGGACCTGCCCTACATATCAGGGCACTTGGTTTGAATTTGTCCTTCTCTTGATGGCTTTGAGACTTAGCTCCTTCCCCTGAGAAAGATTTTTGATCCAAGCAAGGAAAGCATGAGTGGAAGCCGATTTCTTTTTCTGTTTTCCCCCTCTCCTGCCAAGGAGAAGTTTGATGCGAAGGGAGCACAAACCCTCTTGTTTTCCATGAGTCATTTCTGAAATATGTTTGTCCTTTAAGCACAGAAGGGCTCAAGCTGTCCAAAATGAATAGAAATACAGTTGTCGTCCCCCCCCGTCCACCCGTCCGGAAGAAGCCGGAAGACCCAAGGGGTGACCAGAGGTTTCCAAGTCAAATCTGTAATTGTTTGTTTGCAGCCTCAGTCCTCCAGATGGGTTGGTGATGGGGGATGATGGAGTTTGGTATCCAACTCCTGTGACAGATGTTAAAGATGTTAAATCTTAGGTGCGTTCTGCAGAAAGACTGTTGTTCTGTACAAGTGGTCTCCAAACTTTGGTCCTCCAGGTGTTTTGGACCTTAGCTCCCAAATCCCCTGCCAACTTGGTCAATAGTCAGGGATCCTGGGAGATGATGTCCAAAACATATGGAAGGTCAAGGTTTGGGAATCATTATTCGACACTGAAATGGGACTCCTAGTAGCTACAGTGTTAGACGTGATATCTTAGGAATCGACCAACTGAAAAATTTGGTTAATAATAACAACTTATCTGAAGTCAATTTGAAAATAGTTAAAGATAATATAAATGTTTTGGTATCTAATTTTAAAAGATGAAAAGGAAACGGTCATTATCTAAAGGATTAAAGTATCAATGAGAAGCTAAAGCCAGATAATATATGAATTGGTTATATATACATGACCATATAGAGAGGCATTATTACTCTGTGTGTGTGTACACACACACATATAAATATAAGTATATGTATATAATGTATTCAAGGAAAATATAAAAGTCGGTGTATTTAAAAATAAGAACTAATAGAAAGGAAAGGAAGTTAGAAATGCATGTTTATATCTGTATTGGTTTTCTTTATTATTTGTTGTCTTTTGAGCTATTTTAATTTTTAAAATGATAACTAATGTAAAACTAGTATGTTAAATTATAATTAGGTGTGAATATATATGTTAATAAATATATTATGAAGACATGTTAAATTAATGGAAGCTCTCCCTTCAAGGACAGTCTACCCAAGAAGATAAGAAAATTGTTCCTTTTTAAAAACAGCTCCTGGGGCCTGTTTCCCCTTCCGCTTTCCACATCTGAATCAATTGCTTTGTGCCTTGAGATTCCTAGCTCCAAACCATATAAATGGCATTGGAAGAAGGGGAATTTGCGGAACAGAAGTTGCAAACTGCGGAAGGATTGGTCCCTTCCTTCCGATCGTTTTTTCTTTCCATGTTACTTCTGCTTCTGGCACTATATTCTCTTTCCAAGAAGTAATGCCCAGTAACACTTCTACTTTACTAAGTGAACTATTTGATGTTGTGTATTTTCAAGTCTTTTCGGACTTATGACAACCCTAATGCAGGGTTTTCTTGGCAAGATATTTCTTTTAAAGAGAGGGTTTGCCTTTGCCATCCTCTGAGGCTGAGAGTGTGTGACTTGCCCAAGGTTTCCATGGCTGAGAAGGGATCCAAACTCTGCTCTCCAGAGTCATAGTCCAACATTCAAACCACGACACCATGCTGAACACCTGTATAGGAAATATATATGTATTTGCCTTCAAGTCACCTGTTGACTTATGGAGACCCCATGGAATTCATAAGGGTTTTCTTAGGCAAGGAATGCAAGGAAAAAATAGCCATAAGCCGACATGAGAACCACAGTCATGCAGTAAAGTATAGAGAGATGGTGGGAAATCGAGATAAAAATCTAAATATATAAAACCAGATCTCAATGAGAACCTGAATTGATGGCTTTCCTAGGAACTGCCAAACCACTTTGCATCTTTGGAGAGACTTTTTCTCCATTTTGCTTTCCATCTTCCCAAGAAAGGCACTCATGTTATGTGTGTGTCTATGTACTTCCATGTTGTGTGTCAACTTATGGCGACCCAACAAATTTTGTAGGGTTTTCAAAGGCAAGGAATCCTCAGAGGTGATTCTGCTGCTTCCCTTCCCTGAAGTATAGCCCACAGTACCTGTTATATGTTGGTGGTGTCCCATCCAAGTACTAACTAGGGCTGGCCCTGCTTAGCTTCCAAGATCAGATGGAATCTCATGTCTTTAGAGTACTTAAGCAATTACAGGCTCCTCCAGTTTGCACCAAGAGAAGCTTGCAAGAGACCAGCAGAGTTCCCAGAGAGTAGAAGCCAATGTTGGACTATGGACTATGACTCTGGAGACCAGGGTTTGATGCCTGGCTTGGCCATGAAACCCATTGGGTGAACTTGGCCAAGCCACATACTCTCAGCCTCAGGGGAAGGCAATGGCAAGCCTCCTCTGAATAAATCTTGCCAAGAAAACCCCATGATAGATTTGCCTTAGGGTCACCATAAGTTGCCCAACAACAACAACAACAACAACAAAAGAACCTGACAGCAAGCAGAAGGAATATGGGGGGCAGAAGCGTATAAAAAGGGTAGAGGCCAGTAAGTGCAGCAAAGCAAGAAAGCCATCAAGTTAGGAAAATTACTTTTAAAAAGAGTATGCATGTATGTATATATACGACTTACAGTGACCCCCCTGCATTTCGTAGAGGTTTCTCAGGCCAGGAATGCTCAGAGGTAGTTTTGCCTGTTCCTTCCTCTGAAATAGCCTTCCTCCCAGTACAGGGACTCAAGGCAGCTTACAAATCTTAGACAGTTCATTGGCAGTCTCCCATCCAAGTACTAACCAAGGCTGGTCTGGCTTAGCTGCCAAGATCAGAGGGGCTCTGGTGCCTGTTAGGGTGTGTATATGTAACTTCAAGTTGCCTGTTGACTTATGGCGACCCCATCAATGTCCTAGGGTTTTCTCAGGCAAGGAATCCTCAGAGGTGGTTTTGCCAGTTCCTTCCTCTGAAATAAAGCCTGCAGCACCTGGTATTCATTGGTGGTCTCCCATTCCAAGTACTAACTAAGGCTGATCTGGCTTAGCTGCCAAGATCAGAGGGGATCTGGTGCCTTCAGGCTGTGCGTATGTGCCTTTGTGTCGCCTGTTGACTTATGGCAACCCTAGGAATTTCATAGTGTTTTCTTAAGCAAGGACTATTCAGAGCTAGATTTGCCAGTCCCTTCCAGTCTGAAATATTGCTTATAACACCTGGAAACATACTGATCTCCTAAACAAGGACACACTTTCTCTGCCTGGCCTCAGATGGTTATGGGTTTGAAGGGAGGCGTGGTGGAGCCCTTCCTACTCCTGGAGATGCTCTTGTAGAGGTTGCCATGGTGTTTCATGCCGGATGCTGCTCCTGATTTGCTTTCAGGCCGGATTCTTTCATTGATGCTTTGTTTGCAGCCTTCGTCCTCCTGGGGTTTCTCGCTTTTATGCCTCTCCTGGCGATTCTTTTCCGATGAGTCATCCTTTTGGACTCGCCACCTGCTCCTTAACCAGATCTGATCCACGCGCGGCCTCTTCCGCTTCCGATTTTATTTATCTTTCAGGTCTTTTATTGTTGTTTTTTTCCTAATAGGGGACCCAAGGTGGCTTACAGTGCGGCGTAAAATAAAACGCAGCTTATGATATAAGGGCTTGGTGTTTATAATAGCGTGATCCTAAGGCAAACCGGTCACAGAGTTTTCTTTGCCAGATTTGTTCAGAGAGGGTTTTGCCTTTTTACACAAAATTTCAGACAGTTTAATGAACAGGTATAGATATAGTATTGTACAGATAGAGCAGTATCTAAATACTATATTTAGATATCGTATTGTACAGACTGTATGTAGTGTATATTGACTGTCTTTTAATCCCGTAAGCCGCTTTGTTTGCTCCTGTAGCAGAAAAGCTGAGTATAAATAAAAGTTTTATTTTTTATTTATTTAGGTACTTCCTCGGCAAGGACCTAAAAAAAATCCTAACCGCCTTTTCCCTCCTGTCCTCATTTATTTCCTTCTTTTCCTAAATAGGCCACCAAGCAATTTCTGGAGGAGATCAACAAGTGGACGGTCCAATACAATGTGTCTCCTCTCTCCTGGAACGTGGCCGTCAAGTTCCTCATGGCCAGGAAATTTGACGTCCTCCGAGCCATCGAACTTTTCCATTCCTATCGGGTACGTGAAATGAGGTTCTAGGACCAGAGAGTAGCTGGTAGTTTTTACGTCATGGAAATAGTTCATCCACTCTGGACTGGTTTGAAATTTAAATGCATTATACAAAATGCTGGTAGGGAATGTCAAGATAAGCAGGGTTTCTTTTTTCTCATACCAGTACACATGAGCAGACAATATAGCGCATCCTTTTGTTTCTCGGTGTGCATGTGGTGCATGAGGTTAAGAGGTGATATGATAGCTCTGTTTAAATATTTGAAGGGATGTCATATTGAGGAGGGAGCAAGCTTGTTTTCTGCTGCTCCAGAGAACAGGACCCAGAACAATGAATGCAAGCTCCAGGAAAAGAGATTCCACCTCAATATTATTATTGTTGTTATTATTATTATTATTATTAAACTTTATTTCTAAAGCGCTGTAATTATACACAGGAGGACCTTCCTGACAGTAAGGGCTGTTTGACAGTGGAACACACTCCCTTAGAATATAGTAGAGTCTCCTTCTTGGAGGTCTTTAAACAGAGGCTGGATGTTAGGGATGCTTTGATTTAGAGTTCCTGCATGGCAGAATGGGGTTGGACTGGATGGCCCTTGCGGTCTCTTCCAACTCTACACTTCTATGATTCAATGATGTCTGTCTCTTTGCTGCTCAGGAAACCAGGCTGAAGGAAGGGATTGTGAAATTGAAGCCCCATGAAGAACCTCTCCGGTCGGAGCTGCTGAGCGGCAAGTTCACCATCCTGGTGAGTACGGTGTCTCCACTTTTCTGGAAGCAAAGCTTTTAGTGAGCAACTGTCCAGCTTAACATAAGTTTGCCAGAGTGAAAACTGGAGAGGGCTCTGGTACATCTAAGTAAGATTGCCAGAGTAAAAAATTGCAGAGGCCATTGGTACTTTTACATTGTGTTTCTGCGTACTAGAAAACATTCCATCTAAATCACATGGCCAGGATCTATAGGAAGCACTTTTTGGGAAAGGAACACATCAATTACTACTCCGTGGACGTGGTGTTGGGACATCTAGTTTTCTCCCTCAAGTACGATGTCATCGGGGACCAAGAGCACCTTCACCTCCTCTTGCCAGAGTAAATGCTGGAGAGGAGTCTGGTCTCCTCATGTGATGGGCATTTTCAACTCGTCTAGGTGATCTATGAAGTTGAAGGCTTTCATGGCTGGCATCCATCGTTTTTTGTGGGTTTGGGGGCTCTGTGGCCATATTCTAGAAGAGTTTCTTCCTGACGTTCAACTAGCATCTTCAGAGAATGCATTCTCTGAAGACGCCAGCCATAGATGCTGGTGAAACATCAGGAATAAACTCTTTTAGAACATGGCCACAGAGCCCAAAAACCCACAAAAATCTAGGTGATCTGCTCAACAGTTTGACAGTTTAACAAATTAATGCACAGATCAAATAACAAATTCAATTTCTCAACGGCTTACGATCAACAAATTTATACCTAGCTCTAACAATTTAACGTTGATGCAATTAGTGCCAGCTTTTCCATATTCTGTAGAGAACTTGTGTTTTTGTTTTTGTTTTTGGATTACAGCCCCCAAAACCTTCCTACAGCAGGGCCAGTAGAGGATTCTGGGAGTTTTAGTCCCTAAAAGTAATTTCCCCCAAACCTTGGCCATATGAGGTACAGTAGACTTGATACCGGCCAGCCATGTAACAGCTAGATGTCTAAGTTTGCTTTGAACAAACTTGTTGCATCCTTGGTCTCTATGGCAGCTGCTGTTTTCCTCCTCCTTTTCTTTTCCTTTACTGCTGATCTTCTCACCCTTTTGCAGAGTGTACGAGATCCTTCTGGAGCCTCAATCGCCCTTTTCACTGCCAAGTTGCACCATCCCAACAAAAGTGTCCAACATGTGGTACTCCAAGCGCTCTTTTACTTGCTGGATAGGGCTGTGGAGAGGTGAGTTGGATTTTAATTCCATGCTTTATGTGCACAAGTGCTTTCTTTCAAATCTGCTGTAGATTGACATACGCAACTTCATTTTGGCTTCTGATCAGAGCTCAGGCTTGACTTGGGCTGCATCCGAACTGCAGAAATGATCCATCTTAACACTACTTTAACTGCTATGGCTGAAGGCTTTGGTATTCTGGAAATTGTAGTTTGTTGTGGCACCAGAGTGCTCTGACAGAGAAGGCTTGGTGTCTCACAAAACTACAATTCCCTGAATTCCATAGCCTTCAGCCATAGCTGTTAAAGTGGTGTCAAACTGGACTATTTCTGCAGCGCATTGCTCTCTGATCCATTTATTTGCCTTTTGGTTGTTGTTGTGTGCTTTCAAGTCATTCACAATTCATGGTGACCATAAGGCGATCCTATCCTGGGCTCTTCATGGCAACGTTGCCATTGCCATCCTCTGAGGCTGAGAGAGTGTGACTTGCCCAAGGTCAAGCAACCCAATAGGTTTCCATGGCCGAGACGGGATTCGAACCCTGGTCTCTCAGTGTCCTAGCATCATATCCATAGAAATCTCTTCCACATTTCAAATGAGTTTATTCCCTTCCACCCCAGTCTTCTTACTTCTCTGTCCAGCTTTCACAGCCGTATATAGAAATCAGAAGTACATTTGTCATGGTTGATTCTGACTTTTACACAGCAATAGATCTTTATACAGAATATGATGACTAGCTCTAATGTGTAGCATGGAAAACCTCAGAGGCAAATGGCTCTGGAAATCTTGGGAATTAGGGATTAGGAAGGTTTAGGAAATCCCACAGCTCTGTGAGATGCCACAAATCCTTTACACCCAAACGTTTTCCAGTCTGCCCCCACCAGACACATCCACAACTTTGTCCCTGATGAACTTGTCATGGATTGACGTTTTGTTAGATGCAAACAAAATCTGTAGCATTATCATGGGGGAAAATAATAAGTCTAGGAAGGTGGGAGGACTTGCATGGCATTGTATTCAGGGAGGCCTTAATTTTTGAGATCTGAGTTTGGGAAAGTTCAAGGGTGTAACTATGGGGTGAAGTCAGACTTCACCTGGAATATTGTGTCCAGTTCTGGACACAACTATTCAAGAAGAAGGTGGACAAAAGTGCTGAAAAGCCTGTAAACAATGTCCTATGAGGAGTGGCTTCAATTGAGTCCTAGATTTGTTGTTTGTTGTGGCACCAAAGCTCTCCAATAGAGAAGGTGAAATGTCCTACAAAACCACGAATCCTAGGATTTCATATCATTGGTCCGTGGCAGTTAAAGTGGCATCAAACCGAATTACTTCTGCAATGCGGATGCAGCCTGTGACAGCTGGTCACTCAGTCAAGTGTCAGTAGGGTCGGTAGATCCGCTTTGGGTTTTAGCCTGAACTTTAAAGGCACTGAAGCTACTTGGGGTAAATCCAGTATTCCCTTTGAGACCAACTAGGAAGAAGATACTTTTTGCATCCAATGAAGTTCCACACTGCAGAATTAATCCAGCTTGATACCACTTTAAGAGTCATGGCTCAGTTCTATGGAAGCCTGAGAACTATAGTTTTGCGAGCCTTTTTTGTCTGAAACCTAGTTGGTGCCACAACAAGCTACAAATCCCAGGACTCCATAAGAGCCGTTCCTCATAGGGCATGGTTCCCAAACTTTTCAACAGAATTGTAATTCTGGGAATCTTAGCTCCCATACAGACAGGCCAAAATAAAGCTGCTTCAGGTCACTTTGGAAGTATGCTATTTAAATGATGCATGCATTCTAAGAGCCCAGAAGCCACGCCAAAGCCACATTCCAGTTCTTAGGAATGGAGCATGGCTTTGGCACAGCTTCCAGACTCTTAGGAAACATGCATCATTTAAACAGCATACTTCCAAAGTGACCCGAAGCAGCTTTATTTTGGTCTGTCTGTATGGGACCATAGTTTTGTGAGATATTTAGCCTTCTCTGTCAGAGAGCTCTGGTGCCACAACAAACCACAACAAATTGTGGAATTCCCAGAATTCCATAGCATTGAACCATGGCAGTTAAAGCGGTGTCAAATTGCATTAATTCTGCAGTGCAGATGCAGCCCTAGAGAGTCCTTCACTGGGGTGGGCTCCATCCCTCTGTAAGGCTGATGGAAGACTGACTCCCAAGATTTATATAGTAAAAAAGAAAGAAAGAAAGAAAGAAAGAAAGAAAGAAAGAAAGAAAGGACACTGAAGTGACCCATTTCCCATCTTGACAGCTGTGAGAACTGTGCAAGCAAACTGATAGCAGGGAGGTTTACTCCCCCAGTCTGTTCCCAGCCGCTGGGCCTTTCTCAGCCTTGACTGCCAGGCTGAAAGGAAACTATTCAGCAGGCCCTGCCAAATATCAAGTAACCCTTTCCATGCCCCTGGATAGCCGTTCATGTTGGCCATGGTTCTGAGGTTTATTCTGAAACCCATCTGCAAGGCAGTAGGAGCCATGGGACTCTGGGAGTTATAGTTTAAGAAAAGAATACAGTGTGCTCTCCACATTTGCTGGGGTAAGGGGCACAGGACCCCTGGGAAAGTGGAAAAATTTCAAATTAAAAACTCACTATTTCCCCCCCCCCCCAAATAACACTTCTCTGGGAATCTCTAGGTCCTCCAGCACAACTCTATGGCCAACATCTGTTAAAAGTTGGCCATAGAATCATGCTGGAGGACCTACATATGCCTAGAGAAGTGCTTTCTCTAGTAGTCTCTAGGCCCTCCAGTAAAACTCTATGGTCAACATCTGACCACAGAATCATGCTGAAGGACCTATAGATGCTTAGAGAAGTGTTTTCTCTAGTAGTCTCTAAGTCCTTCAGCACAAGTCTATGGCCAACATCTGCCAGAAGGTGACCCTAGAATCATGTTGGAGGACCTAGAAATGCCTAGGGAAGTGTTCTAGGTCCTCCAGCACAACTCTATGCTTAACATCCAGCAGAGTTGCATTGAAGGACCTAGAGATTCCTTGAGACAACATCTTAATCAAATCTGTAAAAGTCAAAGCTGCAAATGTGGAAAGACATTTGCACTTCAAGCTCTGGGGTTAAATAGCATAAAAAGTCAAAGAGAGTTAGAAACAGGTTGAATGGGATTCTGGGGTGCTGAACAGGGCTGTGGAGTCAGTTCACCAAACTCTGCCTCCACCTGCTCTGTTTTTTTTCCCTACTGTCTGACTCCAGCTCCTGGATAAATGGCAAATGTATATTAATTTGTAAGGACAAAATTGCTGTAGTTACAATGACAGCATTTGAGTTTGGGTCATGACACGCAGGATGTTTTCCATCTTGAATTGTTCCAAAAATGGCCAAACGCAGCTGACATTAACCTTGAGCAAGTCATACTTTCCAAACTTCAGAGGGTGACAAAGGGAAACCTCGTTTTAACAAATCTTGCCAAGAAAACTCAATGATAGGTTGTAAATGTTTACTGATTCCCCTATCATGATATTCCATGGTGGGTACTTTCTGCTTTCTGTGACTTGAAGCCATTTTCCAGTTTGTGTCCAAAATCCTTGCAGAAGAAGATGTATTATCAATTGAGATTTGGTGTGGTGTTCTCCAAATTCTAATGCGTGTTCCTTCTCTCTCTTCTCACTTCGTATGCAGCTTTGAAACTCAGCGAAATGGCCTGGTATTTATATATGATATGGCAGGCTCCCATTACACCAACTTTGAACTCGATCTCAGCAAGAAGATCCTCAACTTACTGAAGGTAATGAGAAGAAATACAGTGGCTCTAGATTCCCAAACTTTGGTCCTCCAGATGTTTGGACTTCAGATCCTAGAATTTCTGACTGCTGGCCAACCTTCCTAGGGCTTCTGGGAGCAGAAGTCCAAAAGACCTGGAGGACAAAAGTTTGGGAATCGCTCCACATATTCCCAAATGCAGAGCTTGGAAATTACCTGCTAAAACTTCATTTCTCCCTTCTCATTCATTAAAAAATTTCCATCTGAACCAGTACCAGTTTCATTCTTAAGTGCCAGCACCGTTATTATTGAATCAGCAGTTCTTGTTAACTGAATCCATTAATTGACCGTTTCTCTTAAATGATAAATATTTTCTTTAATAAAAGAGGATTTAACAGATTAAAGAGTGAATCGTTCCATGAATTCATTCTATTATTTTTTTTTCCTTAGCAATTTCACATTACGGAAAGTTTTGTTAACGATTTAGCATTCATGAAGTGGCACTATAAGATTTCCAAACTCTTTCCAGATGGGACACTTGAATTTCTTGAGACTCCATCCTCTGTTGCTCTGCTTATCAATGCTCTTTAGGTTTTAAACTCTCTCTTTTTCTAACAATAATACTTTGGATTGGTTGATGGATGTTATGGTGTGACCACCAGCCAGGAATTGAGAAACTGGCCGAAGTCGGTCCAAAATGGAGATGAGGTGGCATTGGGTTGGTCTGTGCCCTGAAGGATGGTGAAGTGGTTGGAAGGCAGAGAATTGGATGATTTAAGGTCTATACAGACCGGCACTAAGAGTGAGGACTGAGCGTCTGCACATTCAAAGCCCTTACACCACCGCCCGGGCACCATTCTGGCATGCGCCCTTCTAAACAGTGCATGCCATGATGACGCACCTCCACCGCAGTGCCCAAACGGCACAGCATGGAAGGGGCATCCTAAAGATGAACCACGGTGCTTATGATCCCCTTTCCAGGGAGCTGCATGGGGCTGCTTCTTTTTGTTCCTCCAGGGAGCAAATCGATGCCGCTGCGTGCGGTTGCAGTGGCACCGATCTGGGGCCAAAAGGGGCGGCTGCATACTACCCATCTGTATAGCCTCTCAGACTTTGTCTGCATTTGCCCAAAAAAGTCCTGTTTGTCTTCCATTCTTACACTGTCCTATTTAGGTGACACACAGCCAAAACCCCAGTTCTGCTGCAAACAGTCTGCACAACACCCAGAACATTCAGCACCAGAACCTATTATGAATTTTTAAAACATTATCTCTTACTCTGAATCTTCCAGGAAGATCCAGAGTTTTCCTTTTCTGCTCCAGGGCAGCTGTCTGCATGGGCATCCATCTGGTGCTATCGTCAGCCATTTCAGGCTAAGTTCAGAACAAGGTGCCCAGCCATATACACAGAAATCCACTGGGTGCCCTTGGGCCAGTCATATACTCTCAGCCTCTGAGAGAGACAAGGGCAAAGCCACTCCGAACAAATTCTGCAACGAAAACCTTGTGATACATTTGTCTTAGGGTTGCCATAAGTCTTAAGAAATAACTTGAAGGCACCCAAGAACAGCCTCAGTGTCATTTGGCCTTCTAGGAGAATTCAGGCTTGACTGAAGGCACCCAAGAGCAACATCCGTTTAGTCATTTTGCCTTCTAGGAGAGTTCAGGCTTGATTTCCTCTAGGATCCATTTAGTGGTCATTTTGGCAGTCCGTGGTTTCTGTAGATTTCTCGCCTGGCACCATATTTCAAATGAATTGATTTTCCTCCTGTCCCTTGCTTCCCTGCCTGGATTTCAAAACCAATCTGTTTACTGCTGTTCAATGGCATCAAGTTGAATTATGCCAACTCTATGAATGAGAGAATCTCCATACATAAAGATAAATATTGCAAGGAAAACACCCACGTGATGTTTTCCTTGTGGGACTCGAAAGGACCTGTGGTTTATTTGTGGTAACAGTTCCTGTGGTCCTTCTTAGGTAATAACTTAGTCATATGGCACACAAGATCTTTCTGTTCTTTGGGGATATCATTGAGAATCATCTTCCAAAAATGTCCCTGGATGCTTTCCTTGCTTAAGGTATCAGAGAAGTGATGTACTTCTTTTAATCCATTTATGCCAGAAGTACTAATGGGCTCTTGCGACGCAGCTTAAATTAATGAATCGTAGATACAAAATGTGGACTTTCAACCCCAAGGGGTCATCTTCTTTGCCGTGACGGCAGAGAGAGTTGGCACCGTTTGCCGTAAACAGTCTGTTTCCACTCCACAGTTCAGTCGAGGTGTTTGGAACCAGTTCCCAGAAAAAGCCAAACGCAACTATTTCCTGTATTTTAAATGACCTTAAAAAAAGAGAGAAGGGGGATTAGGGTACTAAAAATATATTTGTGAGATGAAAAATGAGTGAATTCATTGACCTGGAGCGTTGGAGGGCCACTTTTGAGTTTGAAGCCTCTGTCCAAAGGTTTAACCCCAGCCAGACTCGTTGAAACAAGACTTATTTGTGAAAGACTGTGGATTTTTTGCATACTAGAACAACAAAGGGAAATACAAATGTTAAACATGAAGGAAACTGATTATACAATGACCAAATGTGTGAGAAACAACTCGGGGGTATTGGAATTTATTTTGAAAGATAACGTTTCTTAATGCAAAGTTGCAACTCTTGTTTTATTATTGTTTGTATGTAAAAAATAAAGGGGGGGGGGGAAACAGAAACAGACTTATTTGTTTCTGCAGAGGCTTGAAATATTATTTTTGCTGCCTTTTCCTAGGCTTCAGTCTCCCCCTTTTGGCCGCAAAAAGGGAGAGCAAAAAGGATTGCAAAATGAGCTGTGATGATCTTTTGTGTTATTGTTGTGTGCCCTCAAACCCTTTCCGACTAATGGAGACCCTAAAGTGATCTATCATGGGGCTTTCTTGGCAGGATTTGCTCAGAGAAGGTTTGCCATTGCCGTCCCTGAGGCTGAGAGAGTGTGACTTGCACAATGTCACCCAGTGGGTTTCATGGATGAACTGGAGCCATAGTCCAACACTCAAACCACTATGCTATGTTGGGTGACCTTGCCTATAATTGAAATAAAACCTTCTCCTGGTTATTCTCACCAATTCCTTGTCTCTCTAAGGAATCCAAAGCTTGGGAAAGTTGTTGCTGTTGTTGTTGTTTTGGACACACACACATAATGTTGAGAGTCTCTCTGCTGGTTTGGGGATTCCTGTGCTTGGCCGCCATCCAAAAAAGAGAAAAAGAAACTTTTCCAAACAACTTGTGTAGTTACAGTTGGGGCTGGTTGCCTCCATATTATTGGGGCAATGAACTTTAATGGAGCTTTCCAAGGTGTTCGACCTGTTTGGGGAAGAGAATGTTGCGCCTTGGATAGCTCCTTTAAAGTTGGACCTAAAATCCAAAATGGATTTACTGTCTCACTTTATACAGCAAGCCCCCAGTTGCCACTGTGTGGTTATCCTTCATACCAGTCAGTACCTTACAAGAGCCAGTGTGGCATAGTGGTTTGAATGTTGAACTGGGACTCTGGGGACCAGGGTTCAAATTATGGCTCAGCCCTGGAAACAAACTGGGTGACCTTGGGCAAGTCACACTCTCTCAGCCTCAGAGGTTGGCAGCGGTAACCCCTCTCTGAAGAAACCTGCCAAGAAAATCCCAGGATAGGTTTGCGTTAGGGTCGCCATAAGTTGGAAAAGATCTGTAGGCTCACAAGAACAGCTGCAAGCTTTGAGTGGCCAGATAATTCCAGCAAGAAAAGTCATTTCTTCTTTCTTTCTGTTGCTGACTGTGCAATGCATGTTTATCACCACGTTCCTCCTTGTTTCTTTGCAGGGAGCCTTCCCGGCCCGCCTCAAGAAAGTGTTCATTGTGGGTGCCCCTATGTGGTTCCGGGTTCCTTACTCCATCATCAGTCTTCTACTTAAAGAGAAGCTCCGGGAAAGGGTGAGGTTGAAGTCCAATTCGATAGGGATGGGAATGTGTTTATGTACAAGTTAAGTCTCCCTAATCCGAAATCCTTGGGACCAGAAGTAGTTTGGATTTCAGATTTATTTATTTATTTGGATTTTTGGAATATTATTTGCATGTACAGTGCGCCCAGCTGAAGTCGGTGCAGGCAATTGGGCAATGGCGCATGTGCCTATGGCGCATGCATTGCACTGCAAGCATACGCTCCATTGTTTCCAGTGGGCGCATGAGCATACACGGAATTCCCCTTATGCACAAGGGAAGGGCCCACTATACACAATGGGAAATCTTGAAGATGGGACCCAAGTCTAAACTCCAGATGCATTTACACCTTATACACATAGCCGTGTAGGTCATTTTATATTTGTATTTAAATAAATTTTGTGTGTGAAACAAAGTTTGGATACATCAGAAACCACTGAACCACCAGAAAAAGCAAAGGGTCACTATCTCAGCCACTATAAATACTTATAAATACTGTTTATTTTATGCTTTAATTTAATATATGTATAATCTCCATTGTTCTTTGTAGAACGTACGCCACTGGCAGGTCTTTATTTTGTTTTAATTGATTGTATGTACAGTGCTGTGTAAACCTACAGTGCTTTATAAATAAATCTTACATCACATCAATAGGGCCATCTCCTTAACCTGACTACATGTCTTGAAAGGACTTCCAAAGTCCAAAATGAATTTCTCATCTCCTTAGCCAGCCTGCATCTTGTGTGTCTGGCTATATGCAGCTGGGTGCATTTCTTTTTGGATGCACCCTCATTCTTTCTCTTTCCTCTTTCCTTCCACTTTTAGGTCCAGATGGTGAAGAGTCTGAGCTTGAAACAGCACCTCCCGCAAGAGTGTCCCCGGAGTACCTGGGTGGGTCCCTCAAACGGGATCCCCAGCTGGAATTGCAGATTTCTCCCGCAGCAGAACGGCCACCCGGACCCACTGGATGAGCTGATCCTGTACCACTGGCTCCCCTCGTGACAACGGCTCGGTCCACGTCCCGGTGCCAAAGGGAATGACGGTGCAAGAGGTGTTTAGAACATGTCAAGCAGAAGCAGAAGCGAGGGATCTATGAGGAATACGAGGGCATCCGGCGAAGGAGTCCGCAGGCACTTTTGCCTGCTCCTTGTGAGTGTAGAAATGAGGCACAAAGTCTGGCTGCAACAGCAGATGGAGACTGGGGCAGGGTTGTTTGTTTAAACCAAAGTTGGAACCTTGGTTTGTTTAAACCAGGGTTGGAACCTTGGTGGGCCCTCATCCCACTTACAAATAAATCAGTTTGCAATCCGAATCGATGGATGATTCGACAGCGGAGCATGGTTCACACACTTTGCCCCGATTGCATTTTCCCCTGTAAAAGCCCATGTAGTTCACATTCACGAATGATCGATTCAAAATGAACCCGCTTCAGTCACTGAAGGTCAATTTAAATCGATTCCAATCGCTTCTCATTCACACTGTGCGGAATTGATTTATCAAATAAGACATACATTAAATGGGTCTAGCATATGGCCTCCCCTCTCTGACCACTTCAGCAATTCGGTTCAAGTGCGAACCAGGTCATTTAAACTGTATAATGTAGTGGGAATGAGGCCCGGATTTGTTTAAACCATAGTTTAAGCCTTGGTTTGTTTTCAACCGCATTTGTTATCTGATCTTTTTTAATTTGTTGCCTGCCTTATTTTATGAACCACTTCCTGTAGTGTTATTATTATTCATATGTATTATGCTATTATTTCTTAGAATGTATGCCATGTGCAGGTTTACTTTTTATGTATTATAATTGTTTATTTGTACAGCGCTGTGTAAATCTCAAGCGCTATATAAAATATAATATAATAATAATAATAATAATAATTAATAATAATAAATGGAACCTTGGCTTGTTTAAACTGGTTCCCCGCCTTGGTTTGTTTAACCCCAGTGATTCCCAAACTTTGGTCTTCCAGGTGTTTGGCTTCAGCTCCCGAAAGACCAGCTAGCTTGGCCAACAGTCAGGAATTCTGGGATCTGAAGTCCAAAATACTGGGGGACCAAAGTCTGGATCACTGGTAAACCATGGTTCAGACCTTGGTTTGTTTAAACTGTGTTCCAAACCTAGATGTTTACACTGTGGTTTAAACCCTGGCTTCTGGGAGCAGCCACTGAGAAAATCCTCTCCCATGCCTTGTCAAACATACTTGTGGATGATGTTAAGGCTGGGGAAGAGCCTTTCTGCTTTACCATATTCTCCCAGACAATTCAGAATTGAGCATGTTCTCCTGTCCTCCAAACTGATGCAGAGAAAACCCAAGATCTGGAAGTCCACATTTGCGGTGACTACCTTTGCCTACCTCTCTCTTCTCCTTGTAGAGCTCCCTTAACCAGGAAAAGAATCGATACGGAGATGTTCCATGCCTTGACCAAACCAGGGTGAAGTTGTCCAAACAGTTTAGCTACAACGAGGTAAGCAGTCCAAGGCATATCATCAGAGAAGGTGCATTCAACTGTATCAGGCTGTCACTATGGATGCATCTACATGGTAGAAATAATGCAGTTTGACACTACTTTAAATGCTCAGCTCCATCCTGTTTTACAAGGCCTTCTCTGCCAAATCGTGGCGGGTGCCTCACAAGACTAAAGACCCCAGATCTGTAGGATGGAGCCAAGGCAGTTAAAGTGGAGTCAAACTGCAGTATTTCTCCACGTGTAAGCATCCTATGCTAGCCCGGGGTTGAGAATCATAATATAAGCTCTGGGGCTTATTGGACTGCAGCTCCCATCACCCATGCCACTGTATCCAGCCATGAAGAGTGCTGGCAATAACAAGCTTAGAGGCCGTATTTGGCCAATTCTGATCTAGCCTACTGCTGTCTGCAACCAAGAGACCTATCATAGGGTTTTAATTCTTTGTATAATTCTCGCTTGAGCAGTATAGGTAGTTTATGTGGGTTTATTTGGGAGGCAGAAGACTCAGAGGTTTATTGGAGATGATAGTATCATTTGGAGTTTCCCCAAGTTTGTACGTCTCAAAGTTTTCCATGGTGTTTTCTCCAGTTGACCGATTACATCAATGCCAGCTTCATGGGATGGCTACAAGCAGAGGAATGCTTACATTGGCCACCAAGGTAAGGATGCCCCCTGCTCCCTTTGTGCTTACCTTTGTAATACCTCTTGAGGCTTTTAGAATTGGGAAATTGTTGCTCAAGTCAAGTTTCCTCCCTGTTGCATCTTCAGGGCAAATTGTTAAGGAATCAGTTGCTGCTTCAAGCACCAGATGGCAGCTCCTGCTTCATTTTGGAAGCAGGGGCTTTTTTAGATACAGCATAAAGAAACCCGCAGCCAGCATGGCCACAGGAGTATGCTAGGATCTGTAGTAAACACATCCATATCTGGAAGTCTTTGGAAGTTGTAGTCCATGAATTTTGCAAACCATGGCTTTTGCTTCGTCAGGCTACAGGTCCAGCATTGTACTCACAGTCAGCTAGACCTGTGGTTCCCAACCTTTGGTCCTCCACTTTTGGACTTCAGCTCCCAAGAGCCAGGAATTATTGGAGCTGAGTCCAAATCATCTGGAGGACCAAAGGGTGGGAACCACCAAGATGCATCCATCAAACTTTTTCCCCAGTGTATGTTGTTGCTGGCCCTTTTCTGATGCTTGACCCAAGCATCTGTTATCCAGAGATGTACAGACTTTTCACATGGCGGATCCATTGAAAAGTGTTTTGGCTAATGGACACAGGTCTTCTCTCTGTGGGCTGGACCATCTGTTTTGCAGAAGTCTCTAAATCCATAGCCATTGCCATAGTTCTGTTGAAGTAACTTTGCCTACAGAAGGCCCCATTTCAATCCAATAGCACCTCCAGCTGGGAAAGGAGAAGACACTAGTTTGATCCTAGAGCAGTGGTTCCCAAATTTTGGTCCTCCAGAAGTCCTAGCTACCTTGGCCAACAGTCAGGACCTCTGAGAGATGAAGTCCAAAACATCTGGCAGACCAAGGTTTGGGAACCACTGCCTTAGTGAATCCCTGTTAGTCATTATAATAAAACAAATGGTGAGAACATTGTATTTTATTCATTATTTATTTGTATGACCCATTTTTACGTCCTTCCCCTATGGAAGTTTCCCCCTCGAGTTCGTGCTGTTTGATGTCAAAAACACCAATTGGGGGAGGAACCCCAAAGTAGATTTCTGGGTTTATTTATAGTGAACTTGAATGGGGTGGTTCATTTTGGACAATTCTAAGGCAGGAAGGTAGGTCTAAATCTGCAAAGGTTGCCCAACTGCCCAGTGTAGACAACAGTGGCACATGAGATGGTCCAATGGACCTGATGGTACAAGGCAAGCTTTCTTCTGTCCTCAGAGGGTGAGTGTTGCTTTCTTTCCTTTTGTAATGGATGTCCCATCTCTTTTCAGGACCATTAGAAAACACATATAATGATTTCGGGCGCAGGGTGTGGGAACAGAATGTGCTGGTGATTGTCATGACCAACAAGGTAAGTCCATCTGTGACTAAGGGACCTATGCAGGTTCGGTCTTTGGTCCTCTGTGCACTGGAGAGATGGGGATCTCTCCAAAAATGCTTTCCTCTACTTTCTGTGACACATCAAAAGATTTGCTACAGAAACTAAATCATGCTGAGTCCAAAACTATGTCAAGTTTCGCCAGGGATTCTGGGAGCTGTAGTCCAGGAAGAAACATTTCTAGTAGATGTTCAGGTTGAGTCTTCCTTATCTCAAATGCTAAGACCAGAAGTATTTCAGATTTTTGTACTCCTCCTGATTTTTTAACTTTTAGTGTTTTTTTTATTATTATTTTGGATCAATATGTCATTCTATTAAAAGCTTCTTTCAGAATATCAATATGACAAAGATAGTCCTGCCATTAAATTTTCAGAATTTCTCCACTTATGAATTCATTCTGTTTATTCATTATCTTTTATTTCTGTTAATGTTGATAATATTTTTTAATAATTTTGTTCGGGAAACCAAGTCTGTGTTCGATGAACCATCAGAAAGCAAAGGTGTCACTTCTCAGCCACATGTTTGACAGTTTTGGATTTTGGACCATTTGGGATTTGGGAATTCTAGATAAAGGAGAGTAAGTCTGTAACAGAATTATCACAAGTTTCTAACATTCACAGAGACAAAACCTTTTATTTTCCTAATAAACTTTGAAATAGATTTTGTGGGGCTTTTGGGCTGTGTGTCATGTTCTAGAAGTGTTTATCATCCCTGATGTTTCACCAGCATCTGCGGCTGGCGTTTTCAAAGAAAGAAACTTGAACCTATATCAGTGATGCCAAGTGCCCAAACTGCAACCCAAAACCCACTTATTTATTGCAAAATGCCATGTCCCTCTGGTTTCTAATAACAAACTGTGCTGGGGTGATGGCACATGTGCCCACAGAGAGGACTCTGAGTGCCACCTCTGGCAACACTGCCATAGGTTCGCACAAGACCTACATCCTCTGAAGATGCCAGCCACAGATGCTGGTGAAACGTCAGGAATAAACTCTTCTAGAACATGGCCACGCAGCAGAAAAACCCACATAAATCTAGGATGCCGTCCATGAAAGCCTCAACTTCACAAACTTTTAAATATTTGTGTTGTGTTATTTAGAGGTGTCTCATAATCTGAGATCCTTGAATCAGCATTACAACTTCAGGGTAGGAAGTTGGGAAATAGTCAAATCCTCCATCATCCTCACTACGTCTTTGCCTTGCAGGCTCGAAGAAGGAGGCGAAGGAAGTGTGGTCAGTACTGGCCATTGGAGAAAGACTTTCCAGTCCTCTTATGGAATGCGGACGGTCACCAACTTGGGTGTGAGAAACTCAACCACTACAAAAAACCATGCTGGAGATTTACAACTGTGAGGTATGGGGAGCAATTGCAAGGAGCCGGGTCAGTTTGGCCAGTTTTGACGGGCGGAAAAGAAAGATGTTATAATGCAGCCAACAAAAATTACCATTTGAACCAAAGATGTGAAGGTTCACCAAAATAAAATTTAAAAAGAGAAAAAAAATGGGAGAATATCCTCCTGTAAACCATGCCTCCCCCCCCCAAAAAAAAAAAAACTGGGTGAAAAGACTATGGAATATTTTCTTCCAGAAGGATGAATATCCCATAAACTGAACATGGCCACAACATCATAATAATATAACAATAATAAAGGTGTGATTATTTCAAGGTGGGAAGTTAAAAAGGAAGAAAATGTGAATTATACTATATGTATGCATGAAAAATTGGTGGAATTAGAAGTTTACTCAACGATAAGACTAGATAAGGTATAAGATAATAATAATAACGCTAGATATAAGGAAAATGAGTTAAAGTAGAGTATGCCAGAAATAAGAATAGGAAGATAAAAAGAATCAAGAAAGGAAGAAATAAATGAGAGAACTCCAGATAGAAGGAAGTTACATTATATGTTACATGTCTTTTAGATATATATTACTCATGTAAATATGTAGTTCAATTTGTGAGATGTCGTTATATGTTAAATGTCTTTAGATGATGTGTATATGTATATTGTCTTATATAAAATCAATAATAATAATATAAGCAATAAATTATAACATAACAAAAGACGTTTAAGACAAGGCATACATATATTACCCCAAGTATTTCTAAAAGCTATTTGTCCTGAAAAGTTTTCTATAGGAATATGGATACTGGGAGGAAATGTGGCCCATGGGGCTGTTTTTATGTGGTCCCCAGAGTCCCCCCAAAATGCTTCTTCAGGACTGAATATTGGGGTGAGCAGCCTTTTCAGCATCTAGGGATGGTGGGTGAGCCCTGGAGATCATGGATGAAGAACATGTGCTCTCTGCAGGCTATTGACAGAGAGGCAGGGTCGCCAAAAGCCATAACAACTCAATGTATCATTGCTATCTTCTCCAACTGACCCTTCCCTACTCCAGAGCCGCGAGAGGCCCTGGTGACCCACTTCCAGTACGTGAGCTGGCCGACTACGGATCCCATCCTCGGCAGCAACGCTCATTGACTTCCTGGGGGCAGTCAAGCGCAGCAAAGAGTAGCAGTCAGTGCTCTGGGTCGCGATACAAAGGCCATCCAGGCGGACCACCCATCGTGGTGCATTGCAGTGCAGGGATCGGTCGGACGGGTAAGTCCACTAGCACCTTCCCTGGCCTGGGCCCCCTCTAGATCAGTTGGACTACCACTCCATCACCCCAGCCAACACCCCATAGGCTCGTCACGCTTGGATGGAGCCTCTTTTTGCATGCTCAGGGTCCAAGTCTCCAGTTTGGGATGGGAAAGATACTTTGTTTTTTTTGACCAAACTCCAAGACTTGCATTACAGGATACACCTGTGGTCCGACTCGGTAAGGGGCAACAGCCTTCATTCATAATGCAGAGGCTTGCACTTAATTCTTTTTTCAAACTAACGCTGTTATAAGTAAGCTGTAACTAAACTGGGAGCAACTTTACTCCTTTTGGGATGATGAATGGTAACGTGTTCATTCTTTACATAGCTATGGGGTAACTTCCTGTTAACTACTTGTTCAAAATAAAGTCTCTCAGGGGGCCAGGAAACATGATGGGAACAACTTCCACATCCCTTTGACATTTTGGAACTACACACAAACACACACACACATATGAAGTTCTCCCTTATCCAGAATTCCAAAATTGCCAACATCCGTGGCTCAAATAGTGCTTTGCTTGTTGATGGTTGAGCGTACATAATCTTCATTTCGTACCCAAAATTATTTTTAAAATTGCATATGAAATTATCTTCCAGATGTATGTATAAGGTATATATGAAACATAAATGATTGTTTCCCCAATTAGCATCTCAGTCGCCCCCAATGACTACCCTGTCTTGTCGGTTTTAATAATTTTAACGGTTTAATGTTGTTAGCCTTCCTCGATCTTAATGGAAAGGCGGATTATTATTATTATTATTATTAGAGTTTTGACTTGGTTCCCATCTCCAAGATTTCTCATTATGTATATGCAAATATTCCAAAATCTGAAGGGGGAAAAATTCAAAATACATCTGCTACCAAGCCCAGTGGACCCTTGTTATACGCCGGGTTTTGGTTCCAGGATCCCCTGTGGATAACAAAATCCATGGATATTCAAGTCCCATTAAATATAATGACATAGCAAAATGGTGTCCCTTATAAAAATGGAAAATCAAGGTTTGATATTTGAAATTTATACATTTTTTTGAACATTTTCAAACCATGGATGCTCGAATCCGTGTATAAACAAAATCAGTGTATAAGAAGGGCCGACTGCATTTCGGAAAAGGGAGACTCAACCTTGTCTGATTCTTGGAAGCCACACAAACAGACCTGGGCAGTCTCCTCCAGGTTGTCCATTGCTTGCCTCTGAATTAAAGGGACATTGACGGTGATGCTTTCCTCCCTCCAGGTACTTTCTGTGCCCTGGATATCTGCCTGTCGCAACTGCAGGACATGGGCACGCTGAACGTCTACCAGACAGTGGTACGGATGAGGACACAGCGCGCCTTCAGCATCCAGACCCCGGAGCAGTACTATTTCTGCTACATGGCTATCATTGAGCACGCTCAGAGGGAAAACCTCCTTCCCGTCTCCCGCCCTTGGGCCAGTCCGGAGAAAAGCTAATGGGAGTCGCGGTTGGATTCCTCACCGATAGCCAACAAATTGCAGGACCGGACTACCCTGCCTTCCTCTTTGCCTGACTTTTCCCTCTCTGCCAATCCGGATGCGTCCGAGTCTTTTCGCTCCATCGTTGCGGATAAGACCAAGGATCACGAGGCAACTCGGCTCCATTCCTACCCCTATTGGGGCCTTTCTCTTTTGCCGGGAAGGACAAGTCACAACTGGTAGCCATTGGACTACAGGTCCTTGCACCCTTGACTGAACTGTGCCTTATTACAAAACACACACACACAAACCAAATGTAGGGGGACCCTCTATGCCACCGAAGAGGCGTGGACCTCCTTTCAAAAAGAAGGAGACTTATTTTCCCCCTGCTCTTCATTTGAGGCTGTTAGGACATCTTTCTACTTATATACCCAAAGCCAGGATGGAAGAAAACCTAACTGCCTCTCCAGTCTTACGCGTTGCTCAATGGATGTGTAGCTGTGTGTGTGTGTGTGTGTATTTTCTCCTGTTACGTACATAAATATATGCTCCTCGTGTTGAGGCGTAGTCAGTATTCCTGTTCTATATTTCGGGATAGACACAGTGGCTTGTAGCTGCCAGGGACTCACCTGGCGTGGCAAATGTCCAGTAATGCAGTGGACCATGGGTTGGAGCTCTCTCTTTTTCTTTTTTCCTTCTTTCTTTTCCCATCTCTCCACTAGGTCCGGAGTGGGGAAGGTGTAGCCCATAAGCTGCATGCAACCCCAGGCTGTTTATGGTCCTCACAACCCCCCAAATTTTTGTCCCCTAAAACCGCTTAAAGGTGTGTAGGACGTCTTTGTATCTCTCTTTTTCTGGGTTATTTCAGGCACTTTTGGTAATAGGAAGTGCTTTGTAAGCTGACTTCCAGGTTACTTTTTGTTGGTGGAAAAATGGCCTTTACTTGCGCATAAAATGACCCACAGAAGGGCCATAAATGTAGTAAAATTGTGGTCCCCTTATCCTTGGGGATATAGTTTTTTCTCTCCAGGGATGTCACTGGGGTTTGGCCCTACAAAATCCCTTTGGGGACCAAAGCAGCTTCCTGATCTTTAACAGTTGCCTGCCTCTGTGGCATGGTAGCCCACTTTGCTCAGAAAACATGCACCCCTTTTTTATTTTATGTCAGGGAATGTATTTTTCTAGGCCAAAATGTTGAAACTCATGCTTCAATTAACCTGAACTTCAATTAAACTTCTAGAACTATGCAGTTTTGGATACCTTTCTTGCACCAAGCAGAAAAATGGTAAAACTATTCATTCATGCATCCCAGAATGAAATTGATGGAGATTTCCCTCCCATAGTCTGCCACCCAACTGCTCAATGCAGACTACTTTAAAAGATGGTTCCTGATGTTGCTTTTACTTCTTCCACCTATTCCTTCCTTCCTTGCCTTAAAAAGAACAACAACTTTGAGGCAGCAGAAAAGAGCAGCTCTTTGGGTCTCTTCTCTCCCTCTTGGGATACAAGATGCAGACATTTCTCATGCTTGCATTTGCCACTGGTTGGCATGCCAAGTGCCGGGTACGAAATACGGCACCAGGGTGGTTGGAAAGAGAAAGGATATAGTTGTCCAATCTGGGTTTGCAGCCCTCCAATGGTTGCCAGACTAGCTTCCATCATCCCTCACTGATGGGAGCTGCAATCCAACGAGAGCTAAAGGGCCAAAAGTCGATAAGAAAGTGGAGAAGCTGGGTATGTGTGGACACAACTATTCAAATCCTTAGGGCTGTAGTTCCCAAATGTCGATTCTCCATGTGTTTTGGACTTCAGCTCCCAGAAGCATTAGCCAGCTTGGCTAATAGTCATGAATCCTCGGAGTGGAAGTCCAAAACATTTGGGAGGCAAAAACTTTGTGGACCGCTGCATCTGCACTGCAGAAATGATGCAGTTTGATACCGCTTTGTCTTGGCTCCATCCTATGGAGGGCTGGGTTTTGTAGTTTATTGGGACACCAGAGCGCTCTGAAAGCGGAAGCTCAATATCCCACAAAATGCAAATCCTTGAATTTCATAGCATTGAGCCAGGGCAGTTAAAGTGGTGTCAAACTGCATTAATTCTGCAGTGCGGATGCAGCCTTAGACATCCCTCTCCGACTCAGTTGAAGCAGATAGTACTGTATTGGGGATGGGACAGAGAGAGAGAAACTTAAGGAGCCCTTCCGCACTACACAATCATAGCACCGTGACTCCATTTTAAATTTCATAGCAGCCTCCTATGGGATCCATTATATTTTGTTGGTTTTTTGGGGTTATGAGGCCATGTTCTAGAAGAGATCATCAGGAATAAACTCTTCTGGCCTTCACAAAATAAAAAGGCCCATCTGTATTTTTGTCTTCTTTCTTGCGCTTCCTTTCCTTCTGTAGCTTTTCCTCCCACCTTTTCTAGTCGCAGAAGAAGAGAGCGGCATCCAAACCAACCTCAGTAACTTTCTACTGGAATAAGCTCTTTCGAATGTGTATATTCTTTGTTTTTGGGTTTTTTTAATCTTATTTTTTTTCTTCCTTTAATTTTTTTTTTGTATTTAACATTAACTTGATCAAAATCCGAATTGGAGATAACTGTAAATGTTTCAGTTCGCTATTGTATGGCGACGGACGTTTCGTTTTTGTATTTACAGAAATAAATATACCTACAACTGACACATCTGGCGTTTGTCATTTTCATGGGCGGCGGAGACAGTGACACTTTTGCTTTCCGATAGTCCAGTGTACATAAACTTTGTTTCATGCACAAAATTATTTAAAATATTATATTAAGACTATAAGAAATATAAGAATATTTAATATAGTTATTAAAAATACCCATAAAATTACCTTCAGGCAATGTGTATAAGGTGCCTATGAAAAATTAATGAGTTTTGTATTTAGACTAGGATCTCATCTCCAAGGTATATCTTAGGCAAGGAAGACTCAGAGGTGGTTTTGCCAGGTCCTTCCTCTGAAATTTAGCCTGCCGCACCTGGCATTCATTGGCGGTCTCCCATCCAAGTACTAACCAGGGGTGACTTTTCTTAGCTTCCCAGGTCAAACAAGATTTAGTGTCTTTAGGATGTGCATATGTATACCTTCAAGTTGCCTTCAGTTTATGGTGACTCCATGAATTTCATAAGGTTTTCTTAGGCAAGGATTACTCAGCGGTGGCTTTGATGGTTCCTTCCTCTGAAATACATCAAGAGCCTTATTACACTGAGGTTTTTGCAGCTCAGATCCAAGAACTTGCGCCCCTTTTCACCCCAGAAAGGCACAAGGTCACGATGTGTTCAGCCCCCCACTGAGCATGCGCAAGGGTGCCGATTCGAATAGTTGAATCCCACTGGTGTGGTAATACAATGTGCACTCGCTCCGCTTTGCTTGAATCCACATCACGTGGCTTGCCTTGGATTCGGTTCCCCCTCGATTCGGAAGGGCAACCAGGTGTGATAAAACATTCACGTTACAATGTGAATTTGCATAGCTGAACCAGGAGTCACCCCGGATCTTGAGCTGCAAAAACCTCCATGTGATAAACACCTAAAAGCATGAAGTGGTTTAAACCTCCTTGTAACGACAGCAACAAATTCACTGGGAAACATAGCTGTGCCATCTTTCCTTGACCTCAGCCCTGTACTCTGCTATTGTACAGATCACCGAAATCCAAAACAACAAAAGAGAAACAATGCCTCATCTTATACTGTATGTATATATCAAAGGAAGTTTCATAGCCACCCTCCCCATTCTTAATCTCCTTCTGGTTTCCTGATCAGTGTTTGATCCCAGGTATGGGAACTCTTTTACTATTTCTGTTTCTTCGTTGTCTAGGCTGGACTTGCAAAGGTCCTGGGCAGTCATTATTTTGGTTTTCTTGATGTTCGACATTAAGCCTCTCACTAGTTATCAGGTTTTCTTGATGTCCAACAGTAAGCCTGCCTTTGCACTTTCCTCCTCAGTAGTTATTCCAAGTCGGTGATGTTTTCCGCTAGCGTTATGGTGTTGTCTGCATATCTTAAGATGGTTGCTATTCCTTCTTCCTATTTTCACTCCTCTGCCTTCTGTGTCCAAGCCTGCTTTCCTTGTAATACGTTCTGCATATAGGTTAAATCTAATTTTTTATTATTTCCTTCATTGTTTTATGTATCTATCCAGTATGTTTTTGCTTTTGGTGATAAAAGCACCATAAGTGATGAAACAAGCCTTCTTGCTGTGAGCATTTCCAGCAAAGACGCCTTTGCGCCTTGATGCACCTTGGCCAACTTTTGCTTTGATTCTATGAAAATACAATGATTGTATGCAACCAAAAAAAAAGGGGGGGAGGGAGATAGAGAAAGGGGGTGTGGCCTCCCTCCAGCCCCTCCCCTTCCATGACACACTCCCCTCCCTGAGCCAATCCCCTTCGAGGGGCGTGTCTCTTTCCCCCCATTCAGAAATCCTGACCTGGGCTTTTGAAGGTAAGTGAACAGCTGCTTTCTTCCCATTGATTCTCATTGAAGGGGTTTCCTTCCTTTCCTTCCTAATTCCTTTTAAGAGGCATTGTAAAATATGTGGGGTGAGGTTTATAGGATTTCCAGACCTAGAGGAGAAGGGAGCTAATCCAATTTAGGGGGAAGGAGGTGTGGATGGAAGCATAGGTAACAACAACAACAACCCCAATTAATTAATTAACTAACTAATAATGATTATTAATTCATTCATTAATTAGGGAGTGGGGTGGGGCAGTTTGGATGGTCTGCAAGGGGAAGAGGGCAGAATCTGGTTTAAGAGGAAGAGGGAGGGATGGTAAAATTTAATCCCCCCAAAATGGATTGATTTGGGGGAGTCAGGGCAAGATGGAGGGAAAGGACCAGGACAAGGAGGGGGAAGGAAGGAGGAACAGCTCCCTTCCTTCTCCTTCTCATCCTCCTCTTCTTCTCCCTTCTACTCTTCCTTTTCTACCTCCCTCCTCTAAAATGGATCGTATATATATATATATGGTGGACTTTGGTTAAATCCTATTGGAAAAATATTCATGCAGGGATCTAGGAGTCCTAGGAGACCGAAAGTCGGACATGAGTCAACGATGTGATGCGGCAGCTAAAAAGGCCAATGCGATTCTAGGCTGCATCAATAGAAGTGTAGTGTCTAGAGTTGATTGAGATTTCCTGCATGGCAGAATGGGGTTGGACTGGATGGCCCTTGGGGGTCTCTTCCATCTCTATGATTCTAGATGGAGGAAGTAATATTGCCACTGTATTCTGCTCTGGTCAGGCCCCACCTGGAATATTGTGTCCATTTCTGGGCACCACAATTCAAAAACGACATTGAGAAACTGGAGCCATGTGTCCAAAGGAGGGCAACCAATGGTGAAGGGTCTGGAAACCATGAAGCCCTATGAGGAACGCCTTAGGGAGCTGGGGATGTTTAGGCTGGAGAAGAGAAGGTTAAGAGGTGATATGAGAGCCCTGTTTAAATACTTGAAGGGATGTCATATTGAGGAGGGAGCAAGCTTGTTTTCTGCTGCTCCAGAGAACAGGACACAATGGAGCAATGGATGCAAATGGATCCAGGAAAAGAGATTCCACCTCAACATTAGGAGGAACTCCTTTGTGTTTATATATATATGTATGTGTGTGTATGTGTATAAAATATCATTTTCATATATATATATATATATATATATGTTTCAAAACAACAAGTGTACTCTTAAAAAAGCAAATATAAACACATACACTAAATGTACTAATACTGTATATATGATATGATAGCCCTCTTTAAATATGTGAAAGGATGTCATTTTGAGGAGGGAGCAAGCTTGTTTTCTGCTGCTCCAGAGACTAATGGAGCAATGGGTTCAAAGTAAAGGGGGGGAAAAGAATTCTACCTCAACATTAGGAAGAACGTCCTTACAGTAAGAGATGGTTGATAGTGGAAGATGCTTCTTCAAAGTGCAGTGGAGTCTCCTTCCTTGAAGGTCTTTAAACAGAGGCTGGATGGCCATCTGTCAAGGATGCTTTGATTGAGATTTCCTGCATGGCAAAATGGGGCTGGACTGGATGGCCCTTCGGGTCTATAATATAATATGTGAGCTTTTCAAAATGAAATGTAAAATCATTACCGGAAATATATATTTGTTAAATATGATCAATACAGCACCGAAAGAGATAGAAAAGAGTTGCGGTAGACTTTGAAGTGGCAAAGGTTTATATACAAACTGGATGAACGACGGGAAGCCAAATTGTAAAATGTGTATACAGTATTTAAAACTATGTTTTATGTATATTTAGAACAGTGCAATATTGGAGATTGTTATATAAGGTAAAAATAAATTGAATGTATATTTTAAATATTCCCAAGCTGTGGATGCTTGCATCTGGAGATCATAAATCTGTGGATACTGAGTGTCTGCATATCTTAGGTTTCTGATCGAAATGCACAGTATACTTGTTGCAAGCTTTCGTTTATTGTTTCTGCCCTGACTCAATTCCATCTGAACTTAAGGGCAGAAACAACAAAATGCAGGCACCTTACCAACATCTCCAGTTTCTTCCCCCGTTTGGTCTGCTAATAGTATCGGAAATGACTTGAAGGCGCACAACAACAGTAAACGGCACCAAAAACACCCCAATTTCTGCCTGCGGTTGTGAAAGCTGGACGAAGAGAAGAAAGTTAACAGGAAGAAAAGGGTAGAATTCAAAGGTATAGCAGTGTTAGTCTGTAGAATCAGTACATGGAGAGATCTCACATATTACAGAATCCTAGAGTTGGAAGAGACCCCAAGAAAGGCCATCCAGCCCAACCCCATTCTGCCATGCAGGAACTCTCCATCCATCTTGCAACGCCTTTGAGTTTCCTACCATCGTTGAAATTGGGCCTGTGACTTTATTTCCATACACAAAGGATTTGCAATTTGTATTGGCATCTTCACATACCAATGGCTTATATAGGCTACCACTGCACCAAATGCATCTGAGGAAGTAGACCGAAGTCTATGAAATCTCATGCTGCCAATTTCTTTTCTTCCAGTGAGTCTCAAAGGTGCTGCAACATCTATCCATTTATATGAGTGCTTTTGGCTTTTGCCTGGCCTTTCCCCCCTTTGTGCTGCCTTTGTCCTCCTTTGACATCCAAAACACACAATGCTCCAGCCTGGCCCTGCTTTAACAGCCCTGGGGCTCAGTGCTAGGGAATCCTGGGAGTTGTAGTTTGGTGAGACATTTTGGAGCCTTCTCTGCTCCCAAACCCACTGCAGGGTTGCAGGAATGACGATCCACGTTGAGACCTCTTTAACGACCGCCCTGGGGCTCAGAGGGCTGGGGAATCCTGGGAGTTGTAGTTTGTTGTTGGACTTCCTCCTAGGAAGTCTATGCAAATCGGCCACGTGGCTGGAAAATTTCAACGGTTGCAAGCGCTTTGCGCCTCGGAGTAAAGTCAAGGCTCCATTGATTGACTCACAGCCGCCTTGCCTTTTAGTTTGGCATTTTTTAAAAAGCGATTTGGGCGGTTTTCTATCTAGCAACTGAAGGGGGAAAGGGCAGAGATTGCCTATTTGCAAGAGTTCCTTCTGAACATCTGAAATCCTTAAACAATGCACCTTTCGCTTGTTTAAATTCTGATTTCTTTGCCAACTCTCTCTCTCTTTGCCTTTAAGTTCCTATTCTGGGTCAATATCCCTGCAAGATATTTCCATGCATCTTTCAAAGTGTGTATTTTCTATGGAAGTGGGGAAAGTAGTCTGCTTTAGGGTGCATTTTGAAACCTGTTGGGCACTCTTTATTTTATTTTGCATTACGTTTTTGACTTATCTAACCGAACTTCCGGGAATCAAAGGCGGAAGTGGGGGATAGATGCATGCACTCATGGTAACATGCACGCTTTGCAAAGCCATTATTTGGGGGGGGGGGCAATATAATTAGCATAATGAGGTTTTGGGTTCATTTTAAATAAATTAAAAGCCTTAAGTCCTGGTTAAATATCTTTCATGCAGCGTGTGCCGACGTTTCTGGGGATGATTGCTTCCCATGCATTCGTTGCAATAAGGAAGGATTGAATTGCATTGCCTTTTTCCCTTTTGCAAAACGCCGATGTAAACATTCCACAAAAGCACTCCCCGGGAAAGGGGGCGGGGCTTGTTGCCTCTGCCTAAGCGGGCGGGGCTTAGTGTGGGATGGCGGTGGGCGGAGCTCCGCTAGAGTTCTTTCCTCTCCTTTAGCTCCGCCCATTAGCAATGAGAGACACCCCTTTGGACCAATGAGGTTCCACTTCCCTTAGCCGTTCGCCCAATAGGCGAGCGGGAGGGCCATTTTCCTCCCCGCCTCTTTTTTTTCTCCTTTTCCCCTCACAACCCTCCTTTCGCGTCCCCTTCCTGGGAGCCGGGCGTCCAATAGGAGCGTAGGAGGTGAAGGCTGATTGGTGGAGCGTTTGATCGATGTGGGGAGCGTCCAATAGGCGCGCGGGAGGCCTCGGCGGGGCATTGGAGGGGGCGGGATTTGCCAGGGAACAGAGAAGCGGGCAGCGCTCGGCGGTGGCAGCGGCGGCTGTGGCCGTCTTGAGGCGGTTCTTTTCAGAGCCATTGCCCGGCTTGGTCTTTGCCTCCTTCCGCTTTCCCTCAGGACTAGGCCGCGGGCCTCGAAGAGAGGGGAAAGGGGAGGTTTTTTCCCCCTTCCTCAGCAGCTGAGGAGGGAAGCCCCGACCCATGAGGAGGAGGAAGCGGAGCAAGGACGGCGCTCAGGTGAGAGGGCGAATGAGAGGCGAAGGAGGCGGTTGTGTGTGAGGAGTGTGTCTGTTCGAGGGCGCATGCGCGGAAAGGGGGGCGGGGCCTGAGTCGAGGATCGTTCTCTCTTTACTCAGCGGGAAAAACAAGGAGCCCCCCCCCCCCCAGGAGCTACGGAGCTTCCTCGGCTCCTTCCCGGTCTGCCAATCCTGGGCCTTCACTCCCATTACTGGCTTCGTTGCTCTCTCCAAGCCCCGCCTACTCCTCCCGCCCTCCCCTCGCGCCGGTTCTATCCCTCCCTCTCTCTTTGCCGCCTTCGCTTGAGCTTTACGGGCAACGCTTAGCTCCGCCCCCTTCCTCCTCTCCTTCTGGCCTTGGAGACGGGGGAGGAGCGGGTGGGCGGGCCTGCAGTGGCCACGCCCCTCCTGTGACGGGAAGAAGGTGGGCGTGGTTGTGCTTGATTCAGCCCCTTCTCTCTTTGGTTGGAGGCGGCAGGCTTGGCTCTGCCCCCTTACCCATTTGACGAGGCAGGCGGGCGTGGTTATGCTTGGTTCTGCCCCTTCTCTTTGGTTGGAGGCGGTGGTCCTGGCTCCGCCCCTTCTCCATTTGACGAGATCGGGAGGGCGGGACTACTCCTGGCCCCGCCCCTTCTGTGACTGGACGAATGGGAAGAGTGTGTGGGCGTGGCTACACTTGGCAGTAGAGACGAAGGAGGCTACGCCGCGGCTCCCCCTCCCCTTTCTGTGAAGACGAGGGAGAAAGAGCGGGTGGGCGTGGATGCATTTGTCTCCGCCCCTTTCTCCAGCTGTGGAGATGGATTGGAGTGAGAGGGCGGTGCTATACCTGGCTCCGCCCCTTTTCTTCTCTAGAAGGGTTGGGTGTGGTTATCTTGGCTCCGCCCCTTTCCTCACTCTAGCTATGGAGATGGAGGGAAGAGCGGTGGGCGTGGTTATACCTAGCTCTGCCCCTTTCTATTTGGCTGTAAATAAGAGTGGGCGGGGAGAGGGGCGAGGCTATGTCTGCCCCGCCCCTTCTCAATTTGCTGAGGAGGCTAGTGAGGGATAGAATAAGAGATAGGCGGAGCTATATTAGGCTCCGCCCCTTTCTCATTTCCTTTGGTCATGAAGAGGTAGGCTGGTCTCTGATTGGCTCCGCCCCTTCTCCCTCTGCCTTGGAGGGGCGGGGCACCTGCTTGGCTCCACCTCCTTTCCCTATTTGGCCTTGGAAATAGGAAAACTGAGGTGGGGTGTCCTGGCTCCGCCCCTTCATGCCTTTGGAGATAGGGAGGTGATTGTGGGCGGGGCGCCTATTTGCTCGTCCCTTCGTCGCCTTGGAGACGAGTGAGAGGGAGTGGGCGGGACTCCTGATAGCTCCGCCCATCTGTGGCAGTGATGGAGGGAAGAGGAAGTAGGCGTGGCTGCACTTGGCTCCACCCTCTTTCTTCCCCCAATTGTTCTTCCTGGCTGTTGCAGCTCCAGCTGGTCCTCCATCCCTTGCCTGCTTTTTACAGACGCTGTTTAAATTCTGTGATCCATTTTTATCGATTACCTGCTTCCTTTGCAGCACAAGACGTGGAGCTCAAGGCTGCAGTGAGGTTGGGGTTGGTTATTTTTGCACATGCATTTGCACACTTTAGCCATGACAATAAACCCATTGGGTGACCCTAAGCAGGTCACACTCTCTCAGCCTCAGAGCAGACCCTGTCTGTGAAGACTCTGGGATAGATTTGCCAGGAACGTCAGAGAAATGTCTCACAAAACTACAGTTCCCAGAATTCCTTAGCAGTGAGCCGGGGCAGTTAAAGCCGTCTCAGACTGGGTTATTTATGCAGTCTGTTTTGGCTCTGAGAGAGATCCACTCAGTGACAACGTGCCAAAACACACTGCGGAAATAGCCCAGTTTGAGACTGCCTTACCTTCCCTGGCTCAATGCTAGGGAATTCTGGGAACTGTAGTTTTGTGAGATGTTTAGCCTTCTCTGTCAGAGAGCGCTCTGGGGCCACAATGGATTTCAATTCTCAGGATTAACTAGCATTGAGCCAGGTCAGTTAACCCCAGCGAATGTGGAGGGACCACTGTAGGTTGCTTGTTAAAAGGGTAAAATACCCTTTTTTAAAAAAGATAAAACTGTTTAAAACGTTTTAAAACACTTTAAAACAATACAACATTTACAAAGTAGGAAGTGTAATTTATTTTGTTGTTGTCGTCTGCCTTTGAGTCGTTTCTGAGGTTTGCCATTGCCATCTTCAGAGGCCGAGAAAGTGTGACTTGTCCAAAGGTCATCCAATGGGTTTATGCGGCTGAGCCAGGATTTGAACCCGGGTCTCCAGAGTCACCACACTGTCTGCCCTCATAATTTATTATGAACCCCCAAATCACTGAAGAGTAAACGTTTTAAAACCTCTCTGCCGTGTCTCTAACATTTATTTAAGTATCCATTTCACTGTCATGGATATCAACATGTGTTTGTTTGCTTGTTTGTTTGACATCCTTCCTTTTTCCTCGCATGGGATTAAATGTGGTGCGCAACCGTTTAAAAAAATACAGGACCTCATTAAAAGAAAAAGCACTTCCAATGCAGAAATTAAGACGCAACCGAACCAGAAAATCAAAACACAACTGAACTACACACACACACACACACAAACCCCAAGCAAACCCAGGTTAAAATGTAGGTTAGAAGGAGTTCTTAAAAATAGGTTTAAAACCTAACAAAATAAAAACACAATGTCCCTATTAAAAGCTGCATCTGCTACAGCATATTAGAAACATCCTTAAAATGGTTTTATCTACCTGAAAAGCAATAATATGAATCTAATAAGCATATTTAGGATTGCAGGCTTTGGGATGTTGGTCCAGACTAGAGCTATTGTTAGAAACCTTTTGTGTAGCCGTTCACTACAAATAAAAGTGATACTCTGTAACCTCCAAATTCCCACTGTTTTAACACTATAATTGCCTTTATCGCACTCTCAAATGGCTTCACAAACCAGTTCCTTACAACGAGAGTACAACTCAGCCTTGGAAGTTTATTTTTTGAAAACGCAAACAAGGGATTAACGTATAAAATTACCGAAGAGGCTCTTCTGTTACAGACGCTTTGTGAACATATTGCGTTACAATGCTTCAAAAGAGCGGCTGCCGGCCATTTCATAAGGAACAAGAAATAAAGCTATCGCTCTGTGATGATGATGATGATGGTCCTGATTAGTTAAAAGTCTCTTGATCTGTGAAAATAGATTCTGGAACAGTTTGACGCTTTGTGTAGTTATTACTGACTACACAAGTAGTCCAGTGCTGAATCTACACTGGAGGAATAATGTATTCGACACGGCTTTAACTGCCATGGCTCAATGCTGTGGCATTTTGGCATTTGTAGAATCATAGAGTTGAAAGAGACCACAAGGGCCATCCAGACCAACTCCCTGCCATGCAGGAAATCCAGATCAAAGCATCCCCGACAGATGGCCATCCAGCCTCCGTTTGAAGACTGTAGCTGTGTGAGACATTTAACCTTCCCTGTCGAGAGATCCCTGGTGTCACAACAAACTACACATCCCAGGAATCCATAGCATTGAGCCCATGGCAGTTAAAGCGATGTTGAAATGTATCACCATTATACATAAGTGTGCACTCGTTCCTCCACATTTGCGGCTTTGATTATTCATGGATACATTACCTCTAGGAATAGCTAGGTCCTCCAGCGCAACTCTGTGGCCAACTTTAACCAAAAGTCGCACTGAAAGACCTAGAGAGTCCTAGAGAGAACACTCCACTAGGCCTTTGTAGCTCTTCCAGTGCTGTTCTATGGTCAGTGTCTGACAGATGTTGACCACAGAGTTGCACTGGAGGACCTAGAGATTCCTAGAGAGGTGTCCTCCCGGGTAAAAACATTGACGGGGGTCCTGTGCAAGTGTATTCAGTACTTCCATGTCAGCATAGATGAGGTTGTATCCTTAACTGGAATCTCAGCTGCTTTCTTTGTTGATTGATTCATTTTTTAAAATCATATCCCATGCTATATCATAAGCTCTCTGGGCAACTTACAGCTACAGCAGTTTGGAAAAAGTAAATTGTGCATCTAGGATTCAGTGACAGAAGATGTCATAGCACATAAAAGCCTTGCTGGTATTTATTGCCCTCAAAATACAGAAAACGTGTAAGCAGGTTTTCCCCTATTTAAAACCCCCTGGGACTCAATGAAGTAATTCAGTCACTTGTCACTGCTTTGGTGGTATTTAGGACCAGCAAACATCTCAGAGCATTTCCCCAAAAAGCAAAGGGCTCTCCATGTAAGCATTAAGCATAATCTCCCATGAATGAGGCGGTCTTTCATTTAAGGTTCATTTGCAAAGTACAGTCACCAAGAGATTGTCACTGACCTGGCATCCAGCATAATGGAGTCCTGGGTATGCATCTCCTCTGCGTATATGTTCTGTCCTTCATTATTCTGAGTCCTTATTTCTCTAAGTTAGTCTCAAAATGGGCATTACTATTCGAGCAATGACATTTTAAACCTAGTTTAGTGAGGGAATGTTTGTGACGTGTCTTGTAGAGCATGCAGTCTTGGAAAAAAAGAATGCTATGTTGAAACTGGCACATGGACAGGGTTTATGAATAGTTTTCTGTCTTGATTACTGCTCTGATTTAATCCAGCATTGGGACCTTTTAGAAGTGATCAAGCCAGAGCAGAAAAGGCCCAGCTCCAGGATATGTGTTACTTTCCTCTGAGAGACTGGAGTTTAATCTGAGAGCTTCTGGTTCATAGAATCCTAGAGTGGGAAAAGACCACTAGGGCCATCCAGTCCAATCCCATTCTGCCATGCAGGAAATCTCAATCAAAGCATCCCCAACTGATGGCCATCCAGCTTCTGTTTAAAGACCTCTAAGGAAGGAGACTCCACTACACTCCGAGGGAGTATGTTCCACTGTCGAACAGCTCTTTCTGTCAAGATGTTCCTCCTAATGTTGAGCTGGAATCTCTTTTCCTGCAGTTTGCATCTATTGCTCTGGGTCCTGTTCTTTGGAGCAGCAGAAAACAAGCTTGCTCCCTCCTCAGTATGACTTCCCTTCAAATATTTACACAGGGCTATCATATCACCTCTTAACCTTCTCTTTTCTAGGCTAAACATCCCCAGCTCCCTAAGGCGTTCCTCATAGGGCAAGGTTTCCAGACCCTTCACCATTTTAGTTGCTCTCCTTTGGACATGCTCCAGTTTCTGAATGTCCTTTTTGAATTGTGGCGCCCAGAACTGGACACAATATTCCAGGTGGGGCCTGACCAGAGCAGAATAGAGTGGCACTATTACTTCCCTTGATCTAGACACTATACTTCTATTGATGCAGCCTAAAATCGCATTGGCCTTGTTAGCTGCTGCATTGCACTGATGACTCATGTTCAACTTGTGGTCTACTTGGACTCCTAGATCTCTTTCACATGTATTAATCTCATTCAGCCAGGTGTCACCCGTCCTATATCTTTGCATTTCATTTTTTCGCTCTAAGTACAATACCTTGCATTTCTTCATGTTCAAATTCATTTTGTTAGCTTTGGCCCAGCTTTCTAGTCTATTCAGGTCATTTTGAATTTTGAATCCAGGTCATTTTGAATTTCATAACACACTGCAGAAATAATCCAGTTTGAGACCACTTTAACTGCCCTGGCTCAGTGCTAGGAAATCCTGAGAATTGTAGTTTATTGCGGCACCTTTTCTGGCAGAGAAGGCTAGATGTCTCTCAAAACTACAGTCCCCAGAATTCCCTAGCATTTAGCCAGGGCAGTTAAAGCAAACTGGATTATTTCTGTAGTGTGTTTTGGACTTCTGTGTCTTTCAACTGAAACAGTCTGGATTCTCCTGGAAGAGGTATAATTTCCCTCCTTGTCTTGTTAAATCTACTGTCATTGGATTGCTGATTTGTAGTACTACTTGATATAGTGACACCCTGAATGCTAATTTCAGATAATAACTACTCATACTGTATTTCTCTTTCTATGCTAAGCTTAGTGTGAGTTGTATCGACAGTGGTATTGGCTGCACCTTTTCCCTTCTGCATTTCTGTCCTTTTCCTCAAGTGCATAGATCTCAGCAGTGATTGCAGTTTGCGTATCCTTCCTGGATACAGTAGTTCTGGATTTTTGTGCTTTTGCTATTACAGTAATTTTGCAAATCTTACATTGCCAGCATCTTTCCGAAGCCGTCTGTTGATGCGGAATGCTTCCTTGGGGCATATCCTATGTAGATGAATTTTCAGGAAACAGATTGCTCGCCTTCAGTCAGCCTAAACTGCACATTGCTTCTGCTTCGGTGTAAGTCTTCTTCAGGGAATATGGGGAGAGAAGGAACTTGCACGTAGAGCACAAGTAGCCCTGCCCACATAAGAGGAAGATTGGTTTGCTCCATGCTATATGCTTCCTTCCGTTTAGGTTTTCAGCATTTCATTTAGTAATCAGATCCGTAGTTTTAAGTTTTAAATTGGGGGATTAGCATCCTGGAAGTGAAGTGCTTCATGTGCTCAGACATACAGTATTTTCTATTTAACAAATAAAGCAGTCAGCAGCCAGAGGCGAGTTGTCGATCCAACCCAATCTATGCGAGCAGAGACATTTATTAAGTTTTTGTTTATTCAATTTATACCCATCTTTTTGAACAAAATGGGACTCAAGGTGACATTGTAAAACAACAAAACCTTTATATAGAACACTGTAGTAGTCAGTGCAGAACATCTTTGCATTACAAAATCTTATCCTTATAGACAGGATGGAATAAAGTTGTGTCTAACCTCTGGGATAATACGTCCCATCCATCCACCCTCTCTCCCTCTGGAATTACCTGTTACCCCATGGTTGTTGCAGTTCTTCTAAAATGCAGTGCCAACCAGTTTGCCACCTTTTATATATACTTGGCTCTAGAATGGTGCAGGTTTGCAGCCCCGCTCAGCTATGGAAATCCCATGGGTGACCAGAGTTTGAATCCCCATTTGGCCATTGAAACCCATTAAGTGATTAGAGTTTAAATCCCCACTTGGCCATTGAAACTCATTGAGTGACCAGGGTTTGAATCCCCACTTAGCCATGGAAGCCCATTGAATGACCAGGGTTTGAATCCCCATTTGGCCATTGAAACCCATTGGATGACCTCCATCCATGTGGACAAGTCAGACTCAGACTCACAGGAAGGCACCCCCCCCCCCAACCCTTCTTGCAAGGAAAACCATATGATAGGGTCACCACGAGTCAGAAATTTCTTGAAGGCACACCTTTGCCTAGTGTTTAAAAAGGGAGGAAAGTGAGTGTGAGAAACCAGTCCCATGGGGAGTCTGGAACTGAACCCCCGTGGATGAGAAGAGTCCACTGTATATGCAAATACTCCAGAATCCAAAACACTTCTGGTCCCAAGCATTTCAGATAATGGATAGTCAACTCGTACATGTTTCTCCATCCTGGTAAATTACACATCCTTGAATATACTGTTGCAAGAAATTTCCAAATTGAATCAATGCCTGATGTGCAACATTACTTACTAAGGGTTGTCATCCGTAATGCTACGGATTTTTGATCTTGGAGCCTACGATACTTGCGTTTGTGCAAATTTCGGGAGCGCATGTATTTTGGCTTTCCCTAGTAGCCAACCCAAGCCTGTGTTTGCCACCAACCCTTCCCTACTCCTGCACCTGTTAGAAGATTTGGGGGAAGAGGTGAGTAAAGACTAATGCAGGACTTGGAGCATGCGGATTACAAGCAGTGGGCCTCTTGCGCCTATTGTGTTTGTTCCTGGGTTCACAGTGACAGCGATACCTTCTGCACATTTCGTACAAGGAGGCTGGAGAGGGCTTTGTGTTGTGCTGAGTTTCAGACAGTCTGTTCCCACCAAAGCTCAGTGTGGAAATAAGAGCAATTCCCAGGACTTTATGTGTTTAATTGGGAGGAAGATGTGTGTGTTGTCCTGGGTGTCCTGCTTTGCCAAAGGTCTAGTTGTTTCAGGACTTGTCCTTGGCAAGCCAGCCTGGTAAACTGTCTGTAAGAACTATTTTAAAATGCTGCTTTAAGAAGTATTTTGTTCATCATTCTGAAAGAGAGGGAAAATGACTACATAATCCCTTCGAATGGTGTCGGTTACAGCAGCTGTCTGACCTTGCCAAACCTTTGGGCAACTCAGCAGCATGTGTTCTCCTTGATGTGGAAGGAAATGTAAGTGTGTGGGAGGGGAGAAACAATGCACAGGAGCATCATTTAAATATTGTGCGTGCCATTGAGTCACTTCCTACTTAGGGCAACCCTAAGGTGAACCTGTGGCAAAGTTGTCTTGGCAAGATTTGTTCAGAGGGGTTTGCCATTACCTTCCTCCGAGTCCCAAAAGGTTTCCAAGGCTAATGGGGGATTTGAATTTTGCTACCCCAGAATTATAGTCTGTAGCTCAAATCACTGCACCATACTGGCTGTTGAAATTATACTATATATTGGTACTAGACCTAATAATTGAGGCTTTTTTCAACCTCCTGAGGGATGTGTACGCTTAGATCGAGGAAGTTAGGCCAGACTCCAGGTATTTATGGAAGTCTAGGCTGGGGAATAGGAGTATGCAGTGTATACATAACATTAAACTCGCATCATTGAAGCGATCTTGTAGCACCTTTGAGACTAACTAAGGGCCTGAACAGACAGGCCAGAATAAAGCTGCTTGGGGTCACTTTGGAGGTATGCTGTTTAAATGATGCATGCGTCCTAAGAGGCCAGAAGTTGCGCCAAAGCTATGCTACAGTCCTTGTGGTTTCCAAGCTCTTCGAATGCATGCATCATTCAAACAGCATACCTCCAAAGTGACCTGAAGCAGCTTTATTTTGGTCTGTCTGTTTGGGCCCTAAAAGAAAGAAGTTGGCAGCATGAGTCTTCATAGGCTTCAGTCTGTGAAAGCTCATGCTGCCAATTCTTTCTTTCAGTTAGTCTCAAAGGTGCTACCTACTGATTCTATGGACTAACACGGCTATATCTTTGAATTCTATCATATCATTGAAGTTTTAACATACTTGTCCTACTTGGGTGCTCTTTATCAGTCCCCTTCTCTTACAAAGACTCAAATTCACACTTGCACTTGACTGTAAAAAGGACAATTGGAAAATTGTTTGTCCTCTTCTATTTTAATACACACCAAATGTCACTTATCTCTGGATCTTGTAGCACCTTTGAGACTAACTGAAGAAAAGAAATTGGCAGCATGAGCTTTTGTAGACTTCAGTCTACTCTACTCAGTCATGAGTGAACAAAAAGTAACTAATTAAGTAAAGTGGAGGAGTTTGAAAAGACTAGTAGTACAATGCCAGTTGCTGCGACCGGGAGAAAGCAATGCTATTTGTCTGTACTCAGTATTCATTCTCTGAAAAGCTCTGTAACTGCGGCTGAGATAGCACCATTTTGTTTTTGTTCTTAGTGTTGAATGGTCACTCTTGGACGTAATAGAAATGTGTGAAGAATTCCCAATAAGACCAATCCGTCATGCTTCTCCCAGGAGTGCTGCCTTAAGTCTTGTATTGGGAGAAAGGCAGAATATAAAATAATAATAATAATAATAATAATAATAATAATAATAATAATAATAATAATAATAATTATTATTATTATTATTATTATTATTATTTTGTGTGCCTTCAAGTCATTTCTGACCTTAAGGCAAACCCACCATGGCATTCTCTTGGCAGGATTTGTTCAGAGGACATTTGCCATTGCCTTTCTCTGAGGCTGAGAGAGTGTGGCTTGTCCAAGATTAAACAGATGGTTTCTGTGACCCGAGTGCAGATTTGAACCCTGGTCTCTCATAGTCCTAGTCCAACACTCAAATCACTATACCATGCTGGTATTTGTAGGTACAGTATAAAAAATAAAGATATTATATGTGTTTCATCATGACAGAATACATATTAGATCCAGATGTGTTGATGTAGCTGACCATTGTTCTTTAATGAATTTAAATAGAAAGAAAAAGAAATTGTGCACTAATTTTTATGGCAGAGGATCAATTAGTCTTGCAAGCAGAAGTACTGGATGTATATTCTACCCTATTCTTAAAAATAGGGTAGAATATTTTATTGTTCATAAATGATTGGTCGCTGGCCTTACATTGAGAAAGACACTGGGAGCTCACTATGGTTTCTAGGGTTCTAAATTAAAAGCATGAAGGGCTAAATACAGCTTACACATCCATAGCCGTTCCAGACAGATTTATTGTGTCAGGCAAGATATTTAAAGATGGTCTGTAATAGCTTCGTTCTGTGTTTGCCACTTCTAAGTGTTGTTCATGGGGCTCGCATGGTTGTGAAGCGTTCAAGAAAACCTTGTCATCTTTCCAGAATAGTATAAAAAGCATTTGGTAGTTTTTTTGGCCAGCTTTGCACATCTACCCTGTCATCAGCGGCTTTAAGGGACAACCTGCAACCACCCCAGCTTTTGCCTAGTCACCTGGGGCTGGTTCTTACAGCTGGGTGAGTGACTACTATAAT
>NC_056527.1:150863524-150881661 GCF_019175285.1 Sceloporus undulatus | reverse complement strand
CTAAGGACAGGAGCGTGGCTTTGGTGCGACTTCTGGACTCTTAGGACTCATGCATCATTGAAACACCATTCCTCCACTGTGACTCGAAGCAGCTTTATTTTGGCTGTCTGTAACAGGCCAAAGTTAGGGGTGGTTTCTTAGCACCAGTGCTGGTGTAATGGAAGGCAATCAAAGTTTTCATTGTGTTTGAAAATGTGTGAACTAACCTCAGCACTTTGTCATGACTCATCTTCCCAGGTGTCAGCTGTGCCACAAAGTTCCAGCAGTCATGGTCCAGCTCTAGCCGCTGTTCATAGCGGGCATCACCACACCACACCAGTCCAGCCTCATGGAAGCCAGGTGGTACAGAGTCACACTCACCCAACCCCTCCTGCGGCACCAGTGCAGGGGCAACAGCAGTTCCAGAGACTGAAGGTAAGACCTGAGATATTTTTCTTTAAATGCTACATGCTCTTCTTTGAATTGCTCTACTTCATATACAGGCTGTTATTGGCTCAAGTGAGTTTTCCCCCTCTGTACTTTATGGGCACTTAGCCAATAATGCTGGGACCGAGAGGAGGGACATCTCTAAATGTGGTGTGCAACAGACATGTGAGACTTCTTCTGCGGGTTTAGGAACGACTTCTGAAGAGTTGCATTTATATTCTGCTGCAGAACTATTCCTGAAGGCTGGCTCTTGACTAGTGGGCCTAAGTAAGCCATGGTGCTCATTTTGAAGAGTAACAGAAATAAGATGCAATACCTAGTCTGTTAATTGCTTGATAAAACACAAAAGTTTGGTTCTGTGAAGGCTTGTATCTCCTTTGTTTCTTGCTTTGGTGCTTATATAAATAAAATAATAAAAAATTAAACTTTTATTTATATCCTGCTTTCCTGTGACAGGACAATCAAAGCGGCTTACAACATGCTAAAATCCACATTTACAAATTTATATCCCAAATTCCCCCCTTTGTGTGTCCGAACATAGTTTTACTGTTTCTGTTATGCAGAAATGTCATTGTTTGATCAAAAGTTGTACCCAATCACCTCAGGCACAACAGGAAGGGACAGCAGTCCAATAAGCTTTAGGTCATTTGTGTACTAAAGTTCTGCAGTCCTGACAGCCTTTTTAAAAAGTTTATAAAAAAATAAATTGAGTGACCTCCTGGTTGAGCTTTCAGTTGAAATGTGAATTTTGCAAACTCTCTATCACAGACCCCATCTTATGTGCACTCACAAGTTACAGCTGTCCTCATACATTGGCTTGCCTTACTAACCAGCTTATGTTTCTCCCTATACTGTGGTAAAAGCAGATTTATTTTTTCAGTTACATTGACCCTTTGGACAACATTAGTAATAGAGGGAAGTTCCTGTTCCTTCTCCAAGCCTTCTACACTTGGCTTAGGGCTCAAGGAACAGGTCTTCTTTTGCATATGCTGAGGTCAGAGGTTGAAGTCTATCTTCAAATTTCTGACATTCTACAAAAGTCAGGGCAAACAAGCAAAAGCCCAGACTCTCTGGTGACATATATAGAAGAGTCAGGGAATGAGTAGACATTTTTCTCATCTACACTTCAATTTGGAAAATGCTAGAAACAGTGGGAAGGGCTCTACTGCTAACTTTCTCCAAACTGTGGTGGAAATGAGAACCTGTGAGTGACTGTAAGGTGTTCTTTTCACTAGAGTTAGTTGTCTTTGGTGAATGAATTTGTGAATGCCCTGAATGTGTGTGAAACGTTGACTTCTTTCAGTCATCCTTTCTGTATGTTTTTGTACTCAGAAGGTAACTGCTTTTGTGCAGATATATTCATACATCTTTGTGGTGTTTTCTTTGTCCTGTATTTACTTTCTGTTGCAGGTTCAGTTGATGCCAGGCTTAGTGAGAATGGCTTTGTGAAAGTTTTGTAGCTCTCTTGGCCCTGGTGTGTTGCCTTAATCTTGTAAAACTGCCTTGTGAATATATATATGTTTCAGCCCATGAGCTACTGAAACCACTTTCCTGTAGAGTTCATAACTTTGTGACTTTTTTTTTGTTTTTGGGGTAGGAAAACAGCACAAACAATTTTAGCAATGATCTAGACACACACTCCACACCTTAAGCGCAGCAGAGTAAATGACTCCTTGCCTGCTATTAACAGCTTGGAAAGCAATTGATCACTTCTAGAGAGTTATGTTTGAGGCACCTAAACATCTAATCACCTTTTGTTGGTGGTGGTTTTTTGAGCTTGATCTGAGTGGGCATAAAAGACAGAAATCTGTTGAAGTGAGAACTGTTCTGTTGTTAGAACATTTGCAATAGTGCCTCTCAGGGAAAAGAATGCCGTCAATCACTAGAGCAGTTGAATTGAGATCAGTTGCAGGAAGTGAGTGTACTGTGCAGATACAAGTGTACTTTACATGCCTTGAAAAATTGCTTTTACTGTAATGGCATAATATGGGGGGATTGCATGAACAAGGTCTTTTGAAAGATAATATTTAATGTTGATGTTTTTCAAAGCCACAGTTGTAGAGTCTCCATGGATACTGACATCAACAACCTGTATGTCCTGAGCTGGGAAAACTGTAGACTCCTCAGTGCTTAGTCACCTAGGAATTTGAGTGTGTGTGTTTATATAGTGTGTATTTATATTTCCACTCTATGAAATTGGTTCCTTTGGATCAGAAATATTTTTTACAAAATACTGCTTCTTGTTTAAGTCACAACAGCATTGCAACAAGTGCCGCTTTTAGGATCCAAGCTGAAATATCTTTGTTGAAAGTGGCCTTTAAATATTTTGTCCTTTGGTGCAGAAAAAGGAATGGGAATGCAGAATCCCTCTGATTCTTGAACAAAAATTTCCATCAATGAGCTTGGGAGAAATGTTCTGCACCCAGCTATAAATCTGAGGAAACACTCTCTCCTTCCTGCTGCTGCTGCTGAAATGGAAACGCAGCAGTGGTTTTTCATCTTGGCTGAAAATGCAGCCTATTTGACTTAGTCTGAGGGAGAAAGTTGTAATCAAATATATTTACGCGCAAAGGAATATTCCAGATATTGCATCTGTGAACTATCCCTCAAGATGGTTCAACTGCTGGCATAGCATTCTTGTGGAAAAAAGAACCTATATCACCTTGAAATGTGCTGCTTTTGGGGGGGAGGGGGAAACACCAACAGCAAAATACACAGTTAAGAAGCATCATGCTTATCATGGTTAATACAGAACAGATAGACGTCTAAAATATAGCTCTATTAGTCTGTAGAATCAGTAAGTAGAGAGATCTTGTAGCACCTTTGAGACTAACTGAAAGAAAGAAATTGGCAGCATGAGCATGAGCATGTGGTGAGGCAATGAATGTAGTCCCATTGCAAAACTGGATCTGCCACTTCATCTCCGTCAACAAAGACCAGTTTCCTGTGTCTTTGTGCACTAATGACCATCTTTAAAATCCGGCCTGCAACTTCATTTCCATATACAAAGGTTTTGTAATTTGTACTGACATCCTCACATACCAGTGGCATATACAGTCTATGTCTGTACCTGGTTTCCATTCCACCAAATGCATCTAAGGAAGTAGACTAAGTATACAAAAGCTCATGCTGCCCATTTCTTTCTTTCAGTTAGTCTGAAAGGTGCTACAAAGTCTCTCTACGCACAGATAGAAGTCTGTCATTCTGTCCCATTGTGTTCCTCTCCATTGGGATGCAGCGGCACTTGTTTCTGTTTGTCTGAGAGTGCTATTGTATTGCTTAAGAGTTTTGTGGATAGTGCAGGATTGTTGTTCATGGGGGTAACCTGACATTACGCATATGCTTGCTAACAGGCTACAGTTTTATGCCCAAGGCGAGGATGTTCATATGCAAGATTGGGGATGAGTCACTGCATGAAACAGATGCATTTGAGTTTGTTTGATTTGTCCTTAGGTGGAAGATGCGCTCTCCTACCTTGACCAAGTGAAGTTGCAGTTTGGTAGCCAGCCTCAAGTTTACAATGACTTCTTGGACATAATGAAGGAGTTCAAATCTCAAAGGTATAACAAATGGTTTTTTGAGCTGTGTGATATCATCAGGTTTCAAGTGCTATCACATGTTTGAACTTTTCCATTTTTCCTTCCAAAGTTTAAGTCCAGTCCTCTGTGCCTATCTGTTGCACCCCCCTCTCTCTCTTTCTCCTTATTTCCATTGTTGTTGTTGTTGTTGTTGTGTGCCTTCAAGTCCTTTCCAACTTCCAATGGCACTAATTTGCCATTGCTATCCTCTGAAAGAGTGTGACTTGGCCAAGGTCACCCAGTGAGTTTCCATGGCTAAGCTGGGAATTGAACCCTCGTCTCCAGAGGGGATGCAGTGGCTTAGTGGTTAAGATGTCACTTCTGACAACTGGAAGATCAGAAGGTTGGCAGTTGGAGGCCCAAGTACTGCATGATGGAGTGAGCTTCCATCACTAGTCCAAGCTTCTGCCAACCTTGCAGTTTGAAAGCATGCAAATGCCAGTAGATAAATAAGTACCACTTTGGTGGGAAGCTAACAGCATTCAGTGCTGTCATGCTGGCCGCATGACCACCAGATTCGTCCTTGAACAACGCTGTCTCTTCAGCTTAGAAATGGAGATGAGCACTGCCCCCTACAGTTGGTTAGCACTACACATTCATGTCAAGAGACTACCTTTACCTTTAACTTTACCTGTAGAGTTCTAATCCTACGCTCAAACCACTATACCATAAATAGTTAAAACATCAGGAATGAACAAGTTAGAATATTTATGACAAGATTTAGTTCATTTAAAATAGAATTAAACTTTTCACAAAAGTACGAATAAAAGAACAGGGAAAACATACATAAGATATAAGATAAAAAGCAAATAAAATGCTTGCTTAAATTAACCAGCTGGGTTACAGACCTTTAATAGTATTATGATGTGTTTTTATGCATGTCAGGAAAGAGTGACATTCCTCAAGAGGAGAGGTGATCTTACTCTTTCTCTTTCCTCTTTGTTTCCCCCCCATATAGTATTGACACTCCGGGAGTGATCAGCCGTGTGTCCCAGCTCTTCAAAGGCCACCCTGATTTGATCATGGGTTTCAACACTTTCTTGCCCCCTGGCTACAAAATTGAAGTGCAGACTAACGACATGGTGAATGTAACAACGCCGGGGCAGGTTCATCAGATCCCAGCTCATGGCCTCCAACCTCAGCCACAACCCCAGCCACAGCATCCGTCTCAGCCATCGGCACAGTCTGCTCCCACTCCAGCCCAGCCAGCACCACAACCACCACCTGCCAAGATCAGCAAGGTAAAGGCACAGTCAAAATGATAGTCATGCATTTGGAAACAGAAATGTGTATTGCTTGTATTCACAGAAAGGCCCTCTGTGTTGTTTTGGGATGTCGTTAATGATAGAGTTGCCAGATTTTGGAGTTAGATAGGTGACACAAGGGGCACCATCCACCAGCAAGGTTTGTTCAAGGTCCACAACAATTGAATAGGAGCTGTATGCGAGTACAGGATACCAGCTTGGATTTTCCTCCTTGGACACTGAAATGTCTTGGGCACTTACTGCTTCACAAGTTATTTGCATAGAAGTATCTTATTTCTGCTTTGCGGCTTTCCCTAGTTGGACATGATGTATTTATGTGAATGGATTGCCAGTTGGGTGATGCTGCCTTTGGTGAAAGAGCTGACTAAGTGAACTTTTGCTTTTCTTCAATTGTATAAGTTTGTAGTCCTTAAACCAAACTGTGCTCAGTCTAAATCAAGTCATGAAGCTGTGGCTCTCTAATTGCTGGGCTACAGTTTCTGTTATCCTGATAATTGGCTGTGCTGGCTGGGGCTGATGGTTGTTAGAGTTTAATAATGCATGGAGTACCGCAAGTTGCCATCTGGTAATGTACAGAAAGATTCCTATTTTGGAGTATACCTGCCAGAGTCCTTTCAGCATGTTGGCTAGAGGATTCCCGTAGTAACAGACCAAAATATTGCTCTTCCAGGCTCTGATCCTTGATCTAAATTATTCTATATGGTGGCAGTTAATGTGCAGTTTTTCAATTCTGAGTACAGTCTCAGCACCTCATCATATACCACTTTGGCGGGATCAGCTTTTCCTCAGCAGCTGGGTGTCAGGGATAGATGGTATGGAGCTTAGAAAGTCTTACCACATGCATAAAAGCAGACTCGTGGTTCTTTGGTTCCCAGATGTAGTCAACAATTAAATCTGCAGTAAAAGTGCAATCCGCAACAGTGAAATAAAGTAATTGTCCCCCAAAGGGCTTGACAGAACATGAGAGTGTTTAAAGGTCTTCTATAAAACAAGCCAGATAAAACTCTTGGGGAAAGGGATGTTATTTAATTGGTGGAAGACATCATAGGAGCCTGGGGGGGGGGAGGCTGGGATGAATATTGGAAACCACCTTTCCTCAGAGGCCTTTAGTTGATTTGGTGATCATTGATGATGTTGGAAAGTCTGGCTAAGCGGATGTGTAAAAGATAAAATGCACTGATTTTTTTTCATTCCTTCCCCCTAAAATTAAATCATTAAATAGTTTGAGGCTGAACAGAATGAGAAAAGAGAGAAAGGGACTCCCATCCTTTTCTAGAATTGCTGTACTAAAGCAGATTGGATGCTGCTCTTATCTAATATTGTGTGATTTGTGCAAGGCTTTAATTCCATTTATTAGGAAGCACATCATATTGAACATAGTGGGATTTACTTCTGAGTAAACATCAGAACTGTGGTTTTAAAAAATACCTTGTTGAATGAACAGGACCCAGGTTTCTGTTTTTGTGAGGTAACACCACAACACTTTTGGCCATGATGATCTGCAATATTTTTGGATCTACTCCCCATCCCTCATGTAGCTCTATAAGCAAATGTCTGTTTTCTTTTTCTCAGCCTTCCCAGCTGCAGGCACATACACCAACCAGCCAACAGACTCCTCCAATCCCTTACGCATCTCCTCGTTCTCCACCTGTGCAGCCCCATACGCCTGTGACAATCTCACTTGGAACCACGCCGTCCCTCCAGAATAATCAGCCAGTTGAGTTTAATCATGCCATCAACTATGTTAACAAAATCAAGAATCGTTTCCAGGGGCAGCCAGATATTTACAAGGCTTTCTTGGAGATCCTTCACACCTATCAGGTAAGTAGGAAATTGTTTTTAAGTTTTATGCATTTGGTGGCGCAGTGGTTAAATGCCTGCACTGCAGCCACTCACTCAAAACCACAAGGTTGAGAGTTCAAGACCAGCAAAAGGGCTCAAGCTTGACTCAGGCTTGCATCTTTCCGAGGTCACTAATATGAGTACCCAGATTGTTGGGGTCAAATTAGCTTACAGTTGTTAACCACTTAGACACTGCTTAGGCGGTATGAAGCAGTATATAAATGAAGCTTGTTTAGTTTTAATTTTGACAAATGTGAACATGTGAAGCAGAAGAAGATTATAATTGGACAACTAGGGGACATAACCAATGGGCTGGTTACTGTTTGTTAATACTACTGGCTCAGTTTTGCTTTTGCTTCAGTCTATTTAGTATAGTATAAGGCCAAGATGTTTTCATCAGCGCTGTTTGAAAACCAGTTACAACATTTCTCTAGTATCCTCTTTGTCATTTGGTGCTCTTCTCCTTGAGCACTCACACTTGGATGCCATGATTTATTTCTTTTAAACAGCGCTATAGAAATAAACTATAATAACAACAACAACAAATATTGCTATATTTCTTACATTTTTCTTGAACATTCTCTTCTATCTCATGACAGAAAGAGCAGCGAAATGCCAAGGAAGCAGGAGGTAACTACACACCAGCATTGACTGAGCAGGAAGTCTATGCCCAGGTGGCTCGTCTCTTCAAGAACCAGGAAGATCTGCTCTCAGAATTTGGACAGTTCCTGCCCGATGCAAATAGCTCTGTTGTGAGTTTATTCTGAATGTTATTGCTTATTTAAAGAGCAACAAACAGTGTGGTACCTGTGTTATTCTGCAAGCTTCTTACTCCACTGTGTAGCTTATATGAAACAGGTTTATGGGCTCACTGACCTTAGTATTGAGGATATACATGCATCAGAGCGGAGTATCTCATGATTTCATGTTTGTTGTTGGATTTTTTTCCCTATGCAAAAAGAGCAAACTTTCCAGAATTGCTTTTTATTATAGGTAGAGCCTGTAATAAAACATGGTACCATGGAATTCAGCAGTGGTACTTCTTCCAGGGTACTTCATCCCAGTCCCTATCCTCTGTTTCTCTGTCAGTGCTCACTGAGCATTCTCAGTCTCCTCTGAGATTGAATTATCCTCCCCATATCTTTTGTAGGGGAGGGTTTACGCATCCCATTTTTAACATGAAGCTTCTTCAATTCACATTTTCCTCACTTGAGGGAATTACTGTGATACATATTTTGCATGTTCATGTTCTGATGTGGAATATTGGGATCAATAATGGATTTGTATGTAACTGTTTTAAACAAGCTGTTGAGCAAGACAACTGCAGAAAAGGTGGAATCTGTGAGAAATGACCACGGGGGCACAGTCAAAAAGCCGCAGCTGAACAGCAAGCAGCAAAGACCTAATCAAAATGGCTGTCAGATCCGGCGGCATGCCACAGCTGGGACAACTCCTCCAGTGAAGGTGAGAATCTATCATCACTGCCATCAGTATGCTAGCATTGTATACTGCCTCCACAATAGTTAAAACGTCACAAATCAACAAGTTAGAAAATGTATGACAACATAATATTTGGTCTTGAGTTTGGCTTGTCAGATGCACAATATGTTGTTCTTTTTTAAAATGAGTGGCAGGAGCTTTCCCCCCAAGAATTGAACTATTAAGGCATAGAAGGGAGGATTCAGGAATAGCAGAAGGCCTGCCATATTTCTCTATAAAGCCTTAGTGCTTACAAAATGAGAATGGAGTGACCAATCCGTGACAGCAGTCACACGCTGTCTCTACTTTTTCCCCAATTTACAAATTGGTTGAGTTTAGCCCAAAACAGCATTTGTAGACCAAAGCCTGTGGGAGATCTACTTGGTGCCTTAAAATCAAGATCTTCTTTTCATGTACACCTTAATCTAAAATTAGTGGTGGATAACAGTTTGTTAGGTAAGCCACTGATGTGTGAGGGTAGGAATGCTAGAGAGGTCTTTGCAAGCATTAGCATGACCAGTGTGAGGCTAATCAGAGGTATACATGTATCAGTTGTATGGTTTCTTTTTAAATTCAGGAGAAGGTATGCTGTGCCAATCTGTATATGTTTTTGCTGACTAATGTGCACCCTGTTAAAATGATTATGTTTTGTCACCCATCCCTGTTGCTTCATTTTTTTTCCTATTTGCAGAAGAAACCAAAGCTCCTTAACTTGAAAGACCCATCAATGGTGGAAGCTGGTAAACATGGGACAGAGTCCCTGTTTTTTGACAAGGTGAGGGGGCATCATAAAGGGTAGCCTTGAATGGTTTGTTTTGTCTCAGCAGTTAGCTTTCAAAAAGCCCCCAGTGGTGTTCACTTGAGGTGCCATGCAGATAGTCAGTACCACTTTATTTCCAGTGTATGTATGCCTAGGTTTGAAGCCTGTCTTAGCAACCCTTTCAGCCTTGGCATCTAATATGGGTAGTTTTTTTTTAGCCTCCCTACCCATCCATATAATCTTTACCAGACAAGGCTCGCTTTGTGGCTTCTTTAGAGTTTTCTGGGACAAGTACATGGGGAGGTATGTCCCATTTCCTCTAGTGTTGCCCCTAGATTTCCCTCTGAATAACAGCTATTATTGTTGTTGTTGTTGTTGTTAGAATATAGCTTCCCTCCTGCAAGACTCAACTTCATCTTACAGGAACTCCCCCTTCCCTCCCCCCAGCCATTTTGTAGCTGGTAGAGAGCAGGAGATGACTGAAAAACCTCTAGCTGCCCATTTACAGCCAGATGTACAATCACAACATCATTTTTCAATTATGATGGACCCCCAGAAGGTCCTGGAGCATGGCTTCATCGTGCGTCTGGCTATAGTAATAGGGTTGTACTATTAACTGTAATAACCTGGTAAGCAGTAACCCTGTTCTTCTCCAGGGGGAGGCAGCATGAAAAAGACAGGATTTCTAGGAGTTTTGGTCATTGGGTAAAGGAGGTAGAGAATCCCAACCTCTGGAACAAACAGGAAAAGACATATGAAAGCATAAGTTGGAGTTATGCCTGTGTGTGTGTCACTAACAAATGGAGTGGCATTTGTATTAGTATGTTACAAATGCTATAAATACCCACCATTTACGAGTTGCCTTTATAGTGACTGTGAATTTACTTCTATAGAATGATAGTGGGAAACTATTGAACGCTACTACCACTCAAGCAAAACCATTGGTTTTGCCCCCCTTTGCTAACTGACTCTTCTTTTCTTTCTGATTTGGTTGACAAGGTCCGTAAGGCTCTGCGTAGCACAGAAGCATATGAGAATTTTCTCCGCTGTCTGGTCATTTTTAATCAGGAAGTGATATCCCGACCTGAACTTGTTCAGCTAGTTTCTCCATTTTTGGGGTAAGTGGGATAAAAAGAAAAATACCTGCTTTAGTTTTCATCAGCATTATTTAGTGCTAGCTGTTTCCACATTGATGTCCTTTCCTAAGCAGGTGATAGTCACTGTATTCTGAGAACATAGTTTGGAGGATTGGAATTAGCAACAGTAAGCATAAGACTCACTTGTTCCCTACTTCTGTTCCCCTCCTCTCCTGAATGCAGGGGGAGAGGATTAGATATCTCTGTTCATAGTCTGTGGCAAACCACAGTAGCTATGTTGTACCAATATAACAAACAGTGGTTTACACAAGCCAGGTTTCCAAAAATAAATGGTAAAGATGCAAGCTGTTTATTAAAAGAATTACATTAATCATCATGTAGTTAATTGTGTTTTAAAAGCGTATACCATAATTTCAATGGAATATCTTAAAACATCTTTTCATTACGAGTGTCTAAAATATAATAATTTCTCTTTCCTCTCTTTCCCCTACTTCATCATCATCTTCTTCTTTTTTTTTTTTTTAAAGAAAATTCCCAGAGTTGTTCACTTGGTTTAAAAACTTCCTGGGCTACAAAGAGTCTGCACACTTGGAGACATATCCTAAGGAACGGGCTACAGAGGGGATAGCAATGGAGATAGACTATGCTTCTTGTAAGAGGCTGGGCTCCAGCTACCGAGCCTTGCCAAAGAGTTACCAACAGCCCAAATGCACAGGTCGGACTCCATTGTGTAAGGAGGTAAGGCAACATTCCTTATAGTGGACAATTGAGGGCTGGTGGAACATAGGAAGCCAACTTGTTTTAGGTCAGACACAGTCTAGCTAACATGCTTTTGTCTGGTCTGACTGGAAGCAGCTCTGTATGGTCTTAAGCAGAAATATTTTCCTATTGTTTGCTGTCAGATATCTATCTATCTACCTGTCTATCTCTCTATGTAATTAAGGTACTAGGGGATTGAACTTTGGAACATATTAATGCAGAGGTGGGAAGAGTGTGACCCATGGGCCCCATGTTGTCCCTGAACTGCATATGCCTCCCAGACCCCATTTTTGCAGCCATTGAAGATTTCCATCTGTCCACCAAAGCCTCCGACCCCCCACATTTCACATATTAACTCTGAGAAAGACCAGAGTTAATGCTAGGACAAGGACTTTGTTTACCATGTAAAATGTGGAGCTCTTAGTGGTGTGATTTTGTCTTTGACTTGCAAGGCATTGTATTCTTCTTGGATCTTAGGCATGACTCCTAATTATTGTGTTAGATGAAAATAGAAGTGATTGTTTCTTTGACTTGAGAGATGAAGCTTGGACCATCTTTTCCTATTCAGTTGTGCTCAAAGCAACTGGATCATTTCTGGTACTGCTAATTCTAGTATTAAGCACAGAAACTTAAACCAAAAATATAACAAACTCTGGTAATGCTGCCCTTTCCTTTATATTTGTTGCTATTTTCAGAAGTCTTGAGAGTGGATTTTATGTAGCAGCTAGAATTAGTTCTCCGCTCATAAATAAGCTGCTATATTCTTTTCTCTCTTAATTTGTAAGGTGCTGAATGACACCTGGGTTTCTTTTCCATCATGGTCTGAAGATTCTACATTTGTGAGCTCCAAAAAGACTCAGTATGAAGAGCATATTTACCGGTGTGAAGATGAACGATTTGAGGTATGTACAACAGTGTCTTATCTCTTGAAAAGAGTGGCTTACTGTTTCACAGTGGCTACCGAGACAAAGGAAAAATAGCAGCTCTTTCTGTAATATAATGACTTAAATCTGTGAGCTTGAAAAGGAAAGTTCTCACTTTAAATCTTTACTTGATTTTTGTGGTGTGGGTGGTAGCAGAGCCTGCTTTCACTTCAGTAGCAGCATGGGTGCTGTGTAGTTTGTAAAATGTGAAATTCTCCACCCACTGAAAAATTATATTTAAACAATAATAGATGGAACAGTCCTATGGTCTGAAAATTGGTTGGGATTTTGCATCTTGGTCTACATTTATATTTTGTATACACCTGATAAACATTGCCTGAAGGTCATTTTATACACAATATTTTAAAGAATTTTAATAATAATAATAATTTGTTTTATTTATATACCGCTATTCCAAAGATCATAGCGGTGAACAGCAAGTAAGCTAATTAGCAAGTAAGCTAATTTGCCCCCAACAGTCTGGGTACTCATTTTAGCGACCTCGGAAGGATGCAAGCCTGAGTCGAGCTTGGGCCCTTTTGCTGGTCTTGAACTCGCAACCTTGTGGTCTTGAGTGAATGGCTGCAGTACAGGCATTTAACCACTGCGCCACCAGGGCTCCTTGTGTATGAAACATTGTTTGTGTACACTAAACCATTAGAAAGCAAAGGTGTCACAAGCTCAGGCATCCATGTGGACAATTTTGGGGTATTTCAGATTTTGGATTTTCAGATAAGAAACCCTCAACCTGTAGCTACATTAAAAACCATAATTTATTGAATGATCTGAAGCCACAGCTATGCGTGTTTTCCTTTCCAGCTGGATGTTGTCTTGGAGACCAATCTAGCCACTATCAGAGTCTTAGAGACAATACAAAAGAAGCTCTCTCGCTTATCGGCTGAAGAGCAAGCCAAATTCCGTCTGGACAACACCTTAGGTGGCTCCTCAGAAGTCATCCACCGCAAGGCTTTGCAGAGGATATATGCTGACAAAGCCGCTGACATTATTGATGGGCTTCGGAAGAACCCAGCTGTTGCAGTCCCGATTGTGTTGAAAAGGTAATGGACACATTCTGATGTAGAGACCATGCCCTTCCCCTGCTCATTTCCCAAGTTTTTGCTTTTCTTTGTGATTTGATATTTATATCCCACCCTTGGCAGGGTTCTGAGAATAATTGATGGTCAGATGCAGAGTCAAAAATGCAAAGAATTAAAAACTGTTAAAATGAAAAGGGAAAGACAAGAATATAAATAAGTACCTGTAGAAGTGTGAGCATCCTTGGCACCAACCATCCTTATTGGCATGGACTCCTCCCTCAACCCCTGTTGCCTTTCTTTTGCTAAGGTTAAAAATGAAAGAAGAAGAATGGAGAGAAGCCCAGAGAGGATTTAACAAAGTGTGGCGGGAACAGAATGAAAAATATTACTTGAAGTCCCTTGATCACCAGGGAATCAACTTCAAGCAGAATGACACCAAGGTCTTAAGATCAAAAAGCCTTCTCAGTGAGATTGAGACTATTTATGATGAGGTAGGTTGGGAACCTTGCCTTCTGTGCTGTGTTTATTTGACTTTTGTTTCATATTTGTCCTGATCTGGTTGCTAGTTGGAAGGATGTTGTGAATTGTTTGTGTGTGTGTATGTGCGCGTGCATGTGTGCCTTTAAGTCACCTGTCGACTTATAGGGACCCCATTAATTTCATAGGGTTATTTAGAGAAGGAATACTCAGAGGTGGTTTCACCAGTTTCTCCCTCTGAACTATTCCCTTAAAGCATGTACTATTCCTTGGTAGTCTCTCATTCAAGTATTAACCAAGTCTGACCCTGCTTAATTTCCAAGATGAGATGGGATCTGGTGCCTTTAAGATATTTAGGCTGTAAATTATTAGAGGGTCTCAAAATTTCGTAGATTGTATGTACAGCACTGTGTAAATCTACAGCACTATATAAATAAAGTATAATGATGATGATGATAATAATAATAATAGATTAATCAGCTGCCACAACTTCTAATTTTTCTTTTAAGGTGTCTGCAGTTCTCTTATGTGGTTGTGAGTCCTTCCAGACAGGATTTCTCTTGCTAATAATCAAAAGGCATTGTAAAGTAAGGGCAAGAGAAGTGGTGGGAAAACCCATGAGTAGGCTACAAACTGAACAGTGAATGCGGGTTTCATTCTCTTTTCCTCTTGATTTTCAGAGGCAAGAACAGACCTCTGATGATAATGCTGGCCCTCACCTGTCACTGGCGTATGAAGATAAGCAGATCCTAGATGACGCTGCTTCTCTCATCATCCACCATGTGAAGCGGCAGACCGGCATCCAGAAAGAGGACAAGTACAAAATCAAGCAAATCATGTATCATTTCATCCCAGACCTGCTGTTTGCTCAGCGGGGGGAGCTGTCGGACGTGGAGGAGGAGGAAGAGGAGGAGATGGATGTGGACGAAGGCTCAGGGGCTGTGAAAAAGCACAACGGTGTTGGGGGCAGCCCCCCTAAAGCCAAGCTGATGTTCAGCAATACAGCAGCCCAAAAGCTGCGCAACATGGACGAAGTCTACAATCTGTTCTATGTCAACAACAACTGGTACATCTTCCTCCGCCTGCACCAGATCCTGTGTTTGCGGTTGCTGCGAATATATACCCAGGCTGAGCGGCAGATAGAAGAGGAGAACCGGGAAAGGGAATGGGAGCGAGAAGTGCTGGGTGTGAAGCGAGACAAAAGCGACAGCCCTGCCATCCAGTTGCGATTGAAGGACCCCAGTAAGTGCATCATTCATCTAATTTACTTATGGTTTTCATTCTTGTTCAAATTTCTTTATCAATTTCTTATTTATATAACAGGTCAGTCTATCTATTTCCATATAGTCATACACTTGTAAAACCCACATGTCTATACAGTATCTGGAATTTGTTCTGTTTTCCACATAGAGGCTAACAAAAGTCTGGCAGCACATATCATATAGAATATTAATTTTCCATATTCTCTTGCTAAATCCTCATCTTCAATCATATTTAGTAGGAACATCTTTGGATCTTTATTTATATTAGACTTGAATTTTTTTGTAATGTCTGATGTATTTCTGTCCAAAATTTATTTACTTTTTTACATTTCCACCAACAATGTAGCATAGTCCCAACCTCTGTTTTGCATTTCCAACATCTGTTTTTGTGATTATTTGACATTTTTGAAATTATATCCGGGGTTAAGTACCATCTGAATTGCATCTTTATTAAGTTTTCCTGCACTGCATAGTTCTTAGAATACTTTATTCTTTTTGTCCAGTTTTTTCCCCGTTGTGAGAGTTGGATATTTTCACCCAGATCTTGCGCCCATTTAATCATGTAGTGCTTAAAAGTTTCTTGTTCTAGTTCTTGTTTTAAAAGTAATTGATAAATTTTAGAAATTCCTCGGTTTCCTTCTTGTTTAATTTTTTTTTCAAATTCTGTTTCTCTTTTTCCAATTCCATACAGTTTCATGTTTTGACTATATCTTTCTTTTATCCTTCTATATAAAAACCAAATACAGTTATATCCCTCTGTATGCATTTCTTCTTCTGTTTTTAATCTTCTTTGGTTGTTTTCCACTTTAGTTATATCTTCATAAGTTGGCCGTTTTTCACACAATAGCTTCTCATTTTTGAAAAGGGCTTCATTTATTGAGAACCATAATGGGATTTTGATAAACCATCTTTTTTTCCATACGTAATATATTGATTTTCTTATAAGGAAGCACCAGTACTTTAAAACAGAATAAAGTCATTTAAAAACATGACAGTAGCAATAAAAGTGTAGCACACAAATACATCATGAAGGATCTTTCTGTATAGATATTTAGTTGCCTAATGCGTCAAATAAAAAAATCTTTACTTGCCAGAAGGAGTAGAGGATTTCAAGCTAAATCTCCTTTGCCTATGTCTGGACAGGCCTCTTAATTTTTAAAACTGTTTAAACTTCCACAGTTTTTGATTTGTGTTTTAACAGATTCCACACACAACCCCTTCCAGAATCAGCCTTTAAGAGCCAGACAAGAAGGTGAAATATACCTCTAGAGTGGATAAACTCTAGTTTGTTTGTAATGAATTTCATAGTGTCTTTCTTGCCTTTCCCATTTTTAGTGGACATTGATGTGGAAGACTATTATCCCGCCTTCTTAGACATGGTGCGGAATTTGCTGGATGGTAACATGGATTCTTCCCAATATGAGGATTCCCTTCGGGAGATGTTTACCATTCATGCCTACATTGCCTTTACTATGGACAAGCTAATTCAGAGTATTGTCAGACAGGTAATTCTACCACTGTATTGTTTGGGAGAGAGGGGCAAGGCAGGGTGGGGATGTTGGAGGAAACCTCATGTATCTGTGGAGATGGAACAGTCAACATCTTTTGAGTTGGGTATGACTAAAATACAGACTGGCATCAAAATATTGGGAAAAGCAATGGTTTGAGTGTTGGACAAGGACACTGAGAGACTAGGTTTTGAATCACTGCTTTGTTATGGAAACCACCGGGTGACCTTGGACAAGTCATACTCTTTCAACCTCAGAGGCAAAGGCAACCCCCTCCAACTCCAAGCTGTCTTGGATGAAGCCGATTATCTGGACCCATTTCAAACCGGCTTCAGAGCGGGATAGGGAGCTGAGACTGCCATGGTCGCCTTTGTCAGTGATCTCCGTCTGGGTATCGACAGAGGAAGTGTGATCCTGTTGGTGCTCTTAGACATCCCTGCGGCCTTCGATACCATTGACCATGGTATCCTTCTGGAGCGCCTGAAGGAGTTAGGTATCAGAGGCACTGCATTGCAGTGGTTCTGTTCCTACCTCTCAGGTAGATTCCAGATGGTGATGCTGGGGAACAGCTGCACTCATAAAAGAGAGCTGCCAACTGGCGTCCCTCAAGGTGCCATCCTGTCCCCAATGCTATTTAACATTTACACAAAGCCGCTGGGAGAGATCATCCAGAGACATGGGACAGTGTTATCAGTACACTGGTGACACCCAAATCCATTTCTCTTTGTCTCTGACTGTTGCAGTGACTAAGGAAGGCATCTCTCTTCTGAGTGCCTGCCTCGAGTTGGTAATGGGCTGGATGAGGGAAAACACACTCAAGTTGAATCCAGAGAAAACAGAGGTAGTTGTAATAGGTACCCCTGGCCCAGGGAAGGAGATTTGTCAACCAGTCCTGGACAGGGTCGCACTTCCCCTAAAGGACGAAGTTCGCAGTCTGGGAGTGCTCCTGGGCTTGTCTCTACAGTTGACATCTCATGTGGAGGCAACGGCCAGGAGCACCTGGTATCAACTTCGGTTGATATGTCAGTTGCGCCCCTAACAGTGGTACATGCACTTGTAACCTCTTGCTTAGATTTCTGTAATGCACTCTACATGGGGCTACCTTTGTACCAAGTTTGGAAACGTCAATTAATCCAAAATGCAGCAGCCAGGCTGATCACAAGAACACCTAGATCAGACCATGTTACACCGGTACTGTACTAAGATCTTTACATTGGCTGCCTATCAGCTTTCAGGCGCAATACAAAGTGTTGGTCATTACCTTTAAAGCCCTACGTGGCTCGGGCCCGAGTTACTTAAGGGAATGCCTCTCCCTACACAATCCACCCCACACTCTCAGAACATCAGGGAAGACCTGACTAGAATATTCAAAAACAAGTTTAATAACAACTTCCCATAAGGCATTCACGGCCGTGGCTCCCAGTTTATGGAACAATCTGCCAGAAGAGATCTGTCTTATTACCACCTTAGATGCTTTTAAGAAAGCACTTAAGATGGATCTCTTCCGTCGGGCCTAGCCACCCGATCGTCTATGAATAATTTTAGAACGATCCCGACTCTTGACGAAAACAGAAGGGTAAACAGGTGGCAAAGCAGGTTTTTTTTTATAATAATGTAATAATTGTCATAATATTATTGAATGGTTGCATTTGTATTATTGTTTTAACTGCTGTAATCCCGCCTGGATCTGAAGGGAGAGGCGGGAAATATAAATTAAAATTTAC
>NC_056527.1:150842535-150863514 GCF_019175285.1 Sceloporus undulatus | reverse complement strand
ATTATTATTATTATTATTATTATTATTATTATTATTATTATTATTATTATATAAATAAATGTTGCCAAGAAAGCCTCATAATAGGAATGTTCTGAGTCAAAAAATTTCTGGTTCATAAGGGGGAAAGGAAAAGAAAAGAGGCACTAAATGCATTGCCTGTTGTCAACTCCTTTGGGATGGCATAGCATTGATAAAATAGTAAGCATTACTTCCTCTGGCTCAGTTTCAGGCCAAAGAAACATCATACTGAATCATTTAATAATCATTATGAATGAATCATTCATGAGGTGTTGCTTTTCCTCCCCTTCAAATTGCCAGCTTCAGCACATAGTGAGCGATGAAATCTGCGTGCAGGTGACAGAACAATACCTGTCCGAGAGTAACAACGGAGCCACTGGAGGCCTGTTGTCCTCCCAGTCATCTCGGTCCCTTGTGGAAACAGCATACCAGCGCAAAGCTGAGCAACTCATGCAAGATGAAAACTGCTTTAAGGTAACACTGTCTTAAAAGGAAATGGTAACACCCCACAACCTGCTCCTTTGGAAGGTAGACATAGAGGCTTGCATCCTTCTCAAAGCAAGGAGCAGAGATCTTGATGAGCTTTAAAGTACATGTATTACTATATAGTTCTATTGGTAAAGGGAAGAGTATTTATTTTTCTTCTTTGTTAATTTACCGTCCCTTACATCTCAGTTTAAGGCCAGGAAATGCCTTTTTTGAAACAGGAACTACAGGGGAGAGAGGGGATAAAGGCACTGTTCCCCAAATAAGAATTTTGTCGTTCTGCCCCCCCCCCCCATTCTCCAGTCCTCAAATTTCTAGCAGACAGTGAGACATTAAAAATAATTCACACCTTGAACTCTTGCTGGAGCTGTTCATACAAGGCATATAAAATGTACTGCTCCATTAAGCACAAGTTATTTTGGAAATTCAGGCTAGATTGCGTGTGACTGATTTGGGGTACTAAATAAAATACTAAAGACTGTTTCTACTGCTTACTGAAGTATTCTCTTTCATAGTTGATGTTTGTTCAGAGCAGAGGCCACGTCCAATTAACTATTGAACTTCTTGACACTGAAGAAGAAAACTCCGACGACCCTGTTGAGGCAGAGGTGAGAAAGCGCTTCTTGTGGTTAACTTGTTTTTTTAAAAGCATTTTTAAATGCATTACCAAGTAAAGTGTATTTGTCTTTTTAATTAAATGTTTCAGGCAAAGCAGAAATAAGGTGCTGAGTGGTGGTCTGTTTAATAGCTTGATGCATTGTATCATTAGAACTTGGAAAGTTTGGGGTTTTTTGGACAACTTACTACAGTATCTCCCAGCCACCATGGCCTAAATCTAATTGTTACAACAGACCCACTAAAACAATGGGATTTACAGAAGTGCTGACTTAACCATTCAGCTCTTGAGTGAATTGGTTTAGTTTAGTTGGGACTAGCAATTTGATTAAGGCCTAGGACTTTAGCTGATGAAGGAACTTAATTGTGATTCTAGATATTTTATTGGATTGCTGACTGGGAAGTGTAATCTAGAGAATAAGCTTGAGAACTAAATCTTCTATTTTCCTTGAAAGTATCACTAAATAATATCTTAACATACATCTGCTTGCCTCTGTGTCAGATTCAGGTGTCAGTTCGTTACTATCTTTGGTTTAGTAATCAACTAGGAAACTACATTTTAAATAATGATGCTGAAATATTTAGCCACACCAAGTATCAGATTCCATGTATTTTATGGAAGCTCATATACAAGTGTGCGGTGTAGAGAGGAGGTTAGCTTGGTTTGTCCAATTTTGATGAAGCCTTCATCAAGCATCACAACTGCATGCTTTTCTTCTGCTTTTAAAAGAACGCAAGCCAAAATATTTAGGACCTAAAATAATACAACATGATCATTCAGCATAAAAGCTCTTCATAGAAGCTTCTGTTGTGTTGAGTCAGAGATCACTGCAAAGCTGACAAAGTCTAATATTACCTGTGAAGTAATATCTCTTTGTAGCTCCTTATCCCTATGACTCATTGTGAATAATAAAAGAAATCAAGAAGCAATATATGGAGTATTTTTTTTTAAACCCTCTTATAATGAAATCGCTAAGGCTGCTTTCCCAGTGCCTATTAGAAGGAGGAATTATCCATTTCTGTGAAATGGAGCTGAATCTTAAAAGTTTAGTCCTGAAAGTTGTCGGTTGCATTTACACTGAAACTAGTGAAGGTTGTAGTGGTTTTATGCTCCTTCATTGTCAGTGCTAGCACAAGAAGACAGAGTGCTGATGGATTCTGTTCGTAACACTGTCTTCCGTTTCAGCGCTGGACTGACTATGTGGATCGGTATGTCAACTCCGATTCTACCTCTCCTGAACTGCGGGAGCAGCTGGCCCAAAAGCCGGTATTTTTGCCAAGGTGAGTGAACTGGGGTGGCATGCAGCTTTTTGCTGTGAGTGCTTATTGGCAAGTTCAAGATATGATTGCTTTTTGGTCCAGGACAACAATTGTGTACCTTATTGGTCCTCAAACCTTGATCTTCCAAGTGCTTTGAACTTTAGCTTCCAGAATCCGCATTCATTGCCCAAGCTGATGTTGGCTTCTGAGAGGTGAAGTCTGAAACACATGGAGGACTAAAGTATTGCACGCAATAATACAGGTTGAGTTTCCCTTATCCAAAATGCTCATAAGCAGAAGTGTTTTGGGTTTTGGAATTTTTTGACTTTTGAAATATTTGCGTATACATAATAAGATACCGTGGAGCGGGGAACCAAGTCTAAACACAGAATTCATTTAGGTTTAATATACACCGTATACACATAGCCTGAAGGTAATTTTATACATAATACTTTTAATAATTGTGTGCATGAAAAAGGTTTGTGAACCATCAGAAAAAGCAAAGGTGTCACTATCTCACTCATGAAAAAAGTTTTGGTTTTTGGAATTCCAGATAAAGGAGCCTCAACCTGTGCATATAAACCAAGACCTGGTACACAGCAGTTTTTCTTCCTCAGTGCAAGGCAAGCATTACATTTTAGTTAGTTCTTGAAAAGCAGTTCCTTTGTTCTCAACTGGTGCTCAGCTGCTGTGGGAAGGGGCTCTGCTCACTTGTGCAACAACCTGCAACAAATGTAGGGAGACTCAGGGAGCTGGGGCGATTGATAACATGTGACCCATCCCCTTACGCTCTTATCGTCATTCAGCACGAGCAGTGTGATGGATTTTGAAGAGCAGGCCCCACGAGCCACATCATCCGGCCCGATGAGGGAGGCAGGTGCTAATTCCAGCAGGGGCTCTCTGCTTTACAGGAACCTGCGGCGGATCCGCAAGTGCCAGCGTGGTCGGGAGCAGCAGGAGAAGGATGGGAAGGAGGGGATGAGTAAGAAACCCTTGGAGAACGTGGAGAGCTTGGACAAGCTGGAGTGCAAATTCAAGCTGAACTCCTATAAGATGGTGTATGTGATCAAATCGGAGGATTACATGTACAGGAGGACTGCTCTGCTGCGTGCCCATCAGGTAGGTTGGAGCAATGGATGAGATGCTGACCCACCTCCTTGAGGCAGCGATGAGTACCTGTGGAAGGCTGCTTCTTCTTGTGTGCCTTTCTGACTTACAGCAACCGTAAGGAAACCCCATCACAGGGTTTTCTGTGATTGAGTATGTGACTTGCCGGGGATTACTGAATAGCTTTTCATGGTCAGTTGGGGAATCGACTGTTGCGTTAGCCCCCCAGGAAACCTTGGAGAGCTGCACTCCTGCAAAAAAAATTAATTAATTAATTAATTAAAAATGCTTCCTAGGGAACATAGTATTATCTTCACCATGGTTTTGGGCTTTCCTGGGTCCCTAGACAGCATTTGGGTGCATTCTGAGCCCCTTCCCCCAAAATCTTTTGGGAAGAAATTAGCAAGAATGTGTCATTTTTGAATGAAGTTATTTTGGAGCAGAAAAAAAAGTTGGAAAGAAATCACCCTGGAGGGCTATGGGGCCCACAAAAACAAGATACATGTGGTCTGTGACACATACTTTGCCCACCTCTGCGCTAAGGAAGAGCTGAGGATAGTCAGACCTCTCTAGAATTGCTACTGTGCTGGAGATGGAGATGGTTCTGCTGGATTACCTGTCTTAAATTAGGGGAAGGGTGGGGGCATTTTGGATGCACCAAAAAGTTTTTGGTCAGTCCAGGGTAGCAGTGAGTTACTCTGGTTTTCTCATGAGGGGCATTGGTTGGGCCAGAATACTAGTTTGCATCTCCTCTGCTGCCACTTAGTGAAGATTGGGCCACTGCATCTTCCCCAGTTGGTCCTTGCATGTGACACTGGATTATTCCAAACACAATTCCATAGATAGAACTTCTACAAGCATTAATTTCTCAATGGCACAGAATCATCGCCAGCAATACAGTTTAATAAAGCAGTTGAAATACAGTTTATAGACTTCATGCAGGAAAAATGGATGTAATATCTGTACCCATTTCACCCCTCATTGTGTGCTGGTTGTTTATTTTTTTAAAAGCTGATGACTTTAATACTGCCTCTCTTTCTCTTTTCCTCCTCCCAGTCCCATGAAAGAGTGAGCAAGAGGCTGCACCAGCGGTTCCAGGCTTGGGTGGACAGGTGGACCAAGGAGCATGTGACCCGTGAAATGGCAGCCGAGACAAACAAATGGCTAATGGGCGAAGGTTTGGAGGGCTTGGTGCCTTGCACCACTACCTGCGACAGGGAGGACCTGCACTTTGTGAGCATTAATAAGTACCGTGTCAAATATGGCACAATATTCAAGACTCCCTGATCTCTCGGTAGGGAGAGAGAATCGCTAAGAGTGTTTGGGGATGCACATTCATGTGTGTGTGCATGTGTGTTTGCGCACTTGTGTGCGTCAAGAAAAACAACAACCACCACCCAAGGCAAATGCCTTCTTCCTCCACTCGCTGTGTTATCTCCATAACAGCAGCTCCTTTTTGACTCATTTGTAGCTGGTACGTCCCGTCGCCCCAGTGGGCTCGCTGTTGAAAGCATCAACCCTAAAGAACTGTTGCCAAGGGGGCTGAACTCACGGTGCACACGCTTGGAGGCATCTGAATAGCTGTAGAGGAAGGCCACCTTGCTTATACACACCAGCAGCGTTTCTCCAAGGTTTAAGGGACATCACAGACATGGGGAGTGCTTTGGATAGCCTGATGAGTTTGGGCACATTTAAAATTCTCCTCCTTCTCCAGCTCCTTCCCCACAAAAAGAAAAGGCCTTGCAGCCAGAATATCTAGGGGATTCCAGACATGCTTGACTGTCGGCACCAACAAGACTGGGCTCCAGGGTTTCTGAAATCTTCCATCCACTCCCTGGTTCAGCAGTCCCAACTTCAGAAATACCAGCTTCTGAGTCTGCCCCCTCAACGCTTCTCTTCCTCGCCAGGTCTCTTCCTGTGACCGGGACTTCTGACTTGCGTAAACCAATTAAGAACCAGTCTGTCCTTTCTAGTGCCAGTGGAACTAATTGTTTTGTTTGTTTGGGGTTTTTCTTTTTTTGGTACCTGCTTGTTTCCTAGTCTCTCCTAGTGCCATGCACCAGCTTTACACATGAAAACTCTCTCCCCACACTCAAAAGTTCACTCACTTAACAACACACAAACATTACAGTTCCTATACGTACACCCTCCGTACTTTCACAATAGCAACAAAGCAATTTTAAACTGGTCCCCTCCCTTCTTTTTGTAAATAAATGTACATATTTGTCAATTTTTTTGTTTTTTATTAAAGAAAAAGTATGCTTGATGTGCTAGTATAACTGAACTAGCTTCTTGTGTACCATAGTACCAGGTGGCTTCAGGTTTTAGTACCTACAGACAGGAGCAGTGTGACATTTTATTACACTTTCTACCAAAGGGAGTTATCATTGTAGTGCTTTGTGAAAACTTGTTTCTCCTTTTTTGTAAAACAAACAAAAACTAATAATAATAATAATAATACACCTTGGTTCTTATTAGAGAAAGCTGTGTGCTTGCCCGTTCCCTCACCCTGTTCTGAGAGGTGCATTGCTACAAATTGTGGACAAGGGGACATTGCCTCCAACTGGGCTTCACAATGGAAGAGATGAAAGTGTGTGGAAGAGAGTGTGTGAGAATGAATGTGTTGTGGTTTAATCGTTTTTTTATTTCAAGCAGCCTGTTTAATATACAGATATGTATTATATATAGTTTTCTTTCTTTTTTGCTTTTTTTTTTTGGTGGGTAGCTTTTTATCCACCTAGTCTTCCAGCTCAGAGAATCTGCACTTTTGGGAAGTGTTGCTGAGCTATCTGGGATTACTGTGTTTTTATGTGTGTTTCTTCTTAGTATCGAAGAAAATATCATAAATACCAAACCAGTATTTGACAGGGCTGCTTTATTCTGCATTTGTGTGTCTGACTGTATGTGTGTGTGTGTGAGTGAGAGAATGAAAATGCACCGATAAAAAGAAGAGCCACAAAAATAAAGGTGACCTCTTCTGATTTCTCCAGTGGCATACAAGCAGGGATATATCTATATATTTTTAGAAAGCTCATGATGTCAGACATGTAAGCAGAAGATAATCGGTATCTCTTTTTAAAAGAAGCAGCTGTGGATTTTGTTATGTGGACATTAAACTTTGTGGCGCATGCGTCCTTTTCTGAGGAAGCACGGTTCCCTTGCACAGGTTGACAAAACCAGGAGAGCCATTGAATATATATATATATATATATATATATATATATATATATATATATATATATTTTTTCAATGGCTCTATTCAATATATGGATGGCTTGCTGGTTCTCCCCAGACCTGCTAACTTTATTCTTTTGAAGTCAGCAGCCCTCAGAACAAGCATCATCATGCTCAAAAGAAAAAGAGAGATGGAGAGGAGAAAACAGAGCAGAGCAGCATGGATGGAGCCTGTGTTAGAAGACAGGTATGCACTGGAGAAATGGGGCCGTGGCGGAGGCAGCACTAAGTGGGAGCCCAGCTGGGACATTCTTTCAGTATACCAGCAATAAACTAATGTACCCCACGTCTCTTTCCCTCGCCCTGTTAAAAGAAGGATGGGGTTACGACGCTACTGTGCCCTCTTCCATTTTTCTTGTGTGCTTCCCTGCTCCTCTCTCAATCAGCATCCTCTCGGATCTGTTTCTCTTCTGTGTATCTTTACAAATATCAGTTTAGACTTTTTAAAAATAACAAAACAAAGCAAAACAATACACCAAGTTGGGAAACAGCAGCTTCTGTTGCTGTGTCGAGTGTCTTTGCCCAAGGGTCGCTGTAAGCAGGGCAAGAGATGGGGTAGAAATTTTACTGTCCCAGTTTGTTGGTGGGGAAAAGAAACACCCCCTCAGTAAAAGAAAGGGGGCCGACTGCCTCCTCGTAGCAGGGTTTTGTAACAGAATGTGTCTCCTTCCTCCTCCCCAGTCCTGATGTCTGACATCCAAGCTCCAAGCTCTAGTCCTGGCCTGTACAAATAGCAGAAAGGCTTTCCTTATTTTAAATTGCTTTTTGTATTCTGTAATGTGATTTTTTTTCTTTTTTGCCACCTATTCATGTGATGATTTCTATACAGATGTTGTAAACTTGACTGTAGTGCAGTATTTCCATTAAAATATCAGGGCTACTCGTGTACAGATTTTGGTCGTCCTTCCTGATCGCACTCGGTCAGCCGAAAGGATCGGTGCAGGCTTGAATGACCGATGGGGTTTTTTTAGGGGGTGGGTGGGTGTCATGGTATTTAATGTTTCACATCTGCTGTGCAAATCTTGTTCAATTTGGACAGTTGATCTTCAGCACACCAATGTGAACAAAGATGCTAATCTTTCCTTTCTCCAGTAGTTGGCCTTTTGACACTTTTTGTTCAAAGCAGTAAAAAGTTATTTCCATGATGATTCTGATTTTCTGATGTTTAATGAAGTGGTTGTCTGCACAATTGATATGTTGCCTATTCAAAAGACTTAGCCCACTCCTTTTGTGCTTTTCTCAATCTTTTCCAAATTACTTTTACATATATATGCAGACTTAAGGGCTAGTGTGGTGTAGTGACTTGAGGATTGGTGTAGGACTCTGGGTGACCAGGATTCAAATCCCCACTCAGCCATGGAAACCCACTGGATGACTTTAGCAAGTCACACTCTCTCAACCTCTGAGGAAGGCAGTGGCAAACCTCCACAGAAGAAATCATGTCAAGAAAGCCCCATGACAAGGTTGCCATAAGGTGGCGTCAACTGGAAGGGACATAACAACAGTGAAGAACTTGATAGTGTTTTCTACAGATCTGGTGTAGATTGACAAATTTATTACTAAACCAAATAGTATTACAGCTTATCAGCCCCCCCCCCCCCAGTGTCATCTGAGAGAATATGAATTTATTTCCAGGTTGCCTTGGTCACTCTTCTCTGAACAAATCTTGCCAAGAAAACACCATGATAGATTTGCTTTAGGGCTGCCACAAGATGGAAACAACTTGAAGGCACCCATAGTAAGACTGAATAAATATCCATATGGATGCAACTCAGCTGTGCTGGAAGAAAGAAAATGTATACTGCATACTGAGACTTGTATACTGGCATGTAGTTTGATGGGAAGATTTTGTTGACCTTCCATCACAGTCATTCCTGGAAACTGAGCTATAGGTTCTCCCCATGACTGACCACATTTTTTGTTGATAATAACATATTTCTCTGACTTCTGATTCATCTTCCAGGCCTTTCTTCCACCAGTGTGACTTAATCTAAGGCTGTGATTTTCTACACCTTGTTTTTGAATATGCAGAGTCTGCATGACCTACTGAGTCTGTCTCTAAGGGAGACACTGAAAGTAATGAAATCTGAATGGCGCCATCAAGAGTTCAGTTTGCTTGGTTCAGAGATGGCCTTGACAGTTGGTTTGGATTCCATCATGTTGCTTGGCTTCACAATAAACCTTCAGTTTTTGTAGACTTCTTGAACTGGGCTGAATGGAAGGGTTTCTTATCCAACTATAATCTGAGGTAAGGCTGTGTAGACATCAACCCATCCTAGGTTATTCATCAGACTCCAGACAACAGGTGTCCCAGATGATCCACAAAAGTTTGTTGTGTACCTTCAGGTTGACCCTTTTTCCTGTCTAGATTGAGTGGGTTTGACATTGCCTTCTGAGGCTGAGAGACTGTGAGTTGCCCAAGGTTTCCCAATGGGTTCCCATGGCTGACCCTGAAAGCTTGGTCCCTAGTCCAACACATACCACTGTTGGTTTGAGCTGTGAGAGGATCAGCAGATAAACCATCTCTCTCTGTTTGACCAGTCAAGTGCACAGAAAGTGGTGAGGCAGTCTCCATAAAACCGTCTTCACTCATTGGCACAATCACTAAAGTTCATCTCAGACTAGAGTGCTGTATAAGGCCACATTTTAGCCTTATATTTCCCTTGCAATATATTTATAATTTTCCCCCTTGTAAAATCTGCTTTAGATGTTCATTCTAATGCTGCAGTTAATACAACCGACACAGTTAGGATGTTAAGATATGGTGGGAAGGCAAGAGCAAATCTGACAAGGGTGCTAATAGTTCACCAGCCTAAATTGAAAATTTGCTTGTAGGAATTGCCTTGCTTATATAAGGAAGGTTTGAATTTAGGATCCCCCCGCCTTGCCTCACCAGATTGAGCTGAAAGTCCTTTTGAATCATCATTAATTTAATTTATTTTGTCTTTGTTCATGACTAGTCAGATGCTTCTGCAAAAAATAAATAAATACATGGAGGTGGACATCTCTTGTATCGGAGGATCAGAAAGTGACACCCCTAAATATGAAGGTCCATTTTTTTATTATTATGGTCTAAATCTATTCCTAAGCCCCATCTTTGCACTGTTTATAAATCATCTTGTAGTTTTTTCCAGTGGTCAGCAGGTGGTGCCTGAAAGCTAGAGAATAGGGGTCCAATGGCAATTGTGCTGCTGGCTTTTGTGGATCCACTGTATGTCTTCCCTAGATAGCCTTTCCAGCCCACGCACCCTTTAAAAAAAAAAGCTTTACTATTGTCACTTCCCAAGTGTGAGTTAAAGCAGCTCTTTCCTTGAGCTTTTGTTTTCATTACATTGGGAGAAAGAAAGCCTTCCATGGAATGTATGGACAAGAACTGTGTCCCTATGTCCCTCCAGGTTACCTGCCAACTTATGGCGACTCCATGCATTTCATAGAGTTTTCTTAGGCAAGGAATCCTCAGAGGTGGTTTTGCCAGTTCCTTCTTCTGCAATATACTGTATATACTCATAAGTCTAGAAATTTAGGTTAAAAATTGACCCCAAAACCTTGAGTTGACTTATTCACTGGTCAGTACTGTACTCTACCAGACAGACAGATAGATCAACCCACTGGCGAAAGAAAAAAGTTTAATCTGCCCTGGAAGCACAGATCTCCTTCTACTCTCTCATCCATCCAGCCTTTAGTATGAGCACAAATAGTTATCCCTGCTGGGATTTTGTAAGTTCCTTGGCATTGTTTTCCTTTTCTTTGTCCTTTACATCCTTCATTACATGCCTCTCAAGTTTTACCCTCGACTTATCCACGGGTCATATCAAAATCCACAATTTTGGCCCCAACTTATACATGAGGTCAACATAGTCAATTATATATGGTAGCCTACAGCACCTGGTATTAGCTGGCAGTCTCCCATCTGAATCTTAACCAGGGCTCACCCTGCTTTATTTTCAAGATCAGATAGGACCTGGTGCCTTCAGGTGTGTGTATGTGCCTTCAAGTCACAATGACCCCATGAATTTTGTAGGGTTTTCTTAGGCAAAGATTTTGCCAGTTCACCTCTGAAATATGGGCTACAGCATCGGGTAGTTGTTGGCCTTCTCCTCCCAAGTACTAACCAGGGCTGACCCTGCTTAGTTTCCAAGATCAGAGGGAATCTGGTGCCTTTAGGGTATTTAGGCACAACAGATTGCTAGACTGCAAGCCATAGATTTTTTTAAAATTAAGGCTCTCTATTCTTTATACAGTAAAAGTGGATGGATACATATACCCCCCTCCTGCCAGCTGTTTTTATCACCTTCCGTTCCCAAGGTGTCCTTTTCTGGCACAAGATAATTTGAGGTTTTGTCTTTTAAAAAGCCAACAAGTCCTTCCCCATGCAGCGTCTTACTTTATTTATTTATTTATTTGATAACCCAACTTTCTCTTAGCATGGGGTTCAAGGTGGCTCACAACCATCTAAAATCTTAGTACAACATTTTTAAAAACCTGTGAATACAAAGCTAAAGCATAACTAAACCAAAACAAGTTAAAAAAAATTTTTTTTAAAAGTTTAAAACATTATAATATAGAGACACTACACTCCCTTTTAAATGTTCAGTCTGCCACAACATATTAAAAACCAGATTCCTCTAAATCAAAAAGGCCCTTTACCTTCTTACTTGGTGGAAAGATAGCAGGGAGGCAGTCAACCAAGCCTCCTGAGGAAAGCAAGTCTACAACTTGGGAGCGGCCACTGAAAAGGGTTGCTCCCATGTCCTCGCCAAATGTGATGGTGATGGACACCAAGAATTTCAATGGGTTTAGGCTTTTTCTTCTTCTTTAGTGGGGTGGTGGTTGTTTTTGGCAATGCACATGGCCTCCAGAGACTCCAAAGAGTCAAAAGTTGGCTTCTGGATCTGCCAAAGTTGCCTACTTGTTACAAAGCCTACAAAGGTAGCTAACCTCAAGGTGGGAGCCAGCGTGGCATCATGGTTTGAACATGAAGAGCAGGGTTTGAATCCCTGCTCGGTCACGAAACTGGACAAGTCACGGTTTCTCAGCTTCAGAGGATAGCAATGGCAAACCCTCTCTGAAGAAACTTGCCAAGAAAACCCTGCTACTGGATCAACATAAATCAGAAATTAGTTGAAGACAAACAACACACACACAGCCCCAAGATGGGGGTGGAAGTAGTCTCTGTTGAATTTCAAGTTTCATTGGGGCAAGTTGTCTGCTTGGAACGGTAAGTCTTGGACCTCTGGCCTGAGTAAGTTACCTTTAGTCATGTTCGGATACTTTTCTAGATCAGTTCAGCGTTACCTGCTGGCATCTTACCACCAATTGTTTAGAACCCATGATCTGCAAATTCATGATGGCTACAATGCAATCTTTTATCCATGAGCAGCTTTATGAACTCTGCTTTGATTTGCCACTTTTTCCTCTTCGTTCTGCATGATCAGCAGACCATTAGATCAAGGCATCTTAAATTATCTAATGGAGTGCACTAGCAAGTTATTTGTCCAGTGTGCCAGAGACCAGCACCATATTTTGTTCATTGGCTACTAATGTTCCTTCCTTTTCTGGAAACTCATCAGGGACCAGCAGCTGGTGGTTCATGGGCCACCATTGGTCCATGGACCACTCCTTTGAGTATTGCTCTATTAGGTGGTATGTTTCTCAAATGCCAGAAAAACCAAGTCAGAGAGATATTCTGCGTAATCCTAACTGCCTGCCGACAATGGCATAGCACCCAGCAAACTCAGAAGAAAAGAAATGCTCTGGAAATTATGTTAATGAAGTGTGCATAAAACATGCAAATTAGCTGCCCATTCTTGGTCTGTGGTGCATTTCCGTGTTCAGCCTCAACCTCTTCTCTCCACCACCAGCTTCAGGACATTTAGCTTTTGGAGGATGTTCATTGGCAACAATCAAAAGGACTGGGAAGTTCATTCGATTCTGGAATGACAGAGACTCTATTAAGTTCTCACTCTTTTCGCCAAGCAGAAAGCTGAGCTCATGGGTTGGTGCGGTGGGCAGGGGACGTGAAAGGCACGCCGAAGCTCGATTTTGAACAAAGACTTGGTAGAGTGCCAAAAGAGGGATTGTAATGGATGCTTGGAGTTTGCAACTTCATCCCATATGAACGCCACACACCCCTGTACTTCAGTGTGCCAACCCATGTGCGTTGTTGTTTATGGCAAGAAATGAAGACACACTTACATGCATGATTTTTAGGAATAAAATCCAGCTAGTTTGTGTCTTTGGAGCATCTCCAGGTGGAAGCAAAACTACGTAAGCACATCCATTATCCATAGCTATTCTCACTTTTTTCTTCACTGCGTTGAGAGTTTTCCAATGACCCATCCCATTGTTGTCATTATAATGGGCGTTGTTGTTGTTTTGTCTTTTTAGCACATGGAGACAAGAATGCCGAACTTGGCTAACTGGCCCCCTAATTAGGTCGGCATCCTAATGATGAGCTTGGGGCCAAACCAAAACCGAAATCGTAATTGCTTGGCCCAAAGTATTCATAAAATTAACATACTCTGAATGAATTCAAGCTTAATTTAACAGGCCACCGCGTCCGTTGTGTGAGCGTTTCGCATACGACATTGTCTGAAATTACTCGAGGGGAGTGTCCCCTTTCATAAGGGATGGGGGTCAAAAGTAGATGGAGCAGCAGTTTGCCCTAACAAGGGAAGATGTCAAAGCCTTCCGTGGGGCTGGGCAGAAATGTCTATACAAACCTGAGCTTCAAAGAGGAGACCGTTCCCAAGCTCTCTTTTTGAGGTGCGGAGTCCAGATGGCTTTCAAACCTCTTGCGCTCTGACCAGTTAAGGGTCTCTTGTCTATGGAAAGAGGATGATGATAATGATTTTTAAGGACCAGAGCTAGCATGGTGTAGTGGTTTGAGCATTGGATTATGACTCTGGAAACCATGTTTTTGACCATGGAAACCCACTGGGCACCTTGGGCAAGTCGCACTCCCTTAGCTTCAGATGATTGCAGATATTGAACAAATATTGCCAAGAAAAAAACCATGATAGCAATAGCATTTACATTACTGCTTATCGGTGAACTCCGCACTCTCTAAGGGGTTTACAAGCTAATTGTGAAGTTGAAGGCTTTCACAGCCGGCATCCATAGTTTTTTGTGGGTTTTTCAGGCTATGTGTCCATGTTCTAGAAGAGTTTATTCTTGACGTTTCGCCAGCATCTGTGGCTGGAGAAGGATGAAGATGCCAGCCACAGATGCCGGTGAAACATCAGGAATAAACTCTTCTAGAACATGGACATATAGCCTGAAAAACTCCACAAAAAACTATATAATCTGTGAAGTTGAATGTGTCCAAATGGACACACTCCTGGCTTGTCAATGCCCAGCGGAGATGAACCAACATCCATATTTTAACCAGGGAAGTGTGCAATTCCTACCCCTGTTCCAGTGCTTTCTGCAAGTTACTACAAACCGAAAAAAATAACAACAATCCCCATAGACATATCTTTTGCTACCCCAAATCGGTTCTGTGGTGTTCAACCAGTTTTTCTAAGTGTTGATGAGAATTGTGGGGATTTTATTTCCTTCTTTGTAATTCATGTATTTTCTAGCGGAGGGAAGGGGAATAGAAATTGCTAGGATATTGGTGTGCATTTGCAGCTCTGCATTGACTTTGTCACTTTAGTTTTTAAAGCCTTTCAGTACAATGTGAATGTCAATATTCTATGTAGTGGGGAAGCTTTCACTTGTAAACCTTTTCAGTGAGAAAATGAACATGCAATAACAATCTCTTCAATACTCCCTAAGGCTGAACCCGTCATAACCAGGTTTTATGGGCCATAACTAAGACTTGTGATTATGCCTGGAAACAGACTGGTAGGCCAGTGAGACACTACCTTTTTACTGGGATTTGAGAAAGACAAATGCCTAGGATGTGGCGATTAAGCCCAGTTGCACGATTTTATGCAAAGACTTAAGTGGATCTGTCCATCTTGGGCCTGAGATGGAAAAGTGGCGACGGGAGAGCATGTGTTTTGCATCTCTCAGTTGACTGCGTGAGCCATGTGCATTGACCTCAAATGCTCTTAAGCCCTGGATGCAGAGCTGTAATCTGCTAGGCAACAGGGATGGAGCGTAAAGATGGGAGGGAGAGGAATGTAGTCCCTAGGGACCATGTGGTTTCCAACAGTGTGTTCGAAACTCGATTCCTGACACTCACTATGGGTCTTGCAAAGGCAGAGAGTTAGTGTGGTGCAGTTGGTTTGAGTGTTGGACTCCAATTCTGGAGATCAAAATTCAATTCCCAGCTCAGCCATGCAACCCAATGGATGACCTTAAGCAAGTCACAATCTCACAGCCTCAGAGGATGACAAGGGCAACCCTCCTCTGAAGAAACTTGCCAAGAAAACCCTGTGATAGGTTCGCCTTACAGTTGCCATAAGTCGAATACGACTTGCAAGCACACAATACACACAAAGGAAGCACAAGTTCCTGCAAGAGGTTGTGAAAGTTGAATTGACTGCTGCAAGTTGTAAGGGTCACTCATAAAACAGGAGGTGTTCAGAGATGTACCCCAAAACAAGGTGGGCTCATGCCCTTTTTAAGGATAGTTTTGAAGGGGGCTAACCCTTTCAAAATGATCAGGCACTAAGGATCAGGACCACCAAGACTCCAAATATATACGTGTCCTAGTTTATAGTCCTCTTTGCCTCCACTCAATAGGGCTTCCAGTATTTGCCCTATATTAATTCTGCTGTTGCTGTTGTTGCGTGCCTTCAGGTTGTTTCCAACTTATGGCAACCCTAAGGCAAACCTATTGTGGGTTTTTCTTGGCAAGTTTCTTCAGAGAGGGTTTGCCATGGCCATCTTCTGAGGCTGAGAGTACAGGTCTTGAGTACTGAGGGAGCCAAGCACACATACAAAACACACACACTAGGTTTGCTGTTATAAAGTCCAGCCACCTTGTACTTTTCTACTCTAGGATTACTGTCTTAACACAATAAATTATGGAGAGGTGGTGTCTTGATAGCTGGGCATCCCTCTCTGGCTTTTGGAGTGCACACTGCCTTAAATGTCATTTTGAAGATAAATCCAATAAATAAATAAATACACCAGAATTTGGGAAATTGCTAAGAAGTGGAGTTCTAGAGCCAGTTTTTGCAGCTTGAATTATGAAGGGGGAAAGAGAGGGAGGGGGGCTAGGCAGAAAGAGTTGGCGAATGATAATGATGGGAGAGCCAGTGGTTCGAGTGTTTGGAAACCAGGGTTCGAATCACTGCTCAGCCATGGAAACCCTTGGGCAAGTCGCACTCTCACCTTCATGAGAAGGCAGTGGTAAATGTCTGGATGCATCTTGCCAAGCAAACCCTCAAACAAGGTCAGTAGAAGTCGGCGTCAACTTGACCGCACCAAAGTTTGTAGCCCAGGACCTGGTTTGTCGTTTGGTGGCTGATAGTCCAGCTAGTTTGGAATTTGAGGTGCGTTTTGTGCAGGTAGTCTGAAGCCTGGCAGTTTGTAGTGTGAGGCCTGGGTTGTGGTTTGAGACCTGGCGGTTTGTAGTGTGTAAGGAGCCCCCGTGGCGTAGTGGTTTGATGTTGCATCTACACTGCAGAATTAATGCAGTTTGACACCATTTGTAAATGCTGTAGCTCAACGCTATATTATTGTGGGCTTTGTAGTTTTAGCTGTCCGTGTCAGAGAGCAGCGGTGCCACAACATTCAAGCTGGACAAGCTGGATCATGTCCAGAGGAAGGCGATCAAAATACTGAAAGGTCCTATGAGGAGCAGATTAGGCGGCTGAGTACATTTAGCCTGGAGAAGAGATGGTTAAGAGGTGATATGATAGCCCTGTTTAACTATCTAAAGGGATGTCACATTGAGGAGGGAGCAAGCTTGTTTTCTGCTGTTCCAGAGAATAGGACACAATGGAGCAATGAATGCAAGCTACAGGAAAAGAGATTCCACCTCAACATTGGGAAGCACTTCCTAATGGTAAGAGCTGTTTGACAATGGAAGACTTTGCCTCAGAGGGTTGTGGAGTCTCCTTTTGTTTGGCTTTTTATGTTTGCCTCGCTTTATCGCAACAGAAATCAATCAAAGTAGGATCAGAACTAGTTTCAAATGGGAACAATGATCATATAACACCATCAATGATTCGCTTTATATCACAGTGGGAACGCACTCTCCCTTTGCTTTTCTGGTTGCGCCAAATAAACAAACAGGTGAACCCTCCCTTCCTCCCCCAAAAAGAAATACTATTTGGGAAGCACTAAGGAATGATATCCAATAAATTTAATGATTGCTGAAATCATACACGTTTGAACCTACTCAATGCAAAATAATAATAATAATAATAATAATAATAATGAACAAGGGAGGGATATGGGGGGGAAAGGAGACACACAGATGCACACACGATTCTAACAGGGTTTGTAGTCAAAGTGGGAAAAAGACAAAGCCTGAGATTGTGGGCTGGTCGACTGGGATTTGAGATGCCATGTACGATCGAGGCGGCTCTTCAGACAACATGCATGGATGTTTACTATGCAGGGTTGTTATTATTGTTGTTTTCCCCCACAACATCTGCTTCTTAATCCGTTCTCTTCATCCTCTCACCCATCCCATGGCGGCTGACATTGTGGGGCTTTTCTTCTGTCTTCATTCTCTGACATAAATTCTTGTGCATACAACGTCGTCGGCCCCGAAAGTCTGGAGAAGAAAGAAAAGGCAAATGGGGAAGTGCATCAGATTCTGCCAGTTTCATAAAGGGAGGGTGTTTTGGACTTCAGCTCCCAGAAACCCCTGGCCAGCTTAGTCAATCCTCATGAATTCTGGGAGCTGTAGTCCAGAACATCTGGAGAACCAAAGTTTGGAAACCACCACTTAAAGATTTTGCTCCTTTCTGTTGCTCCAATTTTCTCTTCCAATGGGTAGCAGACTCATTCTCAACTTCTTTGTTGCCTGGGCATTTATTATTATCGGTCCAAAACACTGAAGAAATCCAGTTTAAGACTGCTTTAACTGCCCTGGCTCAATGCTAGGAAATCCTGGGAATTGTAGTTTATTGTGTCCCCAGAGTTCTCTGACAGAGAAGGCTAAATGTCTCACAAAACTACAGTTCCTAGAATTTCCTAGTATTTAGCCAAGACAGTTAAAGCAATCTCAAACTGGATTATTTCTGCAGTGCGTTTTGGACCATGATTTTATTAAATATTTCTATCTTGTCCAAGATAAAAAGATCTCAGGGTGAGGTACGCATAAAACCAACACTTAACAGGCCAAAACAATTGTGATGGAAGCCCCTGACCAGGGATGCAATGCACTTTGACACCACTTGAAATTTCTGTAATGCCATCCTGTCGAATCCAAGGATTTGTAGTTGTACAAACGACTTATCCTTTCTATCCTGCATTCCCCCAAAACTGGGACTCGGAGTGGCTTACAATTTAAAAAAACAAAAACAGTATAATTTAAATACACAAAAGCGAGCGTTAAAATGAAATTAAACCATTGCAATATTAAAACTGATCGCTAGTTAAAATAATAAAATACAGCTTAAAAAGATAAAAGCGCTTAAAAACAATTCACTATAAAACAGTACCATGGTGTGTTTTATAGTGAACTGTTTTTATGCACTTTTATCAGTGATCTGTTTTTAACAGCCTTCTCTGCTGCTTCCCAAAACTACAAATCCCAGGATTCTGGGGGATGGAGCCATGGCAGTGAGAGCACATTATTTCTCCAATGTAGATACACTCTTTTTATCTGGTCCAAAGCATACCCCAATAATAATAATAATAATAATTATTATTATTATTTCTCTGAAGACACCAGCCACAGATGCTGGCGAAACATCAGGAATAAACTCTTCTAGAACATGGCCACATACCCACAAAAAACCCACAAAATAATTAATTAATAATTAATAATGTGCCACTAGAACCAATACTTGAGTGATCTTGAGAGTAAATTCCCAGTGAGACTGGTAACCCCAAAATCTGGGCTATGTGATAGTGAAGATGGGTTAAGAAGAAGAGGAAAAAGGAGGGCAGAGCATAGGCCAGAGATGAAAGCCCAATTTGAGCCGCGTCTTAAAAGGAGATCAAAGGCCTGTGCCAGCGTCCAAACTGTACGTCGAACCTCCTCGCCTGCCGTGTTCAATTTCACAGTTCATCTGTGCCATTTATAAAAATGTTCACTCATTCGTTCCCTTTGCCCCAAAGCTCCCCATGGCTTTGATCAGGTGCGGTGCAAATTCCTCTCTTCTCTTTGGCTTTTGGCCTCCCTCTTGGGAAAGAGCTTGCGGATTCTGCTTCCAAGCAACCTTGGATAGACTTATCTTTGACTCCAGTAATAATGTGATTTGAAGACAGCCCCACCGCCACCACCACCTGCCCCGGTGTGATCTGTGAACTGTGAAAAATTGTGTCCGAGGCCATTTTCCCCTCTTGCAGAAAAATCCCTTCTAGCTTTTAGCAAGAAAGCAATCAGGGAGACATGCTCGCCTTTAAAGCATTCATGCTCCAGCGTGGTATAGGTCCTTTCAAAGGATGTTAGGCATAGTAACCTGTTGCAGTTTTCCTTCTGTGAAAATGAGTAATCTTGCTTATTTATTTCTGCCGCTTGTCAGTGAATAAGGAAATAAAATTACCAAGCAGTTTCCCACATGGAAAAAAGCACATATGTTCAAGCCAGGCTAGAAATACACATATCTGCCGGAATCTGATATGATCCGTTATAAAATATATAACTTTACATATAGCAGAGGTGCTTAGAAACCTCGTTGCTGAATTGCAAAGATGCATATTGGGAGACTTTCTGAGTGTCCGGTGTGCATTAGGAGCAATGCACGCTGGTGCATGTTGCACACTAGTGCACAGTGGTGCACAATGTACATTAATGTAGTTTGCACTGACATGCATTACACACAATGCAGTCAGGCACTTGTGCGCGTCATGCACCGATGTACACCAAGCCCTTTGCAAATTCACCTCTGTAGTAACGCAACAGCAGCCTGTGACTGGATACAGATGTTACACAACTGCAGTTGCAATTCCCGCAGCAACTATCAGCAATAAAACATTTGGAAGCATGAGACTGTGGAAGCATGCTAGAGGTCAGGGACAAGCAGACTATTGAAAAACAGCCTTTGGGATTAAAACTGTTCATGCTTACAATGTTGATTGTAAGATTTGCACGGAATTTGCATAGAATTTTGAATTGTAAGGCTGTGTCAAATCAATGCTCAGGTCACTGTTTTGAGTGGGTGAGTTTCATGTACTTAGTTATATATTTCTATATCATGGCATAGTAGTTTGAGTGTTGGACTGCGACTCTGGAAACCAGAGTTCGATTTCCACTGTGCCATGGAAACCTGCTAGGTGACTTTGGGCAATAAGTCCCACTCTCTCAGCCTCAGGGGAAGGCAATGGCAAACCTCCTCTGAAGACATCTTGCCAAGAAAACCCCAGGATAGGTTCTCCTTAGGGTTGCCATGAGTCAGAAATGACTTGAAAGCATGCATCAACATTAATAGCCAACTTTTAGATTACATTGTCACAATAACATTTACATCAATGTAAAAGAGGAATGCTCCAGTTACTTGTATCTTAAGAGTGCTGGAGAGTAGGGCTGTATAGCTGCTTTTCAGATTAGCCCAGTGTTGCCCAAGATGGTGAACTTATTTGGGAGACACAATATTGCTTAGCACTTTGGACAGCGCCTTTAAAGTTCAGGCTAACTGCTGGCACGGATTCGTCACCCATCTGATATCAAAAGCTTACCAAAATGAGCTCGTCGCCTGCCAGTTCTCTCGTCCAGTACGTCTTGGGACCTTCTCCATCCAGAAGGGTTTGTTTGCAATACATCTTGTTTTCGTTCTCCCAAGTGGCTAAACTCTGCAAGCAAAGAGCATCCCCGCCACCCGCCAGGAGAAAAAAATCAATTAGTTGCCTTAATTCTATTCCTGCCGGCCGAACAACAGCAGATACTTGAACAGATAATGGTCACAGCGAAGGAGCAACAGAAGGCCAGGAGGGAGGAGGGGAGAGAGACTAAATTGGACTTAGCAGCTCAGTATGGTCCAGTCCAAGATTTAGTCCAGGATCCAACTATTTATTCTGTTGCATCTTGTGGCCACCTCCAGAACTGACCATTTTCTGGGCACACCTAAGAAGAATAGTTGATATAACTGGGTACCTGGCCAGGGACTCGCAGTCCTGCAAGGGACCTACAAGCAACTCTTTGCATGCCCATGCTGTGTTTCTGTTCCTAGAATCAGAGTATTC
>NC_056527.1:150825236-150842525 GCF_019175285.1 Sceloporus undulatus | reverse complement strand
TTGGAAGAGACCCCAAAGGCCATGCAGTCCAACTGCATTTGTCCATGCAGGAATACTCAATCAAACCCCTGGCAGATGGCCATCCAGCCTCTGTTGAAAGACCTCCAAAGAAGGACGCTCTACCACTCTTCAAGGGAGTATATTCCATGATCAAACAGTTTAGTTCTTCCTAATGCTGAGATGAGATCTCTTTTCCTGTAGCTTGCATCTCCATGTCCTATTCTCTGGAGCAGCATAAAACAAGCTTGCTCCATCCAAAATATGACATCCCCTCAAATATTTAAACAGGGCTATCATATCACCTCTTAACCTTCTCTTCTCCAGGCTAAACATCCCTAGCTCCCTAAGTCTTTCCTCATAGGGCTTCATGGTTTCCAGACCCTTCACCATTTTGGTCGTCCTCCTTTGGACACATTCTAGTTTCTCAATGTCCTTTTTGAACTGTTGTGCTCAGAACTGGACAAAATATTCCAAGTGAGGTCTGACCAAAGCAGAATGGTACGAGTATTTCCCTTGACACCACACTCCTATTGATGCAGCCTAGGATCATATTGGCTTTTTCAGCTACCGCATCACACAGTTGACTCATGTTCAGCTTGTGGCCAACTAACACTCCCAGATCCCTTTAACATGTACTGGACATCCCTCCCTGCCAGTAGTGGCTGGTGGCTTCCATGTTGTTGGGGCAGTGAACCTGTTCTGAGTTTTAGTCCAAGCTGCTGACCCTATTTTGAGCCCAGGGCTTAAGACCTTGAATAACTCCTTTAAACACCAGGCTAAAACTCAGGTTTTCTCTCCAAGGTGCTGAACTCTGTTTCTCCCCAAATAAATCCAACAACTTGGACAGCTCCTTCAGAATTCAAATGAAACCTGGCACACTCCAAAATGCAGTATATTTGAAAAGCATCCTATGCAATCTGTAGAAAAGGAAGAGCTTTCCAGGCCTGAAATATGGAGCATCCTATATAATAAAGGACACCTGCCAGTCCTATAAGGGACAAGCTTTCTTGTCCCCAAGTAGGGGACATCCCTTATAATAAGGGACACCGGTCAGTTCTATAAGGGACAAGATTTCTTGTCCCCATAAGGGACATCCTTATAATAAGGGATACCTGCCAGTCCTATAAGGAACAAACTTTCTGGTCCTCAAGTAAGAGACATCGCTTGCAAAAAGGGACAACAGGCAACCCTATGCAAGACTGAAGAGCATGGTCCCTTCCCTTATATACCAGAATTGCCAGCTGAAATAATAATAATAATAATAATAATAATTTATATCCCACCTTTCCATAATTTCCAAATAAGGGAAAGAATAATGACCACAGATGATTGACAAGAATTCACCCTAGACCACAAGAAAATTGAAATAGTCAAGGAGTCCCCATACCTAGCTTCAAATATTGATCAGAATGGAGACTGCAGTCAAGAAATCAGAAGACTAGGATGAGGAAGGGCAGCTATGAAAGAACTAGAAAAGATCCTGAGGAGTAAAGAAATACATCTGAGCACCAAAGTTAGGATCATCCAAGCCATTGTATTCCCCTTCGCTATGTACGGATGCAAGAGCTGGATGGTGAAGAAAGCTGATAGAAAGAAAACCAACTCACTGGAGATGTGGTGCTGGAGAAGAGTGCTGAGGATACCTTGGATGGCCAAAAAGAGCAACAAATGGGTCCTTGAATAGATCGAGGCTGAAATCCCCCCGGAAGCCAGGATGAGTAAATTGAGACTGTTGTACTTTGTCCACATCATGAGAAGGCACAGCTCATTGGAAAAGACAACAATGCTAGGAAAGGTAGAAGGCAATAGAGAGGAAGAACGCATGCAAAGTGGTTGGACTTGATCAGGGAGATCACCGGCCTGAATTTGTAGGACCTAAGCGGACTAGCGGAGAATAGGAGATCTTGGAGATGTCTCATCCACAGGGTCACCAAGAGTCATGGTCAACTTGAGAGCAGTTAACAACGACAATAACAAACTTCAAGCAATGCATGAAATATGGATATATCAGAAAGAGCGAAACGTTCTGAGAAATGACCAGGAAGCAAAGAATTCCAAGAGCATCTTTTTCCTCCCGTTCAACCCTGAGCCCCTGTACCATGAGAGACCTGGAGAAATGGCTCCACTGGAGCATTGATAATCCAGCCCTGCCTTCAAGTCTTGTAAGACATGACTCTCGTTCCCTCCAAGCTGGCCCTGTACCACAGGGACTGTCATCTTGACTTTCACATGGGGCTGTGCAAAGATGCTTCCTAACAGGGACTGCCCTGTGATGCAGGCGTGGTGTTATCGGTTCAGAGAGCATACAGGGAGGGAAAGACATTGCCTCCGAATCAATGTGACAAGTTCCTTGCAACGGTTGCGCATGGAAGAAAGCTAACTCAAGCCGAAGAGGAATTTTCACACCCAGAAAGCCTTTGCACAAAGAAAGGAAGACCTTTTACTAAGACAAACAAAGGAGTCCTGAGTAGGATCTTGGTTTCATCATGTAGAGACTTTGCAAGGGGGGAGGTGTCCAGGCTGCAGCTGCACTGCAAAATTAATGCATTTTGATACTGTTTTAACTGTCATGGCTCAATGCTAACTGATATGGGGGATTGGCAAATGTTTTTGCCCAGTATGCCATATTTGTGTTTCCTTATTTTTGCTCCTGGAAACTCACCAGGGTCTGGCACTATGGACCACCACATGGCTCTAGATGACAGTCTCTTTGTTTAGCCTTATGAGTTTAAGTCCAAGGAGTTAGGCTTAGAAATTGGTTTAGCCACAAGGAGTTAGGTTTATGTTTAAACCCAAGGAGTTAGACTTATGAGTCATCTTAAGTCTATGATTGAATGCATGCTCCTCTGGAGGACCCTTAGGATTTCCTTCTGAATAAGCATACATAGGATTACACTGGAAGGCTGGGAATAAGTCCCATTGAATTCAGTGGGATTTATGAGTTGTTTTTTAATGGGATCGCCCTGGAAATCCCACCCCACATATCTGATCATGAGGAGCCCCAGCTAAGTGGCTATGAACCACACAGCTTGCATTGCTGTGAAACAGCTCAGTCCTAGTATGGCAAAAGCATGTCCGATGCAGTGGCGAATGCAAAGCAAAACAAAACTTCCATGCGCTGAGTGCGGGTTCTCCTTGCAAACTCAAGAAGAGAGGGAAAATGATGAGCAACCGGCCCCTGGAGTGCCAAGATCCATCTGCCAGCGTCTTTCCCAACTTTTCAGGTTTAATTTTCTCAGCTTGGTTCCGGGAGAAGAGAGAAGGCCAGATGGAGGGGGATTTGCAAAGTGAAAGAGATAGTGGGGACGTGATGGATGAGGCAGAGATGCTGGAGCCATGGGGGTAGTGTGTGTGTGTCTGTGGGGGTGTGCGTTGTGGCTGTCCTACTTCGCTGGATGCTTGGCTATTGCGGGAGCTGCAGGGTCAGAGAGCTAGGCTGGTGCAGGAATCTCAGTGTTCAGCTAGACCTCCAGGTTTGAATCCAGAGTTCGAATCCTCACTGAGACAACATCTGCACTGCAGAAATAACACATTATACAATAATGCTAGGAAAAGTAGTAGAAAGAGGAAGACCGCATGCCAGACAGAGAGACTGAATCAGAAATAATGCATAGGTTTTTTATGGGTTTTTCAGGCTATGTGGCCATGTTCTAGAAGAGTTTATTCCTGACATTTCGCCTGCATCTGTGGCTGGCGTCTTCAGGGAAAGACGAAGATGCCAGCCACAGATGCTGGTGAAACATCAGGAATAAACTCTTCTAGAACATGGCCACATAGCCTGAAAAACCCACAAAAAAACTATGGATGCCGGTCATGAAAGCCTTTGACTTCACATTAGAAACAATGCAGTTGGACACTGCTTTAACCGCCACGGCTCCATGCTCCGGAATCCTGGGATTTGTCGTTTGTTGCGGCGCCAGAAGAAATAGAGAAGGCTAAAACGCTCATAGAATTACGAATCCCAGGATGTGATGGAGAAGGCTAAATAGTTCACGAAACTACAAATCCCAGGTTTCCATAGCATGGAGCCACAATGGTTAAAGCAATGTCAAATTGTGTTATTTCTATAGCACAGATGCAGCCTCAATGTGCATTGCAGATGCAACCTAAGTGACCTTAGCCACAACTATGGTTCCTACTAGTTTCTGTCTAAATAATAATAATAATAATAATAATAATAACAACAACTGTAAGCTGCTCTGAGAGCCTTTAGGGCTGAAGAGCAGGGTATAAATACCGTAAATAAAATAAGTAAATAGAATCCTAAAATCCTAGAGTTGGATTCTTGGTATCCAGTGCATTGCAGATGCAGCCTTACTCACGGCAATGCACTGGGTGAACTTATGCAAACCACACTCTCTCAGCCTAAAAGAAAGGCAATGCAAACCCCAGCTGAGTAAATTTTGCCAACCCTAAGATAGGGTTGTTATAGGTCGGAGTTGACATAAATCCACACAGCAACAACAACAACACTGTGTGTACATTTAGGTTAAAGGTGCTCTCCAAAGTGCTCAATCAATTGGAGGGGAAAATAGGGCTAAGCGCCTTTAGGGTTTGGACTAAAATCCAAAGCAAAAATAAGCGCTCTGTGGAAATGAGGGTCACCAGCTGCCGCCACTGTATGTCTGTCCGTGTGTGCGCGCGCGCATGCACACTCACACTCATGCAAACTCAAGCACATAGTAGGGATGAACAGATGAAACACATCAAATATGGGGCATTTGTGAGGATTAAGTTGGTTTAAAACGGATCGGGGTTTACTGGTTTTTATAGTCCCTCTTTGTCGCCGAGACAAAAGAATGATAAAAAATGAAAAAGAATGACCATTTATAATGGCTATAAAATAGGAGAGAAAGAACACCTGATCTGCAAGTGGAATTTCTTGACCAGAGCAAAGAATGTCTAGATTTTCTCTTGACATTGTGCAAAGTGTGTTGCACATACCTACAACGATATCAGGCTGTGGTCCAGTTGTTAGTCCCAGCCAGAACAGACACATCGAAGCAATGGAAACTTGGTAAGGTGACACTTGTCTAAGTGCAATTGCTTTACCAAGTCTGCTCTAGTTGGAACCAGCAATTCAATGGAGGTCTATATGTCCGCCGTCGGCATAGTTGGAACCCAATCCTATTATTTACTGGATTTGGGGGGATCTTAATGTTTTCAGGCCAAGGTTACACAGTAATGGGATTGTTGGTTCAATGGGCCCTTGGTATCCACTGGGGTTTGGTTCCAGGATACCAAAATCCGTGGATGCTCAAGTCCCATTAAAAAGGTTGGCATAGCAAAATGGTGTCCCTTAGACAAAATAGCAAAATCAAGGTTTGTATTTCTTTTGAATATTTTCAAGCCATGGGCGGCGATGCTGGACTATGACTCTGGAGACCAGGATTCAAAGATATAGCCATGTTAGTCTGTAGTATCGGTATGTAGAGAGATCTTGTAGCACCTTTGAAACTAACTGAAAGAAAGAAGTTGGGAGCATGAGCTTTCGTAGACTAAAGTCTTCTTCCTCAGATGCATTTTCTAGAGGCCTGGGTTCGACACCCTGCTCAACTTGGCCCTGGGTTAGTCACACTCTCTCAGCTTCAGAGAAAGGCCATAAGAAGCCAAATGTCAAGCAACCTCTTATGGCCTTAGAGTTTTTCCATAAGTCAGAAAAGACTTGAAAGCATGCAACAAACTGTGCACAGTTTCCCACATCTCATTCTGCAAGGCTAGAAATTTGGCGACGGAAGGAAAATTTCCCAAAGGGTCACAATATTTATTTCTGGAAGAAACCCTCATTTCGCCTCCTTCCCCCCGGACCCCGGCCCTATATGTCATCTCTCACTCACCCTACACTTTCGGCCATCCACCGTCTCCTCCTCAAAGCTCTCCCCAATTTTGAAGTTGATCTCGGTGGTGCGGACCGTGGTGGAGGTTTTAATGTAGAACTTGTCTCCATCCTGGCGGATCTCCACGTGCGGCTTGGAGGCGGCGGCCACAGCCACTTTCCGGAGCATGGCATTGACCCCTGCGCGGAAGAGAGCATCAACATGGAAAGATCATCATCACAAACCCATGGCAAGGTTAGGTCATTTGAACTTTGGGTTTTCATGGTGGTGGTGATGTTCTCCAGATGATAAAAGAGTATGTTCTCCAGATTGTCTCCAGAGGATAAAAGAGTACAGTGCGCGGACTGACGTTGGGTTTGAAATGTGGGAATCAAGGGCCAGAGTGTTGTCATAGTTTAAATGTTGGACTAGGTTACTGGGAGACCAGGGTTCAAATTCAGTCTTGGCCATGTCACAGTCTCTCGACCTCGGAGGATGGCAAGGGCAAACCCCCTCCAAAGACACTTGCCAAGAAAATGTGATAGGTTGCTACAAGTTGGAAATGACTTGAAGGCACACAACAAAAACAAAGTGCCCTTTCTTTCAATGGGGTTATGCCTCATTATCCTGAATGGGAGCATGCCTTGGTGTGACCCAAACTGCACCACTTTACTTGGGTTTAAGTGCCTCTGTGTTCATTGGAACTGACTTCTAGATCAGCGCAAAAAGGAATAAAGGGATTTTTATTGGAATAGTATATACAATTTCAGAAAAAACACAACAACCTGAAATGATGCTCCTAAAATAAAGCTTGTGGAGTATTCTATATTATGTGTATGTATATATATGTGTGTGTGTGTGTGTGTGTATAATACACAGTGCTCCACAAGCATTATTTTAGGAGCATCATTGTGTATTATATATGTTTATACACACACACACAGAGAGAAAGAGAGAGATATGCATATAATTCCTACTGCTAGCTCCATCCAGCGTAGACCCATTGGGTCCTATGTGTCAATTCACAATTAATGAATAGGTCTACTCTAGTCAGGACTATCAAACAGATATGTTGATGATGATGATTGTTTCTAATATTAATATTTAATGTATATTTTATAATATACCATATGCTATTAATACCTCGTATATGTTATATATTAGAAACAATATATTAAACAGCATAGACTAATATTAATGTATAGTAATTATGCCAGTATTACTTTTTCAAAAGTCTTAAAGATTCTGATCACTGTTGAATACTTCTAATATTTCTATATTAATTTCCTAACCATCCTATTTCTAAGGTGCAGGGAGGGCTCACCCGATCATATATGTATCATATATGCTATCAGTTAGCATTAATATATAATAGAGGGTAATATTGATAGACGGATATAATAATTATGGCTGTATGACTCTTTCTAAAGTGGCAAAGGTTCTGGTATTTATTTCATATTCTAATATTTCTATATTAATGTTCATATTTCTAAGATGCAGGGAGGGCTCATTCTATCATGTATCTATCATATATGAGCTATATTAGCATCAATATATTATACAATAAAGACTAATATTGATGGATGGATGGATATAGTAATTATGGCAGCATGACTCTTTCTGAAGTGGCAAAGGTTCTGATATTTAATGGTCTAATATTTCTATATTAATGTTCTAGCATTTATATTTCTAAGGCACAGGAAGGGCTCTTATGATCATATACATATCATATACATGATATATTAGCATCAATATATTATACAGTAGAAACTATTATTGATAAATGGATAGAGTAATTATGCCAATATTGATCTTTCTAAAGTTGTAAAGGTTTTGATCCTTGTTTAATACTTGTAATATTTCTATATCAGTGCTATAACTTTCCCATTTCTAAGGCACTTCCTGCACCTTAGAAATATAAATGCTAGAATATTAATATAGAAATATTAGAAGGGCTCACTTTGGAGTAAATGGCGCCCAGTCTTTACTTGCTCTGCTGAATGAAGCCAACTTACTCCACTGACTTACTCCAGAGTAAACTCACTCCGGATTCGGTGGCCTTGATTCCATGCGCATGGATGTCCTCATGAGGTCTAGCGCCTTGAACACAACCCAAGCTATATATATATATATATATATATATATATATATATATATATATATATATGAGAGCCAGAGTTGGACTAAGACTCCGGAGACCAGCATTTGATTCTCTGCTAGCCATTGAAACCCACTTTGGGCAAGTCACACTCTCTCAGCCCCAGGAAACTCAGTGATAGATTCACATTAGGGTCGCCCTAAGTCAAGAAGGATTTGAAGGCACACAACAACAACAACAAGCAACACAATATTTTGCAGATTTGTTGCATCCTTGATCCCAAGGCGCTTCTAGCCCTAAAGATTCATGCTCTCCAGAGCCTTGTGTAACCTATATAAAGATGCAGCCAGAAGCTCCTTAGACGTGAGGAAGTAATACACACACACAATGAATGGATGAATATTTACTATGGTGCACAGCCAGCACAGTATGTATGTATGTATGTATGTGTGTGTGCGCACACACACACATCCCTCATTGGGCACATCACACTCTCTCAGCCGCAGAGGAAGGCAACCCAATGAATTAATCAAACCTCCTCTGAACAAACCTTGCCAAGAAAACCTCAGGATAGGGTTGCCTTAGCGTTGCCATAAGTCAGAAATGACTTGATGACACAAAACAACAAACAACACATATGTAAAAGCTCAGGGGGTCTAGCACCTTGTACATGTGTGTGTGTGTGTATCAGCACACCCTGAACACCCAATCAATTAATATATATCTGTATAATCCAGTGACCTTATCTACCTATCTATCTATCTATCTATCTTGATTGAGTGGTTGTCATATGTTGTGTATCTATATTATGTATCTATATGGATTGATTGATTGATTGGGTGGTTGGGTTGTGTGTGTGTGTGTATATTGGGTGGTTATGTTGTGTTTAATATTCACGCACACTCTCTCTCTCTCTCTCTCTCTATATATATATATATATAGAGAGAGAGAGAGAGAGAGAGTAGTTGTGCTGTGTGTGTATACTTGGGTTGGATTTTTATATCTATGCATATATATATATAGAGAGAGAGAGATTGTGTGGTTGTGTTGTGTTGTATATCTATAATGATTGATTCATTGGGTGGTTGGGTTGTGTGTCTGTCTGTATGTATGTATATATAAATATATATGATGGTTGTGTTTATACAGTATATATATATATATATATCTTGATTGAGTAGCTGGATTGTGTGTGTATATCGATTGATTTGGGTGGTTGTGTTGTGTTATATATACCTATAGCTATATAGAGCTTGATTGTGCTGTGTTGTGTTATTAATTGAGTGGTTGTGTGTGTGTGTGTGTGTGTGTGTATTTTGATTAGGTGTTTGGGTTTGTGTCTATCTCTGTATATATACTGAGTCATTGATTGATTGGGTTGTTGGGTTGTGTGTGTGTGTGTGTGTGTGTGTGTGTGTGTGTGCATTGATTAGGTGATTGGGTTAATGTCTATCTCTCTGTATGTATATTGATTCATTGATTGATTGGGTTGTGTGTGTGTGTATTGAGTTGTGTTGCTTTTCAGGTGCTAGTCCCCCTGAGTTTTGGGTGGGTTTGGGGTTCAGGAGGCAGCAGAGAGCCCTCGTTCCTTGGGCCTCTGTTGGGTTTTGAAGGCGCTAGACCTCAGGGAAAGGCAGCCCAAGCCCTCCTCCATCCCTTGCCTTGCCTTGCCTTTGCCTTTGCCTTACCTAAGACTTTGAGGAGTTCGTCGAAATTCTCGCTGCTCTTCATCTTCCAGGTCCCAGCGAAGTTGGGCATGGCTCAGAAAGAAAGAGAGGAAGGAAGGAAGGAAGAGAGGATGAGAGAAAGAGAGAAAAGAAGGAAGAAAAAGAAAGAAAGAGAAAGAGAAAAAGAAAAAGAAAGGAGAGAGAGAGAGAATAAATAAATAGGTGTCTTTCCCAAAGGAAGGATGGAAGGAAAGATGGGCCAAGAAGGAGAAAAGGAAGCCGCAGCAATAATGTTTCAGAAGAAGGGAGAGAACAAGACAGACCCGACTGTCCTCCTCTCCGTCCGCGCACCTTCTGAGGCTGGGAAAGGCAGGGACTCGGCTGCCTCCTTCTCTGCCTCCCTCCCTCCCTCCCCTTGGCCTCCCCTCCTCCTCCTCCTGCCTTCTCTCCATCCATCCCTCCATCTGCCTCTCCTCCTCTGCCCCTTCTCCTCCCATCCATCACTCCCTTGGCCAAGGAAACCCCCCCCCAACAAAACATCCATCACTCTGCATCAAGGAGATGCCCTCCTCCTCTTCCTCCTCCTCCTCTTCTTCCTCTTCCTCCTCCTCTTTTTCTTTTTCCTCCACCTCCTCCTCCCTTCTTCCTTTCTCCTCCTCCTCTTCCTTCTTTTCTTCCTCCTCTTCCTCTTCTTCCTCCTCCTTCTGCCATTCCTTTCTTTCCCTCTTCTTCCTCTTCCCTCTTCCTCCTCTCCTCCTTCCTCCTTCCCCTCCTCTCTCCTCTTCCTCCTTTTCTTCCTCTTCTCTTCTTCTTTTTGCCTTCTCCCTCCTTCTACTATTCTTCCTCTTCTTCCTTCTCCTCCTTCCTCCTTCCTCCCTTTCTTCTCCTTCTCTTCCTCTTTCCTCTTCCTCCTCCCTCCCTCCCTCCCTCTCTTCCTTTCCCTCCTCTTCCTCTTCTCCTTCCTCCTCCTCCTCTTCTTCCTCTTCTCCTTCTTCCTCCTCTTCCTCCTCCCTTGGCAGCTGGGAGGCAGAGCCCTGTGAGATGAAGGGTCAGGTGGAAAACAACAAAAATTGGGAGAAGGGGGGGGGCAATATGTTCCAATGAATGGCATCCCCCCCCATTTTTTCTTTCTTTCTCTTTCTCTTTCCCTTTCTCTTCTGCTTCCTCTACTTGCCCAGTTTTCGAAAGGGCTGGACCAGTCAGACTGAGAGTGTAGCTACACTGTCAAAATAAATAACACACTTTGGCACCACTTTAACTGCTGTGGCTCCAACGCATGCAGTCCTGGGATCTGGAGTCTCCCAAAGTGACCCATTGGGTTTCCACGGCTGAGTCGGGATTTGAACCTTGGTCTCCCCGAGTCCCAAGTCAGCACTCAAACCAATGCGCCACGCTGGCTTGATGCAAATGCTGTAACGCTAGGGTCACCGTACATCCTCCTTTTACGAGACACATTTTCTTCTTAGAACTGAAATTTCAACCTACTCCAAATCAAATATGCTATAATCTTAACCATCGCTCATTTGAAATGTATTAGGTTTGCAAATGCCTCCTCTTTTGGAAGAGGTTTCCTTTTCAACATATTGTCTTGAGTGCTGGACTATGACTCTGGAGACCAGGGTTTGATCTGGATCTCAGCCATGAAAACCAGTGGACAAGTCACACTCTCTTAGCTTCAGGGAAAGGCAATGGCAAACCTCCTCTGAACAAATCTGGCCAAGAAATAACCATTCCTTAAGGTCACCACAATTCAGAAACGGCTTGAAGGCCCACAACACACTTGCACACACTTTCAACACATAGCAACCTTGTATTAATGGACTTTCTTTCAGCATGCAAAAGGGTGTTTTCCACCTGTTTTTCCAAGGTTACTATGCGCTTGAATCCTTTTATTAATCCCAACTAGGGTATACCCACTCAATGGGATTTTTCCATTTGCCAACTCACTGTTCAAGTCTGTAGAAAGATCTTGTAGCACCTTTGAGACTAGCTGAAAGGAAGAAATTGGCAGCATGAACTTTCCTAGACTTGAGTCTACTTCCTCAGATGCATTCCTCAGTTCAGTGCTGAGTCTAATGGATAGGATTTTGGTCTGAAAATCTTCTTCCACCAAAGGCCTGATTCCCACTACCTTTTAAACCGGACCGCAAATTGGTTGGAACCGGTTCAAATGACCCTGGTTCCCACTTGAACCAAATCACTGAAGCAATTCGGGGGGGGGGGGCATGCGCTAGACCCATTTAACCTTTTTGACGCTGATTTTTTCCGTGTCTTTTTGGATAAACCGATTCTGCGCAAGTGAGAACCAGATGCGGATCGATTTAAATCTGTCCTTCCCCCAGCTGGAGTGGGTCCATTTTGAATCAATCCATTTGTTAATGTGAACCACAAGTGGGTTATTTTACAGGGGGGAAAATGTGATCAGGGCAAATGTAGTGTGAACCACACTCTGCTGTTGAATCGATCTATTGATTCAGACCACAAACAAATTTATTTTTAAGTGGGAATGAGGCCAAAGTAAACCATCCTTCATATGGATGCAACTTGCAATGTCCAGGACAGGGCTGGGGAAAGCACAACCCATGGGCCACATGTAGTCCTGGCTCTAGTTTTGTGGTCTCCAAAGCCATCCAGATTTTTAAACTGTTTTGCTGATTTTTAAATCCTGAACATCTCCTTCCACCAAAAAAAAAAACCCCATGGAAACTCTTCCCAAATACGATGGCTTTGCTCCTCCTCCTTTGACCAATGGCTGAAAACTAGCTGGAAACAAAGACCGGAAGTGACATCGCACCACTTCTCATTTGGAGAATTAAAAAATGTGTTGTTGCTTTGTGCCATGGAAAGGCATCAAAAATGGATCCTCCCCAATGCCCCCTACAGGAAACTCTAGTTTCCTATCCTTGCTCTAGAACTTTCCATAAGCGCAATTCCTTAGCAATGCGCCGGGAGGGGGCTTGGATCGCTTGCATAGCCGTCCCACTCAATCTGTGATTGGTTGCACAGCCGCGTGATCTGCTTTAACGCCAACATGGCTGGGTTGGCGTCATTTCACGCCACGCCGTCAACAAAACGGGATCTGGGCCAAGCCGAAAAACAAAAAGTTACATATTACACAGACGCGTTATGCTTTCTGACACCAGTATGCGTCGGACAGACTGGGAAAGCAAACCCAGCCGTCGGAAACCATGTTAACAAAGACCGCTGTGAATGCACAAAGGCCAGCCGCATCCAAAAAAAGAGATGGTCTTGGATGCCGCAAAGGCTTCTCTGAACAAAAGCTGTTTTCATGCGTTTTTCTCCACATCACAAGAAGCCAGCAGACGGACAGTCGGATTGCGACGGCCGAGTCGGGAAAGGAATCCCACAAAAGGAAGGGGACAGCTTGAGTGAATTATCACTCAAGCATCCAATACTCGGCATCTGATTATGGAATCATGATTCCATGACTAACGGCAGCCCTTGTTGACCATAATTAAGGAGCTTTCTTTCTTTCTTTCTTCCTTCCTTTCCCCCCCCCAACCCCTTCTTTAGTCTGCTAACGCTCATCCCTGTCCATGCAGAATGGGGGGGGGGGAGAGAAAAGCCCTTGCGACTGTGAAACCTCCATTAATTAAGCCGGACATCTCCCAAAAGTCAGAAGATGAGCTGAGATGATGAGGATGATGGCTGGGAAGAGAAGACAGCAATTAACGGAAAGAGGCCATAATGAAGGCGGCGGGCGATGAACTTGGGCAAAGTGGGATGCCGTCCAAGGCTGGACGGGATTTTTGGACTCACCAACCCAGCACTAGTCCAGGTTTGTGGGTCCCTCTCCATGCTTTGAATCCAGCCAACAACTGTTGTCCAAATCACTTCCTGACTCTTGCGGCATTCAAAGGCAGGCGGTGGTGGACAGTGTTATTGTTATCAGTTATGACGGTGAAGGGAAAATTGGGTAGGACTTTAAGGTCCAAGCTGATAAACAGGGGGACGACAATATGCCAAACGTAACTCTGAAAGCCAGTGTGGCACAGTGGTTTGAGTGCTGGACTATGACTCTGTAGACCAGGGTTCGATTCTGATGTGGTAATCCTAAGGAGAACTTATAGTGGAGTTTTCTCAGCATGATTTGTTCAGGGGAGGTTGGCCATTGCCATCCTCTGAGGATGAAAGAGCATGACTTGCCAAAGGTCACCCAGTGGGTTTCATGGCCAAGTGGGGAATTGAACCCTGGTCTCCAGAGTTGTAATACAGCACTCAAACCATTACACCATATGGAGTGCCACTGGGTTTAGTCCCAACTGGAGTCGATCCATTGAATCAATGAAACTGACTTAAGTATTAATTCGAAATTCAACAATGGGGTTGGACTGGATGGCCCTTGTGATCTCTTCCAAATCTACGTTTCTATGATTCTATGAATGGATTCAATGAGACAACTCTAGTTTGGGACTGACGAAGAGGAGTCAGGCCATTGTAGCCAGGGCCGGCCCTACAATGGGGCAGAGTGAAATGGAAGATGGTAAAAGTTGTTAGTTGAGGAGGTCAAGCATATGCCTTTGCGCTGCTGCCTTTCAATTGGAGGCAGAACTGTGCTTTCCAGCAGTGCAGTTATGCCCTGCAATCTGTAGACCACCCTGCTGCTCTGGCGGACCCTCTTCCAGTCACCAATGTTTAGGGTTATCAGATCTCTAGGCCTGGCCCTGAATCCGGACCTGAAGTGACCAAACCTTGTTCTTCAGCGTCCTAGTCCTACATTCGAACTACTACACTGCACCAACTCTCCCACCATAGCTACACCCTTCAAAAATTAATGTGTTATTTCCCACAGGCATGTACATAAATACAGTCTGCTCTCCATATCCACAATTTTTTTTATCCACAAATACAAGCATCCACACTTTGAAAATAAATATTTTTAAATATATATACACATTCCAAAAAGCAAACCTTGATTTTGCCATTTTATATAAGGATCACCATTTCACGATGCCGCTGTACATAATGGGACTTGGATATTCGCGGATTTTGGTATCCGCATAGGGTTTTGGAATCGAACCCCAGCAAATACCGAGGGCCCACTGTGTTTCTGTATTTTAGGGTTTTAAGGCAGTGGGTTTTTCCTGCCTGGACACAGATTGCTTGGAAACAAGGCAGTCTCGCTTTATGAAGACATGACTCTTTCCCAAGATGTAAAAATTGGTACCCGTAGATTTGACGGTGGCGTTTGCCTGCATCTTTGCTTCTGCTACCGACCCTCCGCTTTCCAGAAGCCATCCCTCTTTTCCAGTTCTTTCTTTTCTTCACCTGAATTCCCCCAAGGTTTCTTTCCCCATTCCCCCCTTGCAGATGGATCTCATCCATCTTCCCAAAAGTGTCGCCAAGACAAAAGAGAGCCACATATGTACAGATGGAGCTGGGGCCATTCAATCATCCATCCAAATCAGGGACCGATAATGGGAACTGAAGTATCCCCCTGTGTTTATTGACTGCCCTGCCATGGTGGGACAGTCGTGGTCGAGGAGGTTGAGGGCTGCCAGTGGGGTGGAGGGGGGACCGATGGAGGGAAACAATGCCGATGCTGGAAGATGCTGGGGGTGGCGGAGGAAGCAAAGTAATGGGAGGGGGCCATCAAGACAACGGTGGGTCTGGGGGAGCCCTGAATCAATGGTCCTGTGTGACACAAATAAATGATACATCTGGAAGGCAAATGGCCGGTCATAAATTTTCGTCCCCAAATTAAATTGACAGCGGGTCTCCCGACACGACAATGGGTGAAATGTAAGCCGACGGGTGCGGAAGGAAGGGCATTTCCACACTCTCTCGCCTCACATTGTCTATTCGGCCCTCATTAAAATGTCCCCGCATCATTAGGTTTTGCATCTGGGACATCCGTCCAGAAGAAGGGCCTGCTGCTAAAATATGGGGGAAGGGGGTCTCTCTATCTCTCTCCCTCCCCAACCCTTCCACAGTCGCAGAGGAGGCTGACACGCAAGCTTTAAAAAGCTACCACCGTCCCTGCCGCCACCACTATGCCTCCTTCTCCCCCTTCTCCCCTTTATTTATTTATTTGTTTATTAGCATTTATACCCCACTTTTCTGCTTACGCTGTACGTGGCTTACGCTGTACGTCAAAGCGAAACAGCAAAGCATTTGCAATACAGAGACTGACAAAGCATGAAACAACATTGAAATGTATCCATTTAGAATAGTGAAAAATGCCACCATCACTGCCACCACCACTGTGCCTCATTCTCTCCCTTCTCCCCTTTATTTATTCATTTATTACCATTTATATCCCACTTTTCTTTTTTTAGGGGTCCCAAAGTGGCTTATGCTGTATGTCAGATCGAAACAGCCGAAAGCATTTGCAGTACAGAAACAGGAAAAGCATGAAACAACATTGGAAGGCATCCATTTAGAATAGTGAAAAACCCATACTATTCAAAGACATGGCCGTGTTCGTCCGGAAAATCAGTATGCAAAAGGATCTTGTGGCACCTTTGAGACTAACTGAAAGAGAGAAGTTGGCAGCATGAACTTTCGTAGACTTGAGTCTACTTCCATGCGCTGGAGGAAGTAGGCTCAAAACTACGAAAGCTCAGGCCACCAACTTCTTGCTTTAGTTAGCCTCAAAGGCATGGCATAGTATGAATCAGCATACTTGTTGCATCACCCCAACCAGTTCAAAGTCTGTTTGTGTGCCTTCAAGTTGTTTCCGACTTACGGCAACCCTAAGGTGAACTTATCACAGGGTTTTCTTGGCAAGATTTGTTCAGAGGAGGTTTGCTTTTGCCTCTCTGTGAGGCTGAGAGAGTGTTACTTGTCCAAGGTGGGTTTCCAGAGTCGAGTGGAGCTTTGAATCCTGTTTAAGTGTACTGTGTTTTTAGACCATAAGGTCACCTTGAGTCCCAATTTTGGGGGGGAAAGCAGAGTACAAATAGAACGATGACAACAAGAACAACTGCACTTTATGCTTTCATGCTTCCGTTGAGTAGCAAATAAGAAAGAACACCTCTGTTTAAAAATGGGGGAATAAACTAATGACAATGTGTGTGTGTTTGTGCACTTGTGTGTGTGTATGTATTGAAAGTTGACGCTAGAACTTAATCTTTGGCTCTCCTGGTGCAAAATATGGCCATCGTTCCCCCTTTCCTGGTATGGAAGGAAGCAATATTCCCCAATATTCCCAGAACAACCCTTTGATGAAAAAGAGCCACCTGCGCCATTCATCTGCCTCCTTTCCCTGTCAGGGGAATATAAATGACACTGTATATGGTTAAACACAATTTACTACCTCTTTCTCCGGTGTCTTGAGAGTTGCCAAAATTGACTGGAAGGGAGGGAGAAAGGGGGAAGAGAAAGGATGTCCACCCTCTCTTTTTTCCCCCTCCTCTCCCCATTTTCCATTTGGGAACATGCAATTCTCATTTATTATAATTGTAATTTATCATAATTGCTTTATTAGAATGTGCATTCAGGAGCCTGTTGTGAATGTAGTCTCACCTGGAGATGCAAAGACCTGGGGACAGGATTCTCCGTTCCCTTAAAACAGGTTGAAGTTAGTAAAGTTAAGCATCCTTAGCCAAGTGGATGATACAGGATCCGGAACATAAATTATAAGTGGAGTGCCCTAGCGGATGTGAGTTAAAGGGTCTGGGGCTCCTAAACTAACACTTCAATTCTCCCTTCCCCATTCTGATTTACACACTGAGCAAGAAAAGAG
>NC_056527.1:150824569-150825226 GCF_019175285.1 Sceloporus undulatus | reverse complement strand
GGAAGGAAGGAAGGAAGGAAGGAAGGAAGGAAGGAAGGAAGGAAGGAAGGAAGGGTGTCACAAAGGGAGTGCAGGGAATGTGGACCACACCGAGTGATATCTTAGAGGAAGATGTCACCCAATGTGCCAATGGAAAAGGGTGCCAAATTTCTGGGTCTGACAGCTTTTCTGGCCAAGTAGAAAAATTCCTTCTTCCACCTAACCAGGAGCTTTCACCAAACCCAGAAAAGGCTGTTGAAGAGAGGAAGGGGGTATTAAAAATGATCTGCACCAGGTATCAAATATAGTAGGTATGACACTGGAAGGGAGGGAGGGAGAGATAGTGGGGATTTAGAGAAAAGAATGGAAGGAGAGAGGAAGGGAAGAAGGGAACAGAGAGTGAGGATTTAGAGAGAAAGGAGGGAAGAAAGAAAAAGCAAGTGGGAATTTATAGAAAAGGAAGGAAAGAAGGAAGGGTCTGTAGGGAGTGTGAACCACACACAGTGTGATCTCAGAGGGTTGTGTCACCCAATGCGCTGGTAGGAAAGGGTGTCAACTTTCTGGGTCTGGCAGCTTTGCTGTTCAGGTGGGAAAGCAAGCCTCCTTCCTCTCTTACTTGGCCAACAACTTCACCAGACATGATCTGTACCAGATGTCAAATATAGTAGGTATGACACT
>NC_056527.1:150718925-150824559 GCF_019175285.1 Sceloporus undulatus | reverse complement strand
GGAAGGAAGGAAGGAAGGAAGGAAGGAAGGAAGGAAGGAAGGAAGGAAGGAAGGAAGGAAGGAAGGACAGCAACAACAATACAACAGTTTTCTTGGGTTGGCTCAGGCTGAATTGTTGCTTCAGCGGTTGACAATATTGAGATGGTGGAATACACCTTGCTGGATGACAGGGAGGTTAGCATATGATCCAAATGGATGTATGATTCCATAACTCAGGTTTATTTTTTATTTTTCTAAAGAAAATAATTATTCCGGTTTATGCAATATGTCAAAACCGCTTGGGGTTTGGCTGGAGGCAGAAAGCACAACCTCTTAAGCATCTCCTCTTTACGGTGTCAACTGCAGCGAACGGTTCCCTGGCTTTGGCGCTTATAGGGGTAGATGGGATCCTTTTTCAGCCAGACCACTGTATGGCAGGGGGTCTGATTGGAAGCGACTCGAGGGCTCCTTGATATTAATGCGCTACCAGCATGTGGCTTCACAATATCTCCATGCCTCTTTGGAGCTGCAGGGTGGTGTTGGAAAGAAGCTGGCTGAGCTCCTCTTCTGCTGCAGCCACAGCTGTAAGGCCTGATGTGGCAGATGGGGTTTTAATGGGGTTGTCATATATTTTAATTGTTTTATATTGTTTACACTTTGTGGTTTTAACCATGGTGGTTTGATGGTTTGTACAAATTGGTTGGAATGCTTTCTCAACTACATAGCTGTGTAGCCACTGTACTTACGTAGTAACCACCACGCTTATGGCCCTCCTCAGTCCTTACTTACTGGGAAGCAGCTGCTGCAATCGATGGGGGTTTGTTTTTAATGATGTTTCTGCCTTCTCCTGTTAGTGATCTACATTGCAACAGGCAGAAGCAAGGGAGTTGGAAATGTCAGGCAGATTCTTCTTGATCGACAGGGGAACAGATCCCTGTCGCTCCCGGTTGCTGCTGCCTAGTAAGTGGGATTTTCATGGTCCTTGCATAGTCGCCAAAGCACTGAATACACAGAGATCATGATTACGAACCAGTCATGAATGTGTAACTTTAGGTTACACATTCACGATAACCTTTGTGAATTCTAGCTGTTACTTTTGACCTGTATCTTGCTTTTTAATGGCTTGTAAGCTGTCTTGGATCCTGCACAAGGAGAAAGGTGGGAACTAAATAAATATAAAGGTAAATTGTAAATGTGACTTGCAAAACCTCAGTCGTTTCAAAGGTGCTTCCTTTCCTCACTGCGGCCAAGATCCTACCTTGCATCAGTGCGCATACACACACACACACAGAGTATATATATTGGTATCCACTGGCAGACTTATGTTATGCAATACCTATACTGAAAATCAGTGGCATAGTGGTTTAATCATTGGATGACAACTCTGGGGACCAGGGTTTGATTCCCAACTTGTATGTAAACCCAGTGGGTGACCATGGGCAATTCATATGCTCTCAGCCTCAAGGGAAAGCAATGGCAAACCTCCTCTGAACAAACGTTGCCAAGAAAACCCCATGATAGGGTCTCCCTAAGTCAGAAATGACTTTAACAAAATGCTGAAAACCAACATAGTACCATGTATGGCCAATGCGCAAGGCTGACCACCTGTTGTGCCATTGCCCTGCACAATGCACAAAGGCAATTTATAGAAGCCATGTGCATTCATATTCTACTGTGCTTTAGTTCACTACTGCATGTGCAACTGTCTTACATGCACACCTCCAGCTGGATACAACAGTTGTGCATTGTCCAGAAAAAATCACTCTACATGCACAGTGTAACGTATGCCTGTATATACCACTAGCAGAGCATCACTCCTCTGGAGCAAATTCCTAAGTGGATGCTGTCCATTGTGTTAAACCTATAATGGAGCGGAATAGACTTGAGTGCCTTGGATGCTTCCTTTAAAGTTTGGAGTAGAACCCAGAGCAGATCAACTGCCCCAGTGACAAAACCCTTTGAAAATCCTCCTTGTTACATATCCTCCCATGACGAAAGGTTAGGTCAATGAGTACATTGTGGTATCTTATTTAATTCTGTATATTTAAATCCTTATTCATTTGTTTTCCAGATTGGCTGCAGACATCCTTCTCATTTATAATTGTTATTGCATTCTTAAAGCGACACTAAGGATTATAACAATAATTATAAATGAGAACCTTTCAGTGTCCCTTTGTCTGGGTCGTTTTGTGACGTCCTTTTGCAGTTTATAGATCTTTTTAAAAAAGACATCTCCTGCAATAAACCAGATCCGATGCCAAAGGAGCTTCACGTCGGGGCTCCTTAAACAAGATTTGTCAGTGAAAGGTTAGCTGATCTTCCCTTCCTAATTAGAAACCGCATCAGCCAATTATCTCAATTATTGCACATTAGGAAAGATCTGATGTAACCCCAGAGGAAAGAAGGAGTGCTGTTGAGAAAAACAACCCTCAGGATGTATGGAGAGGTATAGTTGAATTGTCCATAGGTAAACGTCATCCTTTGACAACGTGCTTTTCTGTAATAGTCTTTAATAGTCTTTTTCATAGTCTCCATAGATGTCCACATTTTTATTCTCAGTATCCGGCAATTGGGGTTGACTAAGGGCTAGTCTATACATAAGTGTATTGTGCAGATTGCTGTGGATTTTCACACTTTTGCACCAAACCCACAAAAGAGGAGGCATTTACAAATTTATTATTTCAAATGACCGACCGATTGCTATGATTGTTGCATACTTACTTTGGAGTAGAATGCTTCCTCCCTCCCTATAGCTATGCCTATCTATCTATCTATCTATCTATCTATCTATCTATCATCTTCTATTTATCTATATTGCTCCCTTGCATCTAAAGAACCGCTGGCTGCATATTTATATAGGTTAAGACAAGGCACTAGATGGCTTGAGTCTTCGTGCCTAGGAGCACCTTGGGCTCAGGAGGCAATGCATATACAGAACATGTTGTTGTTGTGTGCCTACAAGATGCTTCTGACCTACGACGAGCCTAAGGTGAACCTATCAAGGGAAGAGAGATCTTGTAGCACTTTTGAAACTGACTGAAAGAAAGAAGTTGGCAGCATGAGCTTTCCTAGACTCAAGTCTACTTCCTCAGATGGATTTGGTGGAGCTTTAGTCTAGGAAAGCTCATGCTGCCAACTTCTTTCTTTCAGTCAGTCTCAAAGGTGCTACAAGATCTCTCTACATACTGACTCTACAGACGAACACGGCTATATCTTTGAATCCTACCACGCATTGGGGGGTTTCTGGAGCTGAGAGTATGTGCCTCACCTGAGGTCCCCCAATGGGTTTCATGGCCTTATTTAGCCGCCTTGAGTCCCTATATTAGGAGAAAGGTGGGATGTAAGAAAATAAAATCATCATAATAAGGGCCAAGTGAGGGATTGAACCCTGGTCTCCAGAGTCATAGTCAAATCATTTCACCACTCTGGCTCTCCGAGATTCTAGATCTGCGACTTAATTATGTAACGACCTTAATTGCATTGCTAATTAGCATCCCTGGCTTGACTGAACCTCTCTTCCCACTCCTGCCCGAAGCCACTGTGATGTAAGATGGGTTTTGCTTGACCCTTGTGTCCCTGCATCCCATGGTTTTGTGACTGACTCTATTCCTTTCAAAATCCCAGGGCTGGAACCGGCCATCCAAAGAACCCTGCTGGACCCTTCCAAGCAAAGGCCGATTGGTATCTTGGCTGGAGAATGGATTCCCTGCTGGTTATTTCTTCTTCTTCCATGCGTCACCAGCCATGCAAAAGGGGAAGGCAACCCGAAATGTGTCCTTGCACATCCAGTAATTTGGAGAGGTTTATTTTTTCAGCTCTAGATATCACAGAAGGAGGCTGGGAACGATGGGTTTGTTGGACAGCTAATGTTGAGGCGCCAAGTCTATCCAATTATGGAAGAGTTTTAGGAAAGCCAATGCAGCCGTACCTCACTTAACAAAATAGATAAGTTCTTGGGCATTATTACTTCTTTAAGAGAAATTTTGGGAGGTTGAACTTACACATAAAAATGGAAGAAGAGTTCAACATGTTTCAGCGAATGTTTTATTCACAACTAACATTATGTGCATGCGCAATGAAACAGTCAGGTCAGGTAAGCCTTGCAGAAGTCAACAAAAGCTTCTACCCAAATGCATTCCAGGATTATTTTTCCTCCCTTTCAACAGCCTCCACTTTTATGAGGATTTTCATTTTAGTGGGGAAATTTATAGATCTATGCCAGAGGAACTGGTGAGGTTTTGAGACTTTCAAAACACTGTTGGATTTGCGGATACGGAACACACACAAAAACTGTTCACCAAAAGCATGGAAAGAAATGGCGCTGGAACATCAACGCCCGCACCTCGTCAAAGCTAAGCAACAAATGAATGGGTAAATATATCGAATTTGTGAATGAACTGTGTGTGGGCACAACATTTTAAATTGTGTGTTTTTTTAAGCCACCACCCTAAGATACATTTAAAAAACAGCTGCAATGCAACCACAACATTTCTGTTAATAGTGTTTTGTGGGTTTTTCGGGCTCTGTGGCCATGTTCTAGAAGAGTTTATTCCTGACATTTTGCCAGCATCAGTGGGTGGCATCTTCCTCTCTGAAGATGCCAGCCAGATCATCTTTGAAGATGCCCGCCACAGATGCTGGCGAAACATCAGGAATAAACTCTTCTAGAACATGGCCATAGAACCCGAAAAACCCACAAAAAACTATCATCTGGCACAGTTATAGCACTATTGCTGGCTTTGTCTTGGCAACATCTTATGGATTCCTGGGATTTGTAGTTTAGTGAGCAATATTTAGCCTTCTCAGCCAAAGAACTCTATTGCCTTTCCAAACTGCAAATCCCAGGGTTCCACAGAATGCAGCCAGGGCAGTTAAAGTGGAACAATAGTGTTATAACTGCACAGTGTGAACGGGTTGAGGGTTGCTAATTTGAATTGTGCTTGCTTGTGATAGAGAGATGTCTTTCACGTCGGCATAAAGGAAAATCATTATTTCTAATTGCATTCTATATATTAAAGAATCATCTTGCAAGGAATGGCAATAATCATGAAATTTTTTTTCACTGTCAGAAATGAAGCCCTGAATCTGATTGGCATCTATTTCTCTTTTATGTAGTGTTTTGCTTGTTAGGTTCTTAGATTTCCTTCTTGTGGGATTCTTTGCCCGGGACCTGCTGGTATTTGAGGAATCATCTGCATTGAGGGGACATAGCGGCATCTGTAATTGACACGTGGGCAATGGACGGGACAAGCATTATCACGAGATATTTGCCCGAGATCTTCTGATATCTGAGGAACCATCTGCATTGAGGAGGCGACGCATCTGTGACACCAATTGAGACGTGGCTTTCCAGGGCAATTGACAGGGCAAGTGTCATCACGGGATGTTTTTGCCCGAGACCTTCTGGTATTTGAGGAATCATCTGCATTGAGGACTTTACGGCATCTGTGACACCGATTGACATGTGGCTTTCCAAGGCAATGGAGGGCAAGAGTTATCACAAGATGTTTTTGCCCGAGACCTGCTGGTATCTGAGGAATCATCTGCGTTGAGGACTTTACGGCATCTGTGACACCGATTGACATGTGGCTTTCCAAGGCAATGGATGGGGCAAGAGTTATCACAGATGTATTTGCCCGAGACCTGCTGGTATCTGAGGAACCATCTGCATTGAGGACTTTACGGCATCTGTGTGACACCAATTGACACGAGGCTCTCGAGGGTAGTCGATGAAGGAAGCGTTATCGCAGGATGTTTTTCCCAAGACCTGCTGGTACCTGAGGAACCGTTTATCCCACGTCTATTAAAGCAAATAAAAAAGAATACTGTCAGCATGGTGAAATGTGAAGAAGTCACACTCTCTCAACTCGGAGTGGGGGCCTGGCAAAGCCCTCTGAACAAAACTGCCATGAAAAGTCATAAGTTGGAAAGAAAGCGAAGGCACAAGCAATGAACCATGTTAGGCCATGGAAACGCACTGGGTGACTTGGGCCAGTCACACTCTCTCAGCCTCTGCTGTTCCGGAGGCCTCACCAAAGGCCCATCTATTCCTGACCCCCTGAACCAGTGGTTCCAAAACTTTGGTCTTCCAGATGTTTTGGACTTCAGCCCCAGCATTCCCAACAATTGGCCACACTGGCTAAGGCCCAATGGGAGTTGAGGTCCAAAACACCCGGAGGACCAAAGTTTGGACACCGCTGCCCTGAACAGACTCTTAGAAATGTCACACTTACATCAGCCTCATCAGACTCCACACAGCCGTCTTGTGCTATTTATTTCGAAATAGCGTTTGAGCAAGCAATGTAAGCAATAAAATGCGAATAGCAAAAAACCTATGGCAATGCAAATAAATATCCAGTAGCCTGGGCAGGAACTATAGTGCTCTGGCTGATTTTGATCTCTAGCCCCTAATAGGAAAGCCCTAAGGGCTAGAGAAGCCCTGGGAGGTGGCCATGTTTGTGGCCCAAATGGCCAGTGGCCGAAAATCTAAACTGGACCCATGCCTGGCCAGTGGCACTCTTGTCCCTCTCTCTATCTATGAATCCCTGTGGCACTGGGCAGCACTATCTGGTCTGACTGACTGGGTTTGTGACACGCACAAACTATTGTGACAGTACAAAGGCACTGGGCCACAATGGCTGCTTGCTTCGGCCATTGTTAAGTGGTCAAGCTGACCACTGTCCTCCTTCCGCCTCCTCCCATCCTTCCATTGGTTTTCCCTTTGTCATCGACGGAAACTGGGCTCGCTATTGACGCCGTCGCACTGGGGGAGGGGGCGACAATATTAGCTTTTATAGCATGGATATATTTAATATATATGTGCATGTGTATCCATGTATTATATTGTATTTTATCTTCTAATCTATCTATTATCTATCTATCTATCTATCTATTCTCCATGCATACTAACTCCTAGTGAGGCCATTATGTGTAGTGTTTGAGTGTTGCACTATGACGATGGATAGCAGTTAGTGTCGCCAGAGTGAAAGCTAGAGAGGGCTCCCCATACCTTTAATGTGTTGGAGCAGTTCAGAGCCATTGCTGCCTTAGTTCAGGAATATCAGGACGCCAAGGGATCTTGTAGCACTTTTTAGACTATGATGCCTCTGAGGAAGCAGACAAGCCTACGAAAGCTTATGCCGCAACTTCTTTTGCGCAAAGGTGCTACAAGGCCCTTTTAATTGGTTTGGGTAGAAGAAGGGGAATTTCACTCAAGCGGGTAACAAGCAACACCTGCTGAAAATCCTTCTTCTACACAACCACACCAAAGACAGGAGGTCTCTCCAGTGTTCACTCTGGCAACCCTGGCAGTACACAAGGGGATCTTGTACCACTTTTCGAAACTAGTTACGCAGAAGTTTTAGCATAAGCTTTTTTAGACTTGGGCCTGGTAAAGACAGACAGCTCCAGGCTACCCGTCTTTCCCCTTTGTTGGTGGCAAAGCAGTTTTTAAAAGGTCACCTTTTGCTCCGGATTTTGCACTTTGCACTAGCACCCAGCCATTGCCATGTGCATGGAGGGTTGCAATGTGCTGGTGCAACACGTCTCATATATAGTGTCTAGACCAAGGGAATTCATAGTGCCACTGTATTCTGCTTTGGTCAGGCCTCACCTGGAATACTATGTCTAGTTCTGGGCTCCTCAATTCAAAAAAGAGGTTGAGAAACTGGAGCCATGTATCCAAAGAAGGGCCACCAAAATGGTGAAGGGCCTGGAAACCATGCCCTAGACTGACGTAGACTGAAGCCTAGGAAAGCTCATGCTGCCAACTTCTACAAGATCTCTCTAGATACCATTTCTACAGGCTAACACGGCTATATTTTGAATAATAATAGTAATAATAATAATAATAATTTGCCTCATCACAGTAAGATAGATAGAGAAGAACCCACTGTCAGGTTGGGGCTATTTCTATGCATTTGGCAACAAGGGTTTCTCGGAATAAACTCTCCACAGACATCTGTTTGGTGAAGTCCAAGGAGGATGCAGCCTTTTCTATGGCACTTGAGGTTTGGCTCATTAATGATCTTTTGCAGGGGAGCGAGGCGCCATTATCGTGAAGGACTATGTTTATTAAGCATTGCAAAGAAGAGCAGCTGGGCTTGGCAAAAGGCTGGATGATGAGTATTAGGAAAGAGAAGTAAATCTGGTTTTGCTGGGCTCACGGCACTGTTGCGTTGCTTCTCTGCACCAACGTAAGGTCCTTTGGATGAAGATGGAGTTGGAGAGGGATGGTTGCCTTGTCTGAACCGATAACTGAATTTCAAAAAGAGAGTCAAGTCAGGTCAATTAGTGTATATACTCATGTATAAGTCTAGAAATTTAGGTTAAAAAATTGACCCCCAAAAACCTGAGTCGACTTATCCACCAGTCAATCTAAGTCTTGTATCTTAACTCTCATATATATTTATACATACACCAACACACATGGTGCAAAGCAGAACCCACTTCTCTCTCATCCGTCCAACCTTTTGTATGAGCGCAAATAGTTATGTCTGCTGGAACTGCGTAAGTTCTTTGGCATTGTTTTCCTTTGCTTCGTCCTTTACATCCTTCATTAAATGCTCCTAGATTTTACCTTTGATTTATCCATGGTGATATCAAAATTCATAATGATGGCCCCAAAACCTGCCCTCGACTTATATAGGAGGTCGACTTATAGTCGAGTATGTATGGTACTCTGAGTCTACTCAATGATTTATGGTGAGTCAAGACGACAGGGCAAGGATGAACCAAAGCAAATGACTGATACTGATACCTAATTCTTCCTAAGCGGTGCCAGACTTACCTAAATAGATTGAGGAAGACTTATCTAAGATGTATGGAGGGTGATGGTATCCTCTAGGTTTGGTTCCAGGACGCCCCAATATCAATATCTATGGATGCTCAAGTACAGTTAAATACAATGGCACAGTAAAATGGGTTCCCTTATATAAAATGGCAAAAGCAAGGTTTGCTTTTTGGATCTATCTATCTATCTATCTATCTATCTATCTATCTATCTATCTATCTATCTAATCTGTCTATACACATAGTGGGGACCTTGCTATCTAATGGGGCTTGGTTCCAGGATCCCCTGTGGATAACAAAATCTGTGGATGCTCAAGTCCCATTAAATATAATGGCAGAGCAAAATGGTGGCCCTAATGGAAAATCAAGGTTTGCTATTTGGAATTTATACTTTTTTTGGAATCCATGGATAAAAAATATCTGTCAGTAAGGAGGGCTGACTATATGTTTTCAAGCCATGGATGCTTGAGTCCATGGATGCAAAATTCATCTATACCAAGGGCTGACTTGCATAGCAATTGTTAGGGATGGAAGAAAACCTAGCCACTACTATGAGTAGTTCCAATGAGTAGTTAAAAAAAACACCCAGCAACTATAACAGGACTACAATGCAACTCCCATCAACTCAATGAAAATAATAGTTCCCAAAAAGTTGTTCTTTGCTCTGGGGAGGGAAACATTGCATGCTTTGGCAAAGTGCCGCAGAGGTATCTTAAAGTTCGTGGCAGATTTCTCGACCGAGAGGTCATCCATTTTGGGTAGCCTTTTTGTTTTCTGGTGTCAAAAGGGGGTGTGAGTTCGGATCCGTTGGCTTTTTTTGCCAATCCCCAGGTATTGTTGCAAAGAGACATCTCTGCACGATTTCACTCAGCATTAGCAGACTCTGGGAAGCCGTAGCTGAACAAAACTGGGTCATGTATTCTCACAAACACGTCCTCAGCATCTCCTGATCTGCTGCAGCAACCAGTTGAGGCTGAAATGCTAAACTTACTTTCTAGCAGGCTTTGGGATAGTTACTTCTTGAGACTACAAGTCCCAGAATCCCCTGAACAGCATAGCCACTTCTCCTTTTTGTGTGTGCGTGAATGGAGCTGCAGTGTTTGAAATGAAGCAAGGATGGGAACTGTGCAGCCCTCACGCTTCGGATGTGTTTCGACTGCAACTCCCAACTTGCTTCAGCACTGACTATGCTGGCAAAGTAAAAAATGGGAGTTGCAGTACGACAGTTGCTGTGTCGTTATTTCCATACCTGGCCTAAATCCTATTGCAGATCCAACTGTGATAGACTTTTTGAAAACACGAGTGGGCATCTGTTGGAGCAGTGATTCCCAAACTTTAGTCTTCCAGGTGTTTTGGACTTTGGATACATGCACAAAGGAACATTGCTGCTGTTGTTGTTGTGTGCCTTTAAGTCATTTCTGACTTATGGTGACCCTAAGGCAAACTTATCATGGGGTTTTCTTGGCAAAGTTTGTTCAGGGGAGGTTTGCCATTGACTTCCCTGAGGCCGAGAGAGTGTAACTTGCTCAAGATCATCCACTGGGTTTGATGGTTTCGCTGGGAATCGAACCCTGGTCTCCAGAGTAATCTCTTCTTGTTGTGTGCCTTCAAGTCATCTCTGACTTATAGTGACCTTAAGCCAAACCTATCATGGGGTTTTCTTGGCACGGTTTGCTCAGAGGAGGTTTGCCATTGCCGTATCCTGAGAGGCTGAGAGAGTGTGACCTGTCCAAGTGGGTTTGAGGACTGAGCTGGGAATCGAACCCTGGTCTCCAGAGTCGTATATATGTATAATTAATAATAATAATAATAATAATAATAATAATTTGTTTTATTTATATACCGCTATTCCAAAGATCATAGCGGTGAACAGCAAGTAAGCTAATTAGGAAGTATGCTAAAACACCAACAGAATGCTAGTCACTAACTGAGGATAAAATTGACCACACTCTTCATCTGCTAGCCATTGGTGGCCACTAACTGGATTTATACATAAGCCTACTTTATAGACTAAGGAGTTTATCACGCAAAGGAGGTCAGGAGTTTATTCCATGGATATCCCAGAAAAACCGTGTAATTACGCGAAACGATTTCACACGACGTCGCACAAAACCAGCCATTAAAGTGGTCACAAAGAAGCATTACACATTTTTTGACTTTCATGATTTCAGCGACAATGCATTTCCAATACCGCTTTATTTGCGCAATTGCGTGTGATCATCATTTTCACACTCACCATTTTTGCTTTATTTGCAGGATGCTTTCAATGCACTTTAATCTCTCTTTAGTGCCGAAATTAGCCCCGGTGTGATAAACTCCTAAGTGAAAGAATCCCTTTAAGCTATGCTAAGTAGAATTGACAATTAGATATAAGATATAAGACATTTTAAAATCAAATATAGACATGTAATACTAAGGGGAAAGTTAGAATGTTTGCATGAAGTGCAAGTAGATGTGTGTAGATGTAATGTAATTGTATATAAAAATGACATTTTATTTTTATAATGTATATATATATAGGGTCCAGCGTCCTTTAGTTTCCAGCTGGGTCTTTTGTGATCAAGACGGCAATAAAGACACTATTGAAGTGACCTGGAAAAGCAGTGCTAAGTGTTCATCCAAGTCCTCTGCAGGGCGATAGCTTCTCTGGAGGGATGTAGGCTTATCTTGGGGGCACATTAGAGCATTCGAGCACATGGGCTTTCCTGTCCCTGCCATTAATGTTCAGCTTTGGGTTCACTTGCATTTCAGGCCTGTCCAGATCCAATAAATGCGCCATTTCTTTGGAGGGAGGAAATGCTCTTGAAGGGTCTGGGCTTGGAAATGTGGATGCCACATGCCACAGAGCAACTCCTGGAGTCACTTTGGTCCTTCTTGTGATGTAGTAATTTGAGCATTGGACTATGATTCTGGGGTCCAGGGTTCAAATCCCTTTCTGCTAAACTATAGGAACCCATTGGGTGACCTTAGGCACGCCACCCTCTCTCAGCCTTAGAGAATGGCCATGGCAAACCCCACTAGGAAGACCTTTGCCAAGAAAAACCTGTGATAGGTGCACCTTAGGATAGTCGTAAGTTAAAAACGAAGTAGGACATTACTAAATAAAAGTTAACACTCCTATAAATCAAAGATATAGCCATGTTAGTCTGTAGAGTCATTATGTGGAGAGATCCTGGAGTACCTTTGAGAGTCAAAGAAAGAAGTTGGCAGCATGAGCTTTCATAGACTCCAGTCTACTTCCTCAGATGCATTATAAATTCCGATAAATGTAAATTCATGCTTCTTAGTTGGGCTCCAAATGGACATTTTAGAACTCAAAGGTTGAAATGTAGGGCATGTCCTGGAAAAGGAGGATGTCTGGTCACTCTGATGGCGGCAGAACGGGGTTATTCTTGGGGAGTTTCTTCCAACTCTAGGATGCTATGGTTCTGTGATTTTTCCGAAATTTGGCCGTCCCATGCTTTGGGGCAAAAGAAAGCGTCCAGGCTTTTAAGAGCCACATTGATGAACTCCTGGTTGCACTAAGCTCAGCTCCTCTTGAGCTTTGAAAGGTGATCTGCTTCATAAAAGATGTACAGACCAGCCGCGCATCTCACTCAGCGCATCCCGGGCCACAATGGCACGCTTCTTTCCCTCCCGAAAGGCTAAAGTTTCCCATAGATGAAAACCAAGCACCAAGGAAAAGCCGATAGTGGCCAAGTTGTTTCCGACTTATGGAGAGTGGAATCATCCAAAAGACAGTTTCTCGACGTGAAATCAAGCGCCGAAAAATGGTTGGCGTATTTTGCCAGTAAATGCACGCACTTTTTGGCATGCAACATTAAAGAAACGGCTACATTAACTATAATTATTTTGAGTGTATTATTACAGATATGCTAATTGGTTCTTTATATTTTCAGAGGCTGTTGTATTAAATTGTACCATCGATAGTATGCGCAATTGATGTTCATATCTTTTGTTTTATGTACTATTATATTTTAAGGCTGTGTTTTTCCTTCGCTCTCTTTTACCTGTTTTTCTCCTTTGTGTCTTTTATATAGATTTTTATAATCGAGTTTTATAATTCTGCTTCATTTATGGGTATTGTACTTGCATTAAATGGCATTCACATGGTATCTAATATGGTATTTTATTCGTATTTTAGATTTATTACATTTTAGCTTTTTCTAATTTCTATAGAACTTCTATAGAATTTTACAACGTGTTTTTATCCGCTTTCGTGTTATTTTGAGATGGCCTAAAGCTAAAGGCTAATCAATAAATATTGATATTGATACTATTGATAGTACTTCTATGACCGCAAATGTCTCGGCTTTATTTGTGCGAACTCTCTCCTGTTAGACGAGGGCTTTTCTTGGCAAGGTTTATGGCCAAACCAGGGATTCGAACCCTGGTCTCCAGAGTCATAGTCCAACGCTCACAGGCCTATATATAAAAAGCAAATTGAATTATGCTGCAAGGTGCCATTTTCACTATTGAGACGGCAAGCAAGAAGAGGAGAGAGCCATTATGGTGGCGGTTGTGCGATTGCTAGGCCAGAGCAACATCCGCACTGCAGAAACAATCCAGTTTGAGACCGCTTCAACTGCCCTGGCTCAATGCTGTGGGCTTCTTCAGGATTTCTGTGGGCATTTTAGCCCCTCTCTGTCAGCGAGGCTCTGCGCGCCGCGGACACACTACAATCCCGGATTCCCTCAGCACTTCGGAACATGCATCAAGGCAAACATGCTGTGTCTGTTCGTTGTTGTTGTGTGTGTGCCTTCAATTAAGCAGTTAACCGCGGTGTGGTCAGAATGCATAAGCCTGCAGTAGTAGCATTAGCACCCTGGGCCGCCATCTACACTGCAAGAACTAATGGCAGTTTGGACGCCGCTTTAAGTGCTATGTTCCCATGCAGACTTCCAGTGGGGTGTCGTAGTTTGGTAAGGCATTCTAGGCCTCTCTGTCAGAGCACTCTTGTGACACAACGAAACTACAAATCCCAGGACTCCCATGGCAGCTCCAACGAGATTTCAAAAACCGCATTAATTCGCAGTGTAGATGCATACTTATTTATACTTTTATTATTTAATTATTTATTTGCATGTATCTCAGGGGTCTAAGTTCATACTGCAGCAATCAGTCCTATGGAATCCTGGGGCTTTGTGACACCAGCAGCTCTCGACACTGGGGAAGCTTCATGAATCTCTCACCAAACTACACCACCCGAGATTCCATCAGCATGGAAGCCATGTCATTTCAAGGGGTTGCCACACGAGACCCTTATCAGGATGCAGCTGTGGGAACGGGGGTGGTCGGGGGTTTTTTGCCGCAACTGGGTGCGTTCGGAAAATTCCACGTTATTTCGCCACACATACCATCATACCAGCCATTCGAATGGCCCACGCACCGCACTCACGGTGAATGCGCGCGGCGCGCCCGAACATGAGATGCGGACTGGCTCCTCTGGTTGGAGCGTGGGGGGCCAGTGGCGCGGCGAGGAAGGGATGGTGGCCGATGAGTCCCGGGAGTGGGGGGCTGGCTGGGCGGCAGCCCAGTGCGAAGGGGTCTGCGGGGGGTGTGGACGCAGCCCAGTCCTGAATTCCATCGCAAAAAGACCCCCCAGATTCCAACGCCGCCTGATGCCCTGCTGTGCGTGCCCACTTTCCCTGCCGGTGGGTCTTTCCTCTGTGCATGCGGCTGCTGTCCAGGGCAAGCCGGGGAGGAAGAAGGAAGCGCTCTGGGCTGGAGGGCGGTAGAGCTTGCACACTTTCTCTGCCAAAGCGGGTCTTAAATTCAGCCGCTTGTTTGGTGGGGTGCGGGGGGGGGGGGGGGAGGATTCTCCCAAGGACGTCTATCCAGGGGGGGTGCGGGGGTCGGGGACCCCCCCTATCAGGCCCTGGGGCGTTCAAGCTCCTTCCCTCCCCCCCTCCCCTCCATTAAAAGCACAGCAGGGACGCGTCGTTAACAAGCACCCTTCCTTCCTCCCGGCCCTGGCAAAGCCAGAAGGAGCGCAAGTGACCGCCCTAAACTTTTTGCGGGTGCCTGAGGGGGAGGATCTATGGATTTTCTGGAGAGTATGTTCTGTGTCCACTATCACAGCAGCTTGGCTCTAATTCGGCTCATTGCTATGGATTCTGGGAGGTGCACCTGTGTTCTGGGGTCCAGATATCACAGTGGCTCTATTTGGCTCATTGCTTGGAATTCGGGAGGTTGGAGTATGTTCTGGGTCCAGATATCACGCTTGGCTCTATTCGGCTCATGGCTATGGAATTTGGAATTGGGTTCTTTCTTGGGTCCGGATATCAAAGCTTGGCTCTATTCTGGCTCTTGGCTAGGCACAACACCACTTTTGTCTTCTTGCCTAGAAGTGAATTTCACAAAAGTTCCTCATTTTTTGTATCAGATGAGCACCTGTCCTCCTTTCTACAGCACGTTGTCCTATGTTTCTAAACCTTCGGGCCTGGATGACTGTAAAAACTGTCTTCCATTTGGTGGTTGTAGGATACTCACCACGATCCTCCTTTATCCAGGATACGGCACCACATTCAGCCCAGGAGGCCAATGTCAGAACATCCCCCCTATTATTCAGGGTGACCAGACTCCATCCTTTATCCAGGACACATCCTACATTTCTACCCAGGAGGAAATTTCAAAACACCTGCTTGCCAGCCTTCCTTGGGGCTGAGAGTGTGTGTACTTCCTTGCCTAGTGGCCGTTTCTTGGTTTTGTTCAAAGAGTTTGCCTTTGTCGGCCTTTCCATGAGGATGAGAGTGTGTGAATTCTTGACTAGTGGCGTCTTCTTGGTCTTGTCAAAGAGTTGCCTTTGTCGGCCCTTTCCCCCCCATGAGGCTGAGAGTGTGTGATCCTTGGATAGTGGGTCTTCTTGCTTTGTTCAAAGGCAGTTGCCTGGTTGTCGGCCTTTTCCCTGATGCTGAGAGGGCTGCCAGAGTGTGTGCGACTTCCCTGCGCTAGTGGGTTCTTCTTGCTTTGTCAAAAGGAGTTGCCTCTGTGCGGCCTTTCATGCAGGCGCTGAGAGTGTGTGACTTCCTTGGCTATGGGGTCTTCTTGGCTTGTTCAAAGAGTTTGCCTTTGTGGCCTTCCTTGAGGCTGAGAGTGTGTGACTTCCTTGGCTAGTGGGTCTTCTTGCTTTGTTCAAACGAGTTGCCTTTGTCGGCTTTCCATGCGGTGAGAGTTGTGACTTCCTGGCTAGTGGGTCTTCTTGTTTGTTCAACGAGTTTTGCCTTTGTCGGCCTTTCCATGAGGCTGAGAGTGTGTGATTCGCCTTGGGCTAGTTGGTCTTCTTGTTTGTCAAAGAGTTCCTTGTCGGCTTTCTGAGCTGATGAGTGTGGACTTCCTGCTAGGGTCTTCTTGCTTTGTTCAAAGAGTTTGCCTTTGTCGGCCTTTCCATGAGGCTGAGAGTGTGTGACTTACGCTGGCTAGTGGTCTTCTTGGTTTGTTCAAAAAGAGTTTGCCTTTGTCGGCCTTTCCTGAGGCTGAGAGTGTGTGACTTCCTTGCCTAGTGGGTCATCTTGGTTTGTTCAAAGAGTTTGCCTTTGTCGGCCTTTCCTGAGGCTGAGAGTGTGTGACTTCCTTGGCTAGTGGGCCTTCTGGTTTGTTCAAAGAGTTTGCCTTTGTCGGCCTTTCCATGAGGCTGAGAGTGTGTGACTTCCCTGGCTAGTGGGTTCTCTTGGTTTGTCAAAGAGTTTGCTTTGTCGGCCTTTCCATGATGCTGAGAGTGTGTGACTTCCTTGCCTAGTGGGTCTTCTTGGTTTGTTCAAGAGTTTGCCTTTGTCGGCCTTCCTTGAGGCTGAGAGTGTGTGACTTCTTGCTAGTGGTTCTTCTTGCTTTGTTCAAAAAGAGTTTGCCTTTGTCGGCCTTTCCATGGGGCTGAGGAGTGTGTGCTCCTGCCTAGGGGTTCTTCTTGGCTTGTTCAAAGAGTTTGCCTTCTGTCGGCCTTTCCTTGGCGGCTGAGAGTGTGTGACTTCCTTGCCTAGTGGGTCTTCTGGTTTGTTCAAGAGGTTTGCTTTGTCGGCCTTTCCTGAGGTGCGAGTGTGTGACTTCCTTGCTCTAGTGGGTCTTCTTGGTTTGTTCAGAGAGTTTCCTTTCCCCGGGGCGAGGGAACCATGGAGATCAAACAAATTTAGATGTGTGCATTTGTGTTGTGTTGGGGTTCTCTTGCTACCTCACCCTCATCCCACAAGCTGTCCCAAGCACCCACCTATCATGGGACTGTTTTTGGACTTGTGTTAAACATATTCCTCTTTTCTGTCTTTTCAGAACTACAGCATGCTGAGGACGACCTTTCTGGCGCTGGTTGGGGAACTTGATTACATCAATAAGGAAGACAAGCAATATTAAAATAAATGATTTTAATTTGCGTGTTAGGACTATTTTACAAGGGGAGAGGCCGACTCTACGCACGCGCAACTATACACACAGGCACACCAATTTACAAAAGACAGTATGGGGGCAAAAATAAAATAACTGCCGGCTGTTCCATCAAACCTGCAGGGGGGGGACGCATGCACACGCACCAACCCCGCACACACACACACACAGGGGCCGACGCGCACGCGCCACAACCATACTCACAAGCACACACCGAAACCAATGTATAATGAAGTGGAAATCAAGGAAAATACCTGCAACACACACACACCACACACCCACACACACACACACAGCCACCCACCACCACACACACACACACCCACCCACCCAACCAAAAAACACACACACACCACACCACCCACTAACCCAACCCCACTCCACCCCCACCACCACCCACCCACCCACCCACCCACCCAACCAAACAACACCACAAACCACACACTAAATACACTACAATTCCAGAAATCCCACAGGCTGTTCATGCCCCCCCCCCCCACAGCCTGTGGTGGGGAGGCGGCGCATCACCCCCTCCACGGGGTGGGGGATCTCGGGCGCTCGCTGCGGAGGCTGGGGGCCGTGGTGGTGACCCCCCACACACCGTGCGTCAGGTACCGGAAGTCGTTGCTGCTGTCTTGGTCGCTCAGGTCTTGTACTGCCCCTTTCCAGGGGACCCAGGCGCTGCACCAAAACTGCCATGTTGAATTACGAATGTTGTTTAGACAGTTCCCATTACTCCTGCGCCCCCCTCCTTTAAATGTTTGTACTGGGTGAGTTTGGATGGGTGGGCGGGTTTTGGTCGTTAGTGGAGACCACACACCCTTGCGTCCAGCCTGCCACGAGGCTGGAAACTCGGCCCAAGTTGGGCGACCTGCTCCGCCAGCGATGGCTCTTGGCCTTGAGGCTGGTCTGCAGCGGGTGGTCCTCCAGCTCTTCCCTCAGCATCATCTCGAGCAGACGGGAAAAAGGTCGCAATGCAATATTGACTACCGAATCGGTTGTGTATGACACCCACCATCAACTCACGGATCCTGACAGGAGAGCCGTGTTAAACTAATTGCTGGGAACACCATGGAGGCGAGCATGTTTTCTGCTGACCCACAGATTGGGCCGCCAGACTGCAGGCATTAGGCACATTTTCCACACAGGTGTGTGTTCATCTCCCTTCAGACTGTAGTGAGTCGCTCCGTCCTTCTGTTAAGTCTCTAACCAATTGCCTGGGATGACCATCTGGAAGAATGTGTTCGCGGTGGGAGATCGCAGGGTGCCTCACTATTCCAGGCCCTGGATGATTCCATGAAACCCAAGACGAACCACTAGATTATGCCCCATATACCGTGCCCCTGGGTTACGAAATTAATTGTTCCGCCACGGCGTTCGTAACCCGATGCCTCTTTCGACAAGCCGAAAAGGGTTCCGTTAGCGTCTGGCAAGCGCGCGTTTGAATTTCGCGCCCGAAAAAATTTCGTAACCCGAAAAAACCTTCGTATCCCGGAACAGTTTTTTCCCAATCTAACGCTTTTTTCGTATCCCGGACATTTCACGAATGCGATCATTCGATTGGGGTCCCACTGTACTTATATACAGTCTCTATACACCTTTATAGGCATGTGTATATTAGATGTATGTGTGTCTGGTGTGTTTGTTGACGTGGCATACAAATCATTGCCAGGGGTAGCTATTATAGAACTTCTGTATACGCGCGCGCCCCAACATCAGTCCCAATTAAAATGTTAATATGCCTATGTATCCCACCACACCACTGACTCTTCCGTGAGGATGGGGTGGGCCCCATCATCTTACCTGCTCCGGTCCGGATCTTCCCGTGGGCTGGGCAATCGCGGCAAACCATGTGCCTCCCACGACGTCCTATTGGATGAGAATTAGCGGTAGGGTTTAGTACGGGGAAGATATCAACCACAGATGTCGGGCAAAAGTAAAAAAAACAATATTTCTGATAGGTGATTGCAAAACACAATACTCACCAGCAGCAGCAATTTCTCCTCAATGGAGGGGCCCCCGGCAATTTCATCCACCAGATGCCACATCTAGTGTTTGTAGGAGAGGATGGAAAGCCGCTGCTTCGAAAGAGAACCAATCTGGGCCGCAGTGCCTCTCTGCCACCGGTGAAGACGAGAGCAACACTTCCCTCCCTTGAGCCTCAGAGGGCGCTCTAGACTCTAGTCTCCTCTATGGGACGCTTCCTGACGTCATAAGAATGCGCGGGAGCTGTGAATAGGACGGTGGAGTCGTCAAAGTAATGCCGGGCTGGTTTTTTTGGGGGGTCGTGGGCAATGGGGAAAAAGGGGGGGCGCTTCGGCAAGTGGAGGGTGAAAAATGGGAGTCGAGGCCTAGTGAGGCCTGCTAGGCCTCGTTGCCATGGCAACTCCCCCCATTTTCCCTCCTCAGCTGCCTTTGAGGGCTGAAAATGGGGTGCAACAAGGAAGAGAAAGCTTGGTTTCCCTTCTCCTTCAATTTATTTATCACAAATAGGAAAGAAAAATGACTTGTTGGGACCTTTCCCCTTGTTGCTCTTTCAGAGAAAAAGTAACTTCTCCAAGCTCTATTTATGTATTATGTATTATTTTTATTATTTATTTATTTATTTATATTATTTATATTTATTTTTATTATTTTTTGTTTATATTATTTTTATTTATTTTATTATTTTTTGTTTATATTATTTTTACTTATTTTATTATTTATGTTATTTTTATTTATTTGTTATTTATTTATTTATTAGTTTGTTTGTTTGTTAATTTTTATTAATTTTATATTATTTTTTATTTATTCCAAGCCTGGTTTTGGGTACATCTACACTGTAAAATAATAATAATAATAATAATAATAATAATAATAATAATAATGCAATTTGACACCACTTTTAAAGCGCTCTAGCTCCATCCTATCCTGGAATTATTTATTATTATTATTATTATTATTATTATTATGGTATTTATACCCAGCTCTTTGGCCCTAAAGGCTATCAGAGCGGCTTACAATTATGATTTTTAATTAGACGGTTCCCTGCCCTCAGGCTTATTATTAAGCTTTATTTATATAGCGCTGTAAATTTGCGCTTTTCAAAACTAGGACTAAAGAAATATATATATAAAAAAACAAAGACTGTGTATATATTAGTAAATGGAGACAAAATCAAGGCAGTCCAAATAGACAGAGAAACAATTTATCCTCCTTATTATTATAATGGGAGGGTTAGGGAAGGGGTTAGGGTTATAAAGCTCTTATATGATATTGTATTGATATTGTATTTTATTGGTTTATTTTAATGTAAGCCGCTTTGATCGTTCGGATGAGCGGGATATAAATAATAATTATTAATATTATTACTATATTTATTTATATCCCGTCCTTCCCCCAAAACGGACTCAGGGTGGCTCACAACATTAAAAAGCAGTACAGTGCCTTCCCATCCAGCAACAGACTCAATAACTCTACTCTGTTCTTGTATCTTCACTGAACATTTGCCTATTTTGCCTTTTGCAGTGATTTCTAAACCAAGCGTCTCCTGTTTCCTCATCCGACCGTTTCCATGCATCTTTGGTTCTTATGAAGAAATGACGACTCAGGTGAGTACATGACAATTATTTTCATTTTCTGATTTGCCTTTTGTTGCTTCCTAACACAGATGTCCATCTTTTCCCACCTTTCCAGTACAGTATTCTCTTCAAGCAAGAACAAGGTGAGAATGTAATACTTTTTGGTATATTGTTTAGGATATTTTTTTAAAAAAATGCTGTCAAATTATGCGCATGAAAGAGAAAAGGTCTTTTAAAAGAATTCTAAGCATTACGTTGTAAATATTATGTGATAGAAAGTGCAATATTCCTGCAAAGTGAAATATCACCCCCCCCCCACACACACAGAGATGCCAAAAACCTCAAGCCCTATTCTTCTCAATGGCAGTGTGGTGTGTGTGCACCCGCTAGCATGGCTGCATGCATGCACTGCCATTGGGGACAATGAGGGCTTGCTGTCTGCAAGTGCTTAAATGTATCAGATATTAATAAGGAGGCCCCACTGTATATTAAAAGTGTAACATTTAAAACAATATGAAATTATTTTTTAAAACTATACCAAAGTAAAGCCTATTTGACAGTGGAACGCACTCCTTCCTCAGAGTGTAGTGGAGTCTCCTTCCCTTTAAGCAGAGGCTGGATGGCCATCTGTTAAGGATATTTTGATTGAGAGTTCCTGCATGGTAGAATGGGGTTGGACTGGATGGCCCTTGTGGTCTCTTCCAACTCTATGATTCTATGAAAGTTATAAAATAAATAAAGCACCCAACCCCAATAAAAAGCCTCCCTGGGCACAATTACATGTTAAAACCCTACTGAAAAAGCTCTTTGCCTGCTAGTGAAAGTAAAGCAGGGAAAGGGCCAGGCTAGGCTCCTGTGGAAGCAGCCACAGTGAAGGCTTTCTCTCAAGTCCTCACCAAGTGAGTCTATGATGGTGGTGGGACCGAGAAAAAGCCTTCCCCTGTAGAGCTTAGAGGTCTTTCGGGTTGATATGGGGCAATATATAGTTTCAGATAGGGAAGATAGGGTTTTCAGACAGTCTGGACCTAAGCGTAGGTATCAGTTGGTGATGTACAGCCTCCTGTAAGGTAAGCAACCATTCCCCAGTTCTTACTACATGACTTATTCCCTAAGCTCTTGGCACTGTAGGAAACAAAATATGCACTTTCACAGTGTAAGCTTGTTCTTTGGGAAGAGTTGCCCTAGCACCAGGATACGCAAATAGTAGTGATGAAAGCATTTGTTTATTTATGGGTTAGCACATATCAACCCATTTTAGGTTCCTCTTCAGCGGTATGTTGGTTCAGATGGGACTGCATTGATAGGGATTGTGCTTTCAAAATGTTTTTTTCATAGCACACGATGACGCCATTTGGTCAGTTGCTTGGGGAAGAAATAGAAACGACGGCTCGGAGACTGTTATCTCCGGCTCCCTGGATGACCTCGTGAAAGTCTGGAAGTGGTAAGTTCCTAGTTTGGTGGTGTTAAAATGAACTATGAAGCAATCAGGAATATGGTTCATTTGTATAATGGGATAAGTCGGAGTTCTTCAGGAATAAACAGTATGGCTCTGCTTGATTGCTCCTGCGTGCAGCCAGAATGGCTGAACAAATCATGAGGTTTGCTCCATGGTTGATTTATCATATTGTTTGGCTGTAGAAAACATCTCTCTTTTTTGCATGGTGGTGGTGGGGAGTTGTTGCTTCCCAAAAAGCCAGCAAAAGAAGCCAAGAAAAAAATATGGATTCTTTCCCTAAGGAAGTTCCTTGCTGCTAGACAGCATGATAAACCCACCACAGAGCAAAGCTTGAGAGTTGTTAGATTCTCTACTGCTTGCAGTGACTGAATACTAGCACACTCTCTCCAGGATCCTGTTCGTGACATACACAGGAGCTACACAAGTGTAGTGATTTTATTTTGCAGTTGTGCAGTTGTTGTATTCAGCTGATGGATGTGGTATCATTGCACATGCAATGCCGTATGAAAGTACACAGTGTGAATGCCTTCATGCATTGCCTTTGTGCATTGGGCAATGCAGTTTCACAGTGATTTGTCAGGCATGTATTTATTTTTGGTCCACATAGTTTTACTGTACTGATATTCATGTTAGGGGCTGTGTAACACAACTCTGCTCCATATTTATTTGCTGAAATGATGTAGAGTCTAGGCCTGTGTGTTTGAGGCACTCCTATAGGTCTGTGGCTTGCTCTGTAATGGGAATGCATCCATTTTGGTCTTGTAATGGTTCCCTTAGCATCATAGCAAATATTTGCTGATATATCTTTACTTTCTGTGAATAAATGTGCACAAACATTTGGAGTTGGGATATGAGTATATATGTTTATGTGGATAGAGAAAGAGGGAATGAGAGAAAGAGAGAGAGCCTTCCTTAAATGTCAGGTCACCAAATGTAATCCCAGCTAGTATGACTAGTGGCCACAGGAATGCCGAGAGTGGTAATCCAAGGCCTAAATCCATTTGTTAGTCCCAACAAGATTAATTGAATTAGTGGCACTGCATGAGTATTAACACAATAAGTTCCCATTGATTCTGTTAGTCTAATCTAGTCGGCACTAATAACTGGAATTTGGCTGAGTACATCTGTTTGGGGAAGCATGATAGATTCTGTATCAGTGGAGAGGAAGAAATCTTGCTGGATTATTCCTTAAAGGTTTTTAAGGAAAGGACTTTTAAGAAAGTATTCTGTACAGTATTGTTTTAAGTGTACTCTTTGTAACCGCTTTCTGCTATTTTTAACTGTGTGCTTTAGACAGTTTTAACTTTGTGATTAGTGTAGTGCTATTTTAGTGTTGGTCTTTTGCATGTTTTTAGCTATCTTGTGCTTGTTTTCATTTTTAAGTTCCAGTTTATGGAGAAAGGCAGGGTATAAATAAATATGATTAAAAATGTTAACAAAACCAGGAAAACACCTTTAAAAATATAAGTCAGGCTTCCTTAACATACTGCAGGACCTATTTTGTTAATCCCTGAGAGATTTCATAGAATTATGGAGTCTTGGAGTTGAAAGAAACCACAAAGGCCCCTTAGTTCAATCTCTGGCCATATAGGAATACCTGCCTACAGTGGCTTTTCCTAATGTTTCGGTGGCATCTTTTGTAATTTCACTCTAGTGAATCTATTGATCTGCAGAGCAGCAGAAAACAAGCTGGCCCCATCTTCTACATGGCATCCCTTCAGATATTGAAAGATATCTATCATGTCACCTCTCAGTCTTCTCCAAGCTAAATATATCCAGTTTCCTAAGTTTTTCATCACAGGAATTTATTTCCAGGTTGCCTTGGTCACTCTTCTCTGGACAAATCTTGCCAAGAAAACCCTGTGATAGGTTTGCCATAAGCCAGAAACAAAAACTCACAACAACAAATTTGCTTTAATGTTTTGTAAGCTGCCTTGAGTCCCAGTACTTGAGGCAAAGGCAGAATGGAAATGGATAAAATAATAAAAATGGACTACCTTGGAGGGTGGTGGACCGTCCATCAATGGAGATATTTTAAAAAGGGCATTGGATCTAAACCATCCCTCAGGAGTGCTTTAGATAGGTATTCTTGCTTGGCAGGGGTTTAGACAAGGTGGCCCTGGCATTCCCCTCCAACTATGATTTTGTGAGTAGCAGAGGACCAGATAAGGGATGGCGACAAAGTATTAAAATCAAAATTATTTTCAAAATTGAGAAATTCTTTGAATTTCAGCATGTGTTCCTCAGTGTAACACGGGGGCAAAACTACTCACCTTCCCCCCCCCCTTTTCTCCTTCTCCTTTTATTTTGCAAAGGAACGACGAAAAGTTAGACCTCAAGTGGACTCTGGAAGGCCATCAGCTGGGTGTGGTTTCAGTGGACATTAGCCACTCCGGAACCGTTGCAGCGTCCAGTTCTTTAGATGCTCACATCCGTATCTGGGACTTAGATACAGGCAAACAGATCAAGTCCATAGACGCTGGACCAGGTGAAGTTTGGGAATTCTCTGCTAAGGTTGTATTCAAAGATATAGCCGTGTTAGTCTTCAGAATCAGTATCTAGAGATGATGATGATGATGATGATGATGATGATGATGATGATGATGATGATGATAATAATAATAATAATAATAATACATTTTATTTATAGACCGCTATTCCGCAATGATCATAGCGGTGTACAGTACAAAAATGAAATACAATACAATACAATACAATACAATCTCTCTCCCTCGAGATGGTGGCTGAAGGGAGGTCTTTTCTTCTTCCAGGCAGGCCTGGTGGAAGATCTTGTAGCACCTTGGAGACTAGCTGGAAGAAAGTCGGCAGCAGATGAGAAACTAGACTGAAGTCTAGGAAAGCTCATGCTGCCAACTTCTTTCTTCCAGTTTGTCTCAAAAGTACTACAAAATCTCTCTAGATGCTGCTAAGGTTGTGTTTATCCTTTGCACCTGAGTGTTGATCTGTAGGTGAATCAGAGCTTTGAGGAATGGGATTTTCTTTTCTCCTAACACCTTTCCCATTATCTGCTCTGGAGGATCTCTCAACCATCCAAAACACATTTCAAGGGTATGTGGAACAAGGGTTTCTCCAAGAGTGTTGCTACTGAGGAGGGCAAAATTAGGGCATGGCTCCCAGGAGGATTCTCTCCCCTTTATTAAATTTTCCTTCAGTTCCCAAATTTCTTTCACTGCAGAGAGTGAGCCGTTAAGAATCATTTACTTCTAAAACTCTACAATTTGCTGTGATCACCTTCACTTGCTCACTTTGCCTGCCCCTTTGCTTTGGATGGCTAAACAGCATTTCTAAATTCAAAGGCATTTCCATGTTAGTCTGGAAAATCAGTATGCAAAGGGATCTTGTAGCACCTTTGAGACTAACTGAAAGAGAGAAGTTAGTAGTATGATCTTTCATGAGCTTGAGTCTACTTCTTCATATGCATGTGTTTCTAAATGTTCGACTGAGCTTTTAAGTCCTGCAATGCTAGAAATTTGGAGAATGAGGGGAAATGTATTGAGAGGGCAGCATTCCTACGGATTTTTATGGATTTCTCCCCTCCTTTCCCCACCAGTAGCATGAGCTAAATGGGTTTCTTCTGATCTATTCATTTGCTATTTCCTCTTCAATGACCAAGTCAACTGAATTTTAAATTCCATAGTTAGCAGTCTGTAAAATAACCCTCATCCAGCTGAAGTTAGTCATGACAATTGAAGTCGAATCTGAGTGGGAGGATAGTTGACATGTTCAAATCTTCCACTTTCTTGTGCAACTAGGAACACATTGACATTGTACTGTATAGATATTGGATGTTAACCATTTTCCCTCCTTCCCTTGATGCAGTGGATGCCTGGTCACTGGCTTTTTCACCCGATTCCCAGTACGTTGCAACAGGCAGTCACATTGGGAAAGTCAACATTTTTGGTGTCGAGACTGGAAAAAAAGAATATTCCTTGGACACCAGAGGCAAATTCATCTTGAGTATTGCATATGTAAGATTCTTCTCTGTGTGTTGTCATCTAAAAAGTGCTTGAGCCGGTTTCTTTTACCATCACTGATTATTAAATTACTTGCAGACACGCTGTTCCATTATAATAGTTTTAAGGTTTATGCCTTAAAAAAATATAGAATAAAACTTATTAACATCTGATATGTTGGCTTCCCACTGCTTTTGTTTGGGCAACTATTAACGGTGCTGATCTGTGTTCCTTGCAGAGCCCAGATGGAAAATATTTAGCCAGCGGAGCTATAGATGGCATTATCAATATTTTTGATATTGCAACCGGAAAACTTCTGCATACGTTGGAAGGTAAGGCTCTGAATGTTATTAGTGAATCATTGCATGTCTCCATCCGACTCCCTCACCTGGGACTCTTCCCAGCTGATGTTTTTTTTTGGGGGGGGGATGAGAGAAGTGAATTGCACTTTGCTTTACTCATCTAATGGGTTTCTTAACAATGGCTTCTCTTCCACACATTGACAAACTGGTTCAGGAGCGACGGTGGCCAAGCAGTCTGTTTGAGGGCTGGGATAGTATTAGACAGATCCCATAAAGATGTGGGACAGTGTAAGACTGGGGTGGGCAAAGTGTGGGCATGTAGCTCTTGGAAGTCTTAGGTATGGCCCTTGCGACCCTCCAGAAAATCCTGTCCCCAATTTTTAAATTTTTCTTTCAGGGTAATTCTTGTGTGCTTTCTTTTGTTGTCAAGCATCTGGCCAAATTCTGCCCAAACCTCAAAAAAGTGCTTCCTCAAACTTAAACAAAAAAAGGGGTGGGGGCAATGCCTAAAAATTAGCCAAAATGGCAGCTGGAAGTGTCACTTTCAGCATGCCGAAACATGCTGGTTTGGACTGCAGGATGGATGGAGGAAAGATGGTTCCTGCCCGGTGTACAATTGCCCTCCTTTGGTGTAAGGTGTAATCATATTAAAATAGTGATGGATCAGACTGAGAAAACCAGCATGGGGTTGTGGTCTGAGTGTAGGACTAGGATGCTGGGAGACCAGAGTTCGAATCCCCACTCAGCCCCAGATACCCATTGGGCAATCCCTTTCTGAAGATACCTGTCCAAGAAAACCCCATGGTAGGCTTGCCAATGGATCGCCATAAGTCAGAAACAACCTGATAAAACAACCAGAAACACAACAGATAAAATGTGACATTATTTTGTATTTCAGGCCATGCTATGCCTATCCGTTCCTTAACATTTTCCCCTGACTCTCAGTTGCTGGTCACTGCTTCTGATGATGGCTATATCAAGATTTATGATGTGTAAGTGGTAAGATTTCTGTGCCAAGGAAAGCTGGCATAAAAGGGAAACTGATCCAGTTGGCAGCCATTGCTGCATTTTGTGGTTGAAAATGGCAAAATTTGATTATATTTTCTCTATGCCTTTATTAATTTTTATTTGTCCCAAATCTCCCACTATTCAGACTTAATGGCTGACCCTGCAGTTCTAATATTATGAGAAACCCCTCTCCACTTTTTCCGCACCATGTCTATGATATCCTTCCCGCATTTGCTTATTTCTTCTTTGGTCTCTTTGAATTATACAGTCGGCCCTTCTTATACACGGATTTTTTATACACGGATTTAAGCATACACGGTTTGAAAATGTTCCAAAAAAGTATAAATTTACCTTGATTTTCCATTCTTTATTAGGGACACCATTTTGCTATGTCATTATATTTAATGGGACTTGAGCATACATGGATTTTGTTATACACGGGGGATCTTGGAACCAAACCCCAGCGTATAACAAGGATCCACTGTAGTTATAGCACCTTGATTGCAGGTTAACTGCTGTGGATCCTTCATGTGGAATCTGGGGATCTGAAGCTTAGGGAATGGTATTACGAATTCTCAGACTGGGGATTCAGGTCCCTTGCTAAACTATAGATCCCAGGATTCCACAGGATGCAGGCAAGACAGCGGAATGAAAGTGCTATAACTGTGAAGTTGGAAAGAGGCCTAGATTGCTCTTCTTCAGAAACCAAAGTAACATTTCCTCCTATAATTGTTTTAGTTCCTTTCCCGGGTTCCCTTGTTCACTAAGTTGTCATTATAAAACTCCTGAAACACGTCTCTAAGATAGTTGCTTTCAGGTGTCCCCCCCCCCCCAACCATTATTTGTTTTTTTCCCCACAGACAACATGCAAACTTGGCAGGCACCCTGAGCGGCCATGCGTCCTGGGTATTAAATGTCGCTTTCTGTCCTGACGACACCCACTTTGTTTCCAGGTATGTAAAATATGAATATTCCCTGGATCTGCTTGTTATGTTTCTATTTTTATTTTACTTTCCCTCTAAAGAACACAGAGTGTACACTGTTTCTCCACACGCCCAGTTGCCTTGCTTTGCATCCCAACAAACCTGTTAAGGTCAGATAGGCTAAGCAGTGGAGGCTGGTTCAAAGAGATCCAGAGAACTTCTTGGTGCAATGGGGATGTTAATTGGGGGGCTTTCTACAATATGCAGTCATATTGTATGGAAGACATGCCCTATGAGGAGAGACTTAGGGAGCTGGGTATGTTTAGCCTGGAGAAGAGACAGTTAAGGGGTGATATAAAAAAGCCGTTTAGGAATTTGAAGGGGTGTCATACTGAGGATGGAGCAAGCTTGTTTTCCGCTGCTCCAGAGAATAGAATGCAAAGTATTGTGGAGTTTGCATTTTAGGGTGAGGTATTTAGATATCTGAGCCAGGGTTATGGCAAGACTTAACCAGGCAACAAAACCCATAGAATATTGCTATGGCAATTAGCGATTATCGAGCTATAATGGTGCAATTTGAAAGGGCATTGGGTCTTTGGGATGATTGTTCATACCAGCCGCACATGCTTAAGCGTTTGTTGGTTTGGGGAGTAGAAGATGTAGCCACTTGACAGGACATTCATGGGTTAAGTGCAAGCGGTTGCAAAACTGGTCCATGGAAAATCTATCAATGTATTGTCTTAAGACCCAGAAGTAACTTAGTAAATCTTTAAATGTGGCTTTAGCACAGGGGCAGGAATCATGCAGTCCCTCCAGGTATTACTGGTGTGCAACTCTGGCAGTTGCAGTTCAGCATCTGGAGCACTGTTTCTGTATACAGAAGCTACTGTAAAAAAAGCTTGATTTGGGATGCTGTGTATTTGTTACTGTCAGATCCCCTAACAATATATTGATACATTGCATCACTGTTAAATATACAATACGTCAATTAGGAAAGCATGACAGAGGTTCATCCAAATGTTTATCTTTCTGGGCTTCCATAGGAATAGTCCTGTTAATCCGAAGCAACAGGCTTGTCTTAAATCCAACAGCCTGGCCCCTGCCTTAAGACTTATCTAGTCAGACTTGGCAGATTTTGTTTTCCTTCCCTCATCACTGGTGTGCAACCACTACTGTACTGCATTTAACAGGATTCTAGCCAACATTTTTCAGTTCATAGGTTTCTAACTGATGCTTTACATTGCTGAAGTGATAGAATTCAAAGATATAGCCATGTTAAGTATGTAGAGACATCTTGTAGCACCTTTGAGAATCACTGAAGGAAAAGAAGTTGGCAGGAGAGGACAGGACAGGTCATGCTACCAACTTTTCTTTTGGTTAGTCTCAAAAGTGATACAAGATCTCTCTACATACCGATTGCTCAAGTGTTTAGACTATGCATGAAGAATTTGTCGTAATAGCCTTGGTTGTTAAATAGGATGAAACTAATTCATGTTGCTTGGTTGCATTTTCCAGTTCATCAGACAAAACCGTCAAAGTGTGGGACGTGCCTTCAAGAACCTGCGTTCATACCTTCTTTGATCATCAGGACCAGGTATATGAAGACTCTTTTACTTCAGTAGTTTTCCAGCATTGGAACCCACTGAGGTCACTAATCCCACGGTGGGTTTGTCTTTCTTCAAATTCACAGGTCTGGGGAGTGCAGTACAATGGAAATGGTTCAAAAATAGTCTCTGTTGGCGATGACCAAGAAATCCATATTTATGACTGTCCAATTTAATAGTTCTTTGATTATTGTGGATTGCTGGAAGACTGTATGTATGTAGCATGTTAACAAGTGTCCTGGTAATTCAGGGTTTCTTTTGTGTGCGCAAAACATTTAGATTTTGAAAAGTAACATTTTAATCAAATACAATAGGAACTGTGCTGTTTATGTATGTTTAAAATTACAAATACTGTCAGGATGCAATAAAAACATTTCCATTAAAATATGCTGTCTGTGAGAAGTGTTTAACAGTGTGTATCATTTCAGACAGGATCTGAAAACTACATAAAGAACTATTCTCAGTGCTTGGCTGAGGAAAAAGAAAATACAGATCCTATTTTAATGAGAATGGTCCTTTCAAATTTTAATCTGAAGAAATACTTCAATATACAGTAGTAGAGGAAGCATTCCCTGCCTCAAGCATTTCTTTACAGTAACAGAAAGTGTTTTACTCAATCAAGCAGCAGGACACGCAATTCTTAAGTTACACATGCTCATGTTTTACATAAACCCTTAAATATGGAAGTTATTACAAAAATAAATATACAGTAACTCATTGTGCAGAACTTGGAAAGAGGCTTTAAAAACCTTTGCAGATCCATTCCTGAAGCTGTAACCTTAAAGTCCGTTACAGTTGTGGTTCAGGATGTCTGGCACTGCACCCCAGTTTGGGGGCTTTCTTCGTCCTCTTCGCAGACCTCCCCGTGATTACAGTGAGGCCGCTCTTTGGGATCATATTCAACCAACTCGACTTGATCCATGTCATCTGAAATCATTACTTCTTCCCGAGGAGGAAGGAGAGCTTCTAACAGAGGTAGCTTATCCAGGGCGAGCCACTGGTTTTCTGGGAATGTAACCTGCAGTAGAACAGGGAAAATGTCAGGAGCATGTTCTGAATCGGTGACTCCCAGACTTTGGTTCTCCAGGTGTTTTGGACTTCAGCTTTCAGAAGCTCCAGGCAGCTTAGCCAATACTCAGGGATTCTGGAGCACCTGGAGGACCAAAGTTTGGGAACCGTTGTTCTAAGTAACCCTCACCTCCAGAGGAACAACAGTCACTCTAGCAATGCCTGTAGAGATGATGATGATGATGATGATGATGATGATGATGATGATGATGATAATAATAATAATAATATTCCGCTTAATCTCAGAGAATCCAGTTTCAGACCTCCAATACCAGAAGCACCAATGGGAAGGGATGCGAGGCTTTACTTACAAGGAACTGGATGATCAGGCAACCTTTTTCCAATGGAGATTTGTAAATTGGCATGCCTTCATTTACGATGCACTTGATGTCTCCATGTTTTATCACCTCACCTGTTTGAAAGGCAATTACATATATTAAGTCATAGAAACACTCACTCTTTTTAAGCAGTTATGGATACAAAAAGGCTTGTGGAGTTTGGTATTCATGTCTAAATGGAAAAAAATATAAATGAATACTCTGTTAAGCTGAAATCAGTCTTGACTATTTCATAAAAGACCCTACAGAGACCTTAGCTTGGAACCGGTTTAACATTTTGGAGTTATAGACTGACGAACAAAAACACCTGTTAACACACACAGCCAGACAAGCTGAACACTAACTCATGCCTTTCAGTTTCTTTACCATATCCATTCCCTTTTCTCTGCCTTTAGGGCTGCAAACAGTTATATAAAATATAGATGATTTGGTTATTTTAGAATCATTCTTTTTTTCTTAAAGGATGTGTTTGCCTAAAAGCATACGGTAGTTTTATATTATAAACCAATAATGAGTATCACTTTGCCCAACTCCTGGCTTGTCATTATGGGCAAACCTGGGGTTTTAAATAAATGTATTAACTAAACAACCCAAGCTAAAGAAACAATAATCCCACCAGGCTTGTCATTGGTTGATTTTGACTGGGTTTACTTTTGATTTATTTTAAACCACCGTTGCTGTTGGTAGAACTCAAGTGAAACTGCTGGTTTATTTCTTCTCCTGGCTGTATGGGGATTAGGGAAAAGAACATGAACCCATGGCTTTGCTAAGGCCTTTTCCTGCTTATGTACATGATGCTGAGACATTGTTTTGCATTGCATGCATACCCTCCCCACTTCGAATAAAACTCACAAATGACATTAAAAAAGCAAAGCAGATGCCAAACTTGCCAGGTTGAGATGTTACTACAAGGACTCTGTTATCCAATGTATCGATTCTGTTTTTGAAGCCACACAATGCCTCTGTCAGTTGAATTTTCATTTTCATGAGTAAGTCGTGGCTCCTCCTCTGAAATATCGGGTGGTCCTTCTGATCCAGCACAATGATGACATCCCCAGGCTCCAAGTTGGGCTCTTGGTCCCCTTCTCCATGGAACACTAATTTCTGCCCATCTTTCATGCCTATCAAGACAGGAACGTTGCGTGCGAATCAGTGAAACAAAGAATGAAATAATTTTACGCATTCTCCTAATGAAATTGGAGTTGAGGGTTGAAGCCCACCACTTGGCAAAGTTCTAAAAATGATAAAATTATCCAGGCACCGCTAGCTCTGTCGCTGGTTGCTGCCACCTTTTGAGGTCATAACTACTATGGAACAGGTTCAGATGTGAATTCTGGAAGCACCCTTTCAACCATTAAACTATCTCGTGCTTTTCATTTAAATCAGAAGCAAGAGCAAAAATGATTCCATCCCTGGGGCCTCTCAAGCTCCCTTCCACCATGCAGTAACCTGAACAACCAAACCTCCTGAAATATATGATCACTGCGATTTCTTCCTGATGCCAATTAAACCCTTCCATGACACTCCTCTGCCCCATGCAGGGTGGGTAATTTCCTGCAGAAACTGAGCGACAGACTGCTTGGCTAACGGAGATAATACAGATGGCACTCCGCTTCTTACCTTTGTCAATGTGCATTTCAATGATCTTCTTCTCTCTAACCACCTTGTTGCCATTGCAGACGGTGCACCGGTCTTTGGGATTTATCCTCTCTCCTTGACCTTTACATTCTGGACAGACAGATTGGATCTGCTGCATCATGCCAGGCCCAATCTGCTGAACGATCACATGCACTCCTCTTCCTTTGCATGTGGGGCACTTTTCCACGGACTCTTTCTTCCCGCCATAACCTTGGAAGGAAATACATACATATTTGTTAATTCTGTATGCTTGCACAGGCCAACAGCAGAACACGGACCTCAAATTAAGCATGCAGAATGAGGGCATATTCTCTTATACAGGCTGCATATCCCTTATCCAAAATGCTTGGGACCAAAAGTGTTTCAAATTTTCGAGTATTTCCAATATACCTAATGAGAAAGCTTGGATATGGGACCCAAGTCTAAACAAGAAACCCATTTGTTTAATGTAGACCTCATTCACGTAGCTGGAAGGTAATTTTATACTTTATTTTTTAATAACTTTGTGCATGAAACAAAGTACACCGAACCATCAGAAAGCAAAGGTTTCACTACCTCAGCCACCCATAAGCAAAGCTTTGGGCTTTGAAGTATTTCAGACTTCCTGATAAGGGTTACTCAAGCTATACTATACATAAAATAAAACTGGGAATATTCCCATCTGGTGACTATGGCATGCATATACCCCCTATATCTATGTTAAGGATTTGAGGGATGCACAGTATTTAAAGGATTGTGACCTGCTTTCAATCAGGTTTGGGGGATTTTTTTTAAATAAAAAAGATTACCAATTTCTTTTAACGATAGAATCTGGTTATTAGATTTAGCTTTTCAGACAGAGCCCTGTGACAGAAAAGACAATCTTTAACTAGACACCACATTCCAGCAGAACAGGTTTTTCGCTTCTTCAAACCTTACGATCATGAGCCAGTTTAGGATAATGTAGATTAGCTGGAATTTCACAAATACGAAAGCTGTGACATACGCCTGATGTTAAGATTTAAAAATGGGTCACTGAACAGTGTTAAGTAGCTCTTAATGAAGCCACACACAAAATTACTCTGCTTGACTTTTATGTATTAAGACACCTCTTGCTTTTAAATTGGACTGTATGAAATGTTCAACCCACTGAGTCATTTACCTTTGCATTTGTCACAAATTACATTCTTCTGAAGCGCCAGTTTTCTTGTAGCTCCATTGTACAAGTCTTCAAGGGTTACACTTAGCTGATGGACAACATTCTTCCCTTAAGAAAAGGAAAATGTAGATTCATTAAGCATGGTTTCTGAAATGAATGTCAAGTTTTTCAGCCCTGCTACTTGCAAACCTCATCAGCCTCTGATTTTGCCCTTCTGACTTTTGTTCCAATAATTGTACTGTTTTGATCATACCATTATCTCAGTATTTATATTTTTTATTATATTTTATACTGGTCAATGACCAAATAAACTATTGATTGATTGAAACCTCCTCAGTCACTCTCCAACCTGGAGCAGCACAACGTTGTTTGTCAGTTCCAAAAAGAGAAATGCTCCTAGAATATGGCACTGCTGCTGTTCTTAAAAGAATGGATTTTCTCAGGATTTCCCAAGTCAGCTACAAGGCCAGCTTTTCTATTTTTGTGTTTTAAATCACTGATAATGCCATCACAGGACAAAACAATACTAACTTTGCCCTTACCACATGTTACCAAGTACGCACTTTTAGAATAGAAGGCATCTTGCAGCAGTTTTGTCACGTAAAGTGGCAAAAAGGCAGAACTGCAGACAAGGCAGGATGCTACACAGTACCTCCCCAGTTCACCCAACTAAGGAAATGTTAATATTCGCATTGAAGGGAACAATTACTACTGCCTTACTTGGCCTCACCCTGAGGTCAGACCTCATAAGACTGCATTATTGGGTCACAATGTCAACAGATACAGGTACAGGCACTGCCTTAAGCATGAAGCTTCTTGCTCTGGAAAAAAAGCAGACCAACTGGAAGAAGCAAAGGACTTTGATAATATGACAAGGAAATCCTGTACCAGTTTAACTCTATGAAATCATATTGTCTCTGATGTGACTGATCCACAGCTCTCAAAACACTCCTTGGGCTGCATCCGCATTGCAGAAATAATACAGTCTGACACCATTTCAACTGCCACAGCTCAAAGCTATGGAACTCAGAGAAATGTAGTTTATTTTAAACTTATTTTAAATTGTATTTTTTGAGACCTCTCCAATAGAGAAGCGTAAATGTCTCCCCAAACTACACTTCCTAGGATTCCACAGCATTGAGCCATGGCAGTTAAAGCCGTGTCAAACTGGATTATTTCCCCAGTACAGACGCAGACTCAACTACTTTCCAAGCTCTGAGTCTGGAGAAGCACTGTGGATGATCAGATAACTGGACAACACCCAATTCTCTCTCCAGTTTTGAAGTTGCGAAGAAGGCTGTTTACTTATCACATTCACCAGAGGGCAGCACCTAACTTACAATGCTTACTACAGTTGAAAACTGACTACACAGTCCTCAAAGTCATACGAAGGATCCTCATGGGACTGTAAGTAAATGGGGCTGTACCACTATATACACCAGATAAAGGATAGTCAACCTGTATGTATCTTACTTTCTGGACACAATTCTATCCCCCCTTTGCATTTTTGTCCCAAACAGTAGAATTGAAAAGGCGTAATTAAATAACACACACACACACACACACACACACACACACGCATACCTCTTCTCTCTCTACCCATTCGGCCTCCACCACCGAAGAACATGTCAAAGATGTCCATGGGTGAAGTGAATTTGCCGGCACTTCCTCCTTCTTTAAGGGCTTGCTCCCCTCCCTGATCATAGAGGTCCCTTTTCTTTGGGTCTGAGAGAACTTCGTAAGCCCGCGAAATGTGCTTAAACTAAGAAGAAAAAGAAAAGATCCTCTAAATAACTGGCTAGCAAATAAATTTCCAAATACCAACTAAGACAGACTGGTGCATATGCTGCTAACTGCATAAGCAACGTTCTCCTCATGCTAAAATAGGCAGAGTTTAATAAACCAATTGAATATGGGATAAGGAACTCCTTTACCAGTTTAACTCTATGGAACCATATTGTCTCCCAGGCTCACCCAGTGTCCTATTACTCATTCCAAACAAATGATGTACTGTACTCGCTTGTTGCAACACGCCCAAGCGACACCTGCCAATTTATTTTGCTTATGTACCTCTTTTATGCCTAACACCAGGCTTCTAAGGCAACTGAAAATAAAAGACAGTAACCTTGTTTAGTGTAGAGGAAGACTCTGGGAAGGATGGCAATACTGTATTAAGATTTTTGGGTCACCCTCCAGATATTGCTGGACTGCCATCAGCCCAGAAACCAAAGCCAGAGCTCAGGGATGGCCATCATTTTAGGGGTGCTAGTTCCCAACCTATCTTAAAACTTATTTCTGCTCCTCCACATACTGCTCTTATTTTATTATTTTAATAGGATTGTAACTGTTTTATAATGTTGTTTTTCTTTCTGTAATTACGTGGACTAGTTTAAGGATGGGGGATATGGGGATATATGTATCAATTTATGTATGTAATTATGTATTTTATTTATGTTGTAATCTGCCTCAACCCTTTTGGAAGGGCGGGATATAAATTAAACCTATTATTATTATTTACTGGATTTAAATAATAATAATAATAATAATAATAATAATAATAATAATAATAATATAGTTTATTTATACCTCCTGCCTCTCCCACGTATCAAGGCGGGATTACAACCTTAAAAAGACACATAGTACAATTTACAATCAATACAACAATAAAATACTAACACTGAATTTACTAAGAATTCCTATTAGTTCTCTAAAAATTACAATTCGTCCATTAGCCAACAATCAGAGTCAAGGAAGAGCAGTCGTCATAACCTTTTTTATATGGAATTCAGTGGATAAGCTCGCCGGAAGAGATCCGTTTTGAGTGCCTTCTTAAAGGCCTCTAAGATAGTAATGAGACGGATCTCTTCCAGTAGGTCATTCCATAATCTTGGGGCCGCGGCAGTGAATGCCTATGTGAAGTTGCCATTAACCTGGTATTATAATATTCTAGTAAGAACTTCCCTGATGTTCTGAGAGTGCGGGGAGGATTATGTAGGGAGAAGTGCTCCCGCAAGTAACTCTGGCCCGAGCCAAGTAGGGCTTTAAAGGTAATAACCAACACCTTGTATTGCACCAGGAAGCTAATTGGCAGCCAGTGAAGAGATTTCAGTATTGGTGTTATATGGTCAAACCTAGATGTTCCAGTGACCAATCTGGCTGCTGCATTTTGAACCAACTGAAGCTTCTGAATTTGGTACAAGGGTAGCCCCAAGTAGAGCGCATTGCAGAAATCTAACTGAGAGATTACCAGTGCCAAGTACTACTGCTTCAAGGTCCTTTCGGTCCAGGTAGGGGCACAGTTGGCGTATCAACCAAAGCTGATACCAAGCGCTCTTGGCCGTTGCATCTATTTGGGATGTCAATTGTAAGGACGGATCCAGGAGTACTCCCAAACTGCGAATCTTGTCCTTTAGGGGAAGTGTGACCCCATCCAGGACTGGGTGACAAAACTCCATCCCTGGACTTGGGGTACCTATCGCGAGTACCTCCGTTTTCTCTGGATTCAGTCTGAGTTTGTTTTCCCTCATATTCCATCTTTCTCCCAAAATGGGATTCTTCGCAAGACACATGGGAAAGAATACTGCATACATTATTCCTTTATGATTATCCATTAATCTCCAAACTCCTTTTTCTTGGTTTCCTATGGACACTACACAGTGGAGAATGGTAATGATCGAATTTAAGCAGTCATTATTTAGAAGGGGCCATCTGAAAAGAGTATTTTCTAGCATCCAGAGTGAACCACATTTGTGAAGTCGGAGGCTTTCATGGCCGGGATCCATAGTTTTTTGTGGGTTTTTGGGGCTACGAGGCCATGTTCTAGAAGAGTTTATTTCTACAAACCCTTCTAGAACATAGCCACCTAGCCAGAAAAACCCACAAAACAACAACAACTATGAGCTGCATTTCTTTACAAACAGGGTGAAGTGGCAGATTTTGCATATTGTAAAGAACAGTGTGGCAGAGGAGGCAGATCAGAAACAACTGCCAAAGAGTTTCCCTGGACAAGCAACAATAATAAAACTGAAGTAAGGGGTAAAATATGTATTTCAACAACAGTGTTGGGGGTTGAATTTGGGCCCCTGAACTGTGAGAAACAATCTAAAGTCCAAAACATGCTACAGAAATAATCCAGTTTCAGACTGCTCTAACTGTCCTGGTGCAACGCTTATACGCTTGATTCTTACATGATTATCTGTGGGCTATATATATTCAACTGTAAGTCGACCTCATGTATAAGTCGAGGGCAAGTTTTGGGGCCAAAATTATGGATTCTGCTATGATCCATAGATAAGTCGACGGTAAAATTTAGGGGCATATAGAAAAGATCTAAAGGATGAAGCAAAGCAAAACAATGTCAAAGAACTTATAAAATTCCAGCAGACATAACTCTTTGCGCTTACTCTCAAGGTTGGATAGATGAGAAAGTAAAGGGAGCCAGTGCTTCACATATTATACTCTTGCTTTTCACCAGATGGTTCCTTCTTTTAAATAACAGTTAAGATACATGGGTAAGTCGACTCAGGTTTTTTGGGTTCAATTTTTTGACCTATGTTTCTAGACTTATACATGAGTACATACTATATATACGGATTAATAATACATGGAATGCGATTAACAACCAGAAGACAGTCGGTCCGCCTTATCCACATATTTTCTATCCACGGATTCAAGCACCCAGAGCTTGAAAATATTGTTTAAAAGCATAAGCTCCAAATAGCAAACCTTAATTTTCCATTTTATATAAGTGACACCATTTTGCTGTGCCATTATATTTAATGGGACTTGAGCATCCACGGATTTTGTTATCCATGGGGGGAACCAAACCCCAGCGGATAGCAAGGACCTGCCGTATATAGTTGTTCAGCCTTAGCTCTGGGTTGGTTTTCCAGCCAAACTCATCCTGCAAGTAGCCATACACAGCTTTCCCGCTTGAATCCCGAATTCGTACCCGCTCGCCTTCGCTGGGGTTCTTGTCCGGATGGTACTTCAGTGCCAGCTTGCGGTAGGCACGCTTGATCTCGTCGGAGGTGGCATTGGGCTTCACCTCCAAGGTGTCGTAGTAGTCTGTCTCCTTCACCATGGTGGCCTGAAAGAACGGAAAAAGCAACACGTGGAGTAAGCCAAACACTCAGATTTTTCTCCGCCAACCTTTTGCCGCCATTCCATCAGCTGAACTGCGTCCCACCCTTGAAGTCTCTCTCCAAACTTACACTGAAATAAAGTAACTTTATATAATGAATATGTGGTTAACAATGTTCAGGCAACAAAACGGTTGCCGCATATACCCGACTACAAGCAGACCTCACATATAAGTCGAGGACAGATTTTGGGGCCAAAATTGTGGCTTTTGATATGACCAATGGATAAGTCGAGGGTAAAACTTAACAAAGGATGTAAAGGATGGACCAAAGGGAAACAATGCCAAACAGCTTACAAAATTCAAGCAGACATCACTGTTTGCGCTCACACTAAAGGCTGGATGGATGAGAGAACAGAGGTGAACCAATGCTTCCTTCACAACATTATTAAAAGTACTGTATCAAATTATTTTCAGGCTATGTGTATAACATGCACGCGAAACAAATGAATTCAATGTTTAGACCTGGGTCCCATCTCCAAGGCATCTCATTACGCTCACTGTTGTTGTGCGCCTTTCGAGTCGTTTCCGACTTATGGCGACCCTGAGGCAAACCTATCAAAGGGTTTTCTTGGCAAGGTTTGTTCAGAGGCTTGTCATTGTCTTCCTTGAGGTGGCTGAGAGAGTGTGACTTTCCCCAGGTCTCTCGGTGGGTTTCATGGCTGAGCTGGGAACTGAACATTGGTCTCCGGAGTCATAGACCAATACTCAAACCACTAGGGCATGCTGGCTCTCATTAGATACATACAGTGTGCCTGCGCCGTATGTGGGATGGCTTCAAGCTTACGCTGAAGCCGCATGACAATAAAGCATGTGGCACACGCATCCCACTGTTTTCAATGAGGTGCAAGCATACACAGCATTCCCCTTATTTGGGGGGATCCAGAACAGATATCCCTCATAAAGGAAGGGCCCATTGTATATGTAAATACTGTACAATTATTCCAAAGTAAAACCCATAATCCAAAACGCTTCCATTCCCATTTTGGGATAAGGGACTCAACTTGTATAGTGAGACCTTGCCATGCGCAGACTTGCAATCTGCAGGTCTGAGCATCTGTGGATAGCAAGCCCCATTATCCCCAATGTCGGAGCGTGCAAGCAGACACACCAGCGACCGTATGCACTAGGGACAATGGGACTTGTATGTTATATGTAGATGCATTTCTATCACCATACGGATATGGGAAAACGCAGAACCTCAAATCCTGTTCCCAAACGGCGGCACAACATGCGCGCAGCCGCTAGCGCATGCCACGATTGGGGACGATGGGCCTTGCTGTGCCCAGATGCTCAAATCTGAAGTAACCTGCCAAGAAAGCCACACGAAAGGTTCGCCATAGGTTTCGTCTTAAGTTGGGAATGACTCGAAGGCATACATCACACAACAACAACAGATTACAAAGTAGCAAATCAAACACTTGGGATGTGGTTGATGTTTCTTATACTGATGTTCAGTTTGGCGACAGAAACAAAACGTAGAAAGGCATCTTAATTTGTGGCTCTCGTTGTTAATTAACTGGACACAGCCTCGGTTTGTAACTGTAATTATAGTTATATTTTCTTACTTGTTTCCGTTTGCTGTATTGTTACTATCATTATTATAATTAAAAAAAGGATACAAAAGTGAGAAAAAAGTAAACATATTTCATTATTTCCTCCCATTAGTCTCCCTTGCTTACATTTCTATTTGCGATATATTACATTGCGTGACATACACAATTAATTTCTATCATCTTGCATATTATGTATACATAGATGTATTTCGACTTGCAATACATTACCTTAACACATTAGTAATTAATTCATGGTTGTTGTTGTTTTGCCACATTTATAGTACAATGCCAATAGGGAATATAATTCTAGCTGTGGCTCAAGAAATTGCATTAGTTATTAGTTAGAAATTATGTTAGCTATTAGTCAGGAATTACATTAGTTAGAAATGAGATTAGATATTAGTTAGAAATTAGATTAGTTATTAGTCAGGAATTACTTTAGTTAGAAATTAGATTAGTTATTAGTTATAAATTACATTAGAAATTAGTTATTAATCAGGAATTACATTATCTAGTAATTATATTAGTTATTAGTCTGGAATTACGTTAGTTAGAAATTAAGATTAGCTATTATTCAGAATTAATTAATTATTAATTAGGATTTACATTAGTTATCAGTCACCATAAGCTAGAAATCCCATTAGTTATTAGAATTTATGTTAGTAATTACTCAGGAATTACATTAGTTAAAAATCACAATAGCTATTATTCAGGAATTATATTATCTAGAAATTATATTAGCTATTAGTCAGGAATTACACTAGCTATTACTTAGGAACCGCATTAGTTACAAGTTACATTAGCTCTTAGTTAGGAACTACATTTGTTAGAAATTATACTCATTATTAGGAATTACATTAGTTATTATTTAGGAATTGCATTAATTAAAAATCACATTAGTTCCTAGTTAGTAATTCCATTACATTATTAGTTAGGAATTACATTAGTAATCTCTTCCTTATTTGCCATTATTAATTGCTTGTTTCTGAGAGAGAAGCTAGAAAATTACATTAGTTAAATAAAAACTAGTTACATTAGTTACATCCTAGAGAGGATGCTCTACTAATTCCTTGCTTATTCCCCATTATTTACAACACAAAACCCAGAGAGAATCTAATTCCAAACGTGGCTGGAGACGTTCCTCGTTGTTTTTGCGAGAAAAGTTACTTTCCTGGGCGATAAGTTACTTTTTATTCCCACCTGAAGCGAAAGAAGAGGCGCCCCCTGCTGGTTGCCTTCGCTACTGCTGCCTTCTACGGGGCTTCCCGCCCCTCCGCTGCCTCTACCTGCTGCAACTGACGCAGCGCCCGCCCCTCTCAGGACCTTTTATAGCCACCGCTGCCGTGACGTCACGGCCGGTTCTGGAAGAGTCTGGATGCGACGGTTATCGCTCAAGGGCGGGGAGGAGCGACAGAGCCAATCGGAGCGCGGTGAAAATAGGACAAAGGGGCGTGGTTAAGAACGGCAGGGAGTTTGGAGTCCCTCCTCTACGTTCGAGCGGCGTCGCTAAGCAACGCCCGCCGCGTTAGAAGGGGGCGGGGTTTTGATGGACAGGGCTTGCCTTCCCCCTGACGCGCAGGCGCAGTGGCGCTCGCCCTGTCCTCGGGTGTCCCCCAGGAAGCAGTGATGCTGACTCATCCATTGCGCAGCAATATTACTTTTTATAGGCAAAAGGAATTGTTGCATTTAATTTAATTAGCAATATATATATAAAATCTATTAAATCTAATTTTATTTTGCAATGCAGTTTCCAATTTTGCAACCTTATTTCCAAGCTTACAACGGTCATTTCCACGATTGCAATATGTGATTTAATTTATTTAATATAGTTAATTTATTTATGTTATTTAATTTATTTCATATATTTAATATATTTATGTTATTTAATTTATTTCATATATTTAATTTATTTAATATATTTATGTTATTTAATTTATTTATTTAATATATTTATTTAATGTATTTTTATCTATCTATCTATCTATCTATCTATTTAATTTATATTCCGCCTTTCTCCCCAAAGATAAAACCTTTAAAATGGTTATAAAATTCAAACGGTTTAAATGTCTCTATATAAAAATCACATAAAATATACACGATATAATTTGTTTTTATTTTATAAAATGTAATTCATTCATTTAGTATTTATTTATTTCATTTTTAAAAAATGATTCTATGATTCTAATAAATAAATGAATGGATTTATTATTCATAATTATTAGGGATGAATATATACTCAGTTAAAAAATAATAAAAGAATATATATATATATATATATTCCTTCTCTGAAAGAAAGGTGTCACAAAAATGAAATATAAATAAATAAATGAATAAATTTATTATTCATAATTATTAGGGATGAATATATACTCAGACAAACAAATAATAAATTCATTCATTTATTATTTCATTTCATTTTCTATGCTGCCTTTCTACCAGAAAGGGACCCAAGGCAGCTTACGAATAAAAACATTTGATTTTTTTTAATAAACGCATGTAATTTTATAAATAAATAATAAATAAATTTATTATTCGTAATTATTAGGAATGAATAAATACTCAGTTGAAGAAATAATAAATGAATAATAAATAAATTATTATTATTTATTATTTCTTTAACTGCGTATATATTCCTAAATGAGTATATTATATATATTATATATATAAAATGAGCATATTACATATTATCTAATATACTCTTTTAAAAGGAGGCCATCTTACTGCATTGCTGCCAGCTTGCTTGTCCTCAGTGGACTGTCCTTCCTTTGGTTTGTCCTCGGTGGAATTCGCACTCGGTTCCTTGTCCTCGGTGGGATTGCTGCCAGATTTACTTTTATCTCCAGGTTGTCCATTGGTTTTTCTATTCTCTGCGGACGGTGCATGAGGTTTTTTGTCCTCCTTGGATTCCATTGCTTTGATTTACTGCTTAAATCAAAGCAAGAAATAATGCATTAACTGCAGGTGCGCATAAACACAAGGAATAATAATAATAATAACACATAATAATTTGTTATTGTATTTATACCTCACCCTTCAGCCCTAATAATAATAATAATAATAATAATAATAATAATAATAATAATTTATTGTATTTATACTCCGCCCTTCAGCCCTTATTATTATTATTTATTGTATTTATATTCCGCCCATCAGCCCTAATAATAATAATAATAATAATAATAATAATAATAATAATAATAATTTGTTTTTATTATTGTATTTATACCCCGCCCTTCAGCCCTAAAGGCTATCAGAGCGGCTTACAAATTATTATTTTATAATTAAATTAATTTAATTTAAAATAATTTAAATTTTGTATCTATTTTTATTCCTGTAACCCGCCCGGATTCCTTTGTGATTGGGTGGACTATAAATAAATAATTTATTATTATTATTATTATTATTATTAAATATCTTTAATTAAATATTTAATTTTAATCATTTTATTTATAGCCCGCCTCTCACTGTGGATCGAGGTGGGTTACAACAAACAGAATAATAATAATAGTAATAATAATAATAATAATAATAATAATAATAATAATAATAATAATAATAATAAAATGCAATGGATCCAGTGGATTTTGTTGTGGCACCAGAGCGGTGCAACAGAGAAGACTAAATAACTCCCAAAACTACAATTTCCAGAATCTCCTAGCATTGAGCCAGGGCAGTTAAAGCGGTCTCAAGCCGCATTATTTCTGCAGTGTGTTTTGGACCAGGGTCAACGCCATAATAATTCTCCTGGCAAGAGCTGCGGTTTTGGCTGGGTGCATACAAATAACTGTATTTGCAAAGAGAGTTCATCCAATCATTTCTGGAGTATTGATCTAGGCAACATCTCTGCCCCCAAAAGACAACTGGAAGATCAGCTATATTCAATAAGAATGGAGATGGGACCTTCCACCAAGAGAAATGCCCAGCTCCTCTCCAGCCAGTGTCCAAGGAAACCAATGGAATGTTTCTGCCTTCAGCCTCAATTGTTGCTTAGAAACCCCCTTCTCCTTTATTTTCACAGACCATCTTGTCATTACCATCCATGCGTATACATACATGTGCATCATTTATACCATAGGACAGTGGTCCCTCCACATTCGCTGGGGTTAGGGGCACAGGACCCCCATGAAAGTGGGGAAATAGCATATAAAAAAGTATTATTTTACCCAAGCGACCACCTCTCTAGGAATCTCCAGGTCCTCCAGCACAACTCCATGGCCAACATCTGCCAAGGGTTGACCATAGAATCATGCTGGAGGACCTACAAATGCCTAGAGAAGTGTTTTCTCTAGAAGTCTCTAGGTCCTCCAGCACATCCCCATGCTCAATATTTGCCAGAGGTTGACCATAGACTCATGCTGGAGGACCCGCTTTTCTAATAGCACATCTCTTCTCTCCATGCCTCTAGTTGACTGAGCTGACTTCTGAGATTTCTTCCCACAGTCTTGCATTGCATCATGCTCCCATTGGCGCATTCTCCCCCTTCATCTGTGCTTCTCTCATGCTTCGTGTAACTTTTGCTTTTTTAAATACAGTTTTTATATTTTGAACCAGAACCCTTCTGATTGTTTACTATAAATAATTTTAAAGGGGAAAAAACCCTATTTATCTTATTGCATATGGATTGCTCACTTTCTCTTCTGAACATGTTTGGATAAAAACCCTTTGTATTTTGTGTTACCGTGTACATTTTAGTCTAGGGAATGTTTTACAAGGTAGGCTAGCTATAGTAACAATTGCAGGGCTGGGGATATTTGATATTTGCAGATTTGATTATCCATGGATTTGTTTAATATGCTCTCTCTAGGAATATCTAGGTCCTCCGTCGCAACTCTGTGGCCAACTTTAACCCAAAGTGGCATCAAAGGTCCTAGAGAGAACACTCCGCTAGGCATTTGTCGCTCTGCCAGCACAATTCTATGGTTCTCTTCTCCAGTCTAAACATACTCAGCTTCATAAATCGCATATTGATGTGAAGTCAAAGGCTTTCATGGCCAGCATCCATATTTGTTTTGTGGGTTTTTTGGGCTATGTGGCCATGTTCTAGAAGAGTTTCTTCCTGACGTTTTGCCAGCATCTGTGGCTTTGGCAGCTTCAGAGAAGGAAAGGAGTTGGGTATATATATTGTGTGATCACTCCTGCCTTTCCAGGTCAGACAGTATATATGTACCCAAGTCCTTTCCAGGCAAGCATTCTCTGAAGATGCCAGCCACAGATGCTGGCGAAACGTCAGGAAGAAACTCTTCTAGAATATGGAGCCCAAAAACCTATGCATATTGATGGTTTTCCTTTTCCTCCCCACTCCTCACAATAACCCTGCGACTGGCAACCTAGGCTGCATCTGCACCACAGAAATAACCCTGGTTGGCATCCCTTTAACTGCCGTGGCTCAATGAAAATTGTGGGAACAGTAGTTATGTGAGACTTCTCTGTCGGAGAGCTCTGGTGCCACAGTAAACTGCAATTCCCAGGATCCCACCAGACTGAGACAGGGCAGGTAAAGTGGTGTGAAACTGGATGATTTCCACAGTGCGGATGCAGCTCTAGACTGAGAAAGCGGGAAGGTCACCCAGTAAGTTACAGGACTGAAGGGGGACTTGAATCTGGTCCAGTCCAACCCTAGTTACTTCTAGGGTTGAGTTCAGAGACAGAGCCTTGTGTTAGTCTGGAATATCCGCATGCAAGAGGATCTTGTACAGTCAGCCCTTCTTATACACAGATTTCTGATACACGGATTCAAGCATCCACAGTTTGAAAATGTTCCAAAAAAGTACAAACTTAAAATATCAAACCTTGATTTTCCGTTCTTTATAAGGGACACCATTTTGCTATGCCATTATATTTAATGGGACTTGAGCATCCACAGATTTTGTTATCCACAGGGGATCTTGGAACTAAACCCCAGCGGATAACAAGGGTCCACTGTAACACCTTTTGAGACTTAACTGTGTATTTGGGGTGATTAGATACCACAGTTTTGTGCATTTTTGTATGTAGACATGGCGACCAGACATGTCTTACATTTACATTTTCTGTCCAGGAAGAACATCAGAATGTATTCCATTTTTAGCTTTACTCAGAAGCATGCATTTATATTTATATTAGTGTTTTTATTAGCTTTTAATTTGTAATGTCCTACAGTTTTATGTGGCCATGCTCTAGGAGAGTTTGTTTCTGATGTTTCATCGGCATCTGTGGCTGTGTCATGGCCAGCCAAGAGCAGGACTCAGAGGAGGAGGCTGTGGCAAGAGGAGATGGAGGCTCCACCAGGTCCTAATCTTGCCCTGCCAGACCCCAGCCCTGATCTCCCAGCCCCAGGGGTTGAAGCTCAGCCAGGTCCTAGCACTATGGGATTCCTCCTGAGGCTCAGCAGCCTAGTGGTGACTCTGGGGAAGAACCAAGCCTGGAGGTTCCTTCCTTTAGGCAGCGGAGAGCTGAGAGTGCTTGCGTACATCAATCCAGGAGGACTGCAGAGAAGCAGGCTGTTGATAAACCACAGCTGGAACAAAGGAGGGGGTCCTGCATTTAAGCAGCTGCAGAACACTGATCTTTGCCAGCCATTATTGCAGTATCCTTCTTGGTGATTGCTGTCAGCACTGGCTTCTTGTTTCCCTGAACCCTTGTTTGCCTTGGACCTTCGACTTTGGAACGAACTGGACTCTTGTTACCTTCTGGCTGCCCAGACCTTGGACCGAATTGACTTCCGTGAACTCTGGTATCCTGACCTTGGCTCTGTTTCTCGTGTGCTTCTCTCAGACTAACAAGAAAGGTCTGTAGACTGTCTTCCAGCTCCTTTCTTGCTGAGCCATCTTTATCAGCGTTTGTTTGGATGTGTGCTGTCCGCAGTCCAGGACAGGCTGGCACTGTCAGAAAATGGTGAAACGTCAGGAACAAACTCTTCTAGAACATGGCCACATCGTCCGAAAAACCCACAAAAAAGTATGGATGCCACCCGTGAAAGCCTTCGACTTCATAATGACTTCGAATGCCTTACATTTCATAGTGCCTTGCCGTCCTTTGTAGTTATGATAGCTGGTCACTCTGCTATAGAAGAAGGTGTAAAGCTAGCTTTCGTAGACTTGGACTATTCTAGGGTTCCAGAGCACACAGCATCTGTACCGACTCATGATATCGCCATGATGACGTTGCCACTGCGCAGCATCTGGATGTCCCTTCCAGGAAGTGGCATCATGGCAGTGCCCTTTCATTTTTACGGTGCTGCAAAAAAGAACCGCTCAGAGTGGTGCAGCAGCTGTGCCACCGACGAGGGGAAAAGACGGTCGGCATGGAGCTGTCCGTCTGTATCAGGCACAAGTCTACAACAGCTTATGCTAAAACCTCTGCGTAGCTAGTTTTGAAAAGTGGTACAAGATCCCCTTGTGTACTGCCAGGGTTGCCAGAAAGAAAACTGGAAAGACCTCCTGTCTTTGGTGTGGTTGTGTAGAAGAAGGAAATACAGTAGGTATTGCTTGTTACCCGCTTGAGTGAAATTCCTTCTTCTACCCAACCATTAAAAGGGCCTTGTAGCACCTTTGCGCAAAAGAAGTTGCGGCATAAGCTTTCGTAGGCTTTGTCTGCTTCCTCAGAGGCATCAGTTAGTCTAAAAAGTGCTACAAGATCCCTTGGCGTCCTGATATTCCTGACTAAGGCAGCAGTGGCTCTGAACTGTCCAACCATTAAAGGTATGGGAGCCCTCTCTAGCTTTCACTCTGGCAACACTAACTGCTATCCATCGTCATAGTGCAACACTCAAACCACTACATCATAATGGCTCTCACTAGGTGTTAGTATGCATGGATATATATATATATATATATATATATATATATATATATATATATATGGATACACATGCACACACATATATTAAAATATATCCATGCATACTAAATGCTAATATTCGCTCCTCTGTGTCCCTCCCCCAGTGCGACAGCGTCCAACAGAGAACCCGATTTCCATCGAGTGACAAGGGGAAGAACCAATGGAATGACGGAGGAGATGGCAGGAGGACGGTGGTCATCTTGACCACTTAGCAATGGCCGAAGCAAGCAGCCATTGGCTGGCCCTAGTGCCTTTGTGACTGTCACAATAGTTTGTGCGTGTCACAAACCCAGTCAGTCAGACCAGATAGTGCTGCCCAGTGCCACAGGGACTCAGAGAGAGGGACAGAGAGCGCTACTGGCCAGGCAGTGGTCCAGTTCAGATTTCGGTCCACTGGCCATTTGGATCACAAACATGGCCACCTCTCCAGGGCTTCTTGTAGCCCTTAGGGCTTTCCTATTAGGGGCTAGAGCTCAAAATCAGCCAGAGATCTGTACTTCCTGCCCCAGCTACTGGAGATTTATTTGGATTGTCATACCTTTTTTGCTATTAGCGTTTTATTACGTACATTGTTTATTCAAACGCTATTTCGGAACAAATAGCACAAGACGGCTGCGTAGAAGTCCTGATGAGGCTGATGTAAGTGTGACATTTCTAAGAGTCTGTTCAGGGCAGCGGTGTCCAAACTTTGGTCCTCCAAGTGTTTTGGACTTCAGCTCCCATCAGCTCCCATCAGCCTTAACCAGCAGAAATGCTGGGGGCTGAAGTCCAAAACACCTGGAAGACCAAAGTTTTGGAACCACTGGTACAGGGGGTCAGGAATACATGGCATGGGCCTTTGGTGAGGCTTCTGGGAAAAGCAGAGCGAAAGAAATGGCCCCTGATGGCCACTCTGTCAGAGGCTGAGAGAGAGTGACTGGCCCAAGTGCGTTTCCATGGCCTAACATGGTTCATTGTTGTGTGCCTTCATGTTCTTTCCAACTTACGACCTTCGTGGCAATGTTTGTTCACAGGGGCTTTACCAGGACCCTCCTCTGAGGCTGAGAGAGTGGGACTTCTTCACATTTCACCAGGCTGACAGTATTCTTTTTCATTTGCTTTAACAGATGCGGGATAACGCTTCCTCCGTCCATTGCCCTCGAGAGCCACGTGTCAATCACAGAAGCCATAACCTCTTCAATGCGGATGCTTCCTCGGATACCAATGCTCCATCCATTGCCCTCAAGAGGCACGTCTCAATCAGTGTCACAGATGCCAAAAAGTCCTCAATGCAGATGGTTCTTCAGATATCAGCAGGTCTCGGGCAAATAAATCCCGTGATAACAATTGCCCCATCCATTGCCCCCAAGAGGCACATCTCAATCGATGTCACAGATGTCCAAAAAGTCCTCAGTGCAGATGGTTCTTCAGATACCAGAAGGTCTCGGGCAAATAGATCCCATGATAACAATTGCCCCATCCATTGCTCACATGTCAATCACAAATGCCATAACCTCTTCAGTGCAGATGATTCCTTAGATACCAGCAAGTCTCGGGCAAATACATCCCACAAGAAGGAAGACTAGAGGACCTACAAGCAAACCACTACGTGAAAGAGAAATAGATGCCAGTCAACGTCAGAGACTTCATTTCTGACAGTGAAAATAAAATTTCATGATTATTGCCATTCCTTGCAAGATGATTCTATTAATATATAGAATGCAATTAGAAATAATGATTTTCCTTTATGCCGACGTGAAAGACATCTCTCATCACAGCAAGCACAATTCAGATTAGCAACCCGTTCACACTGTGCAGTTATAACACTATTATTCCACTTTAACTGCCCTGGCTGCATTCTGTGGAACCCTGGGATTTGCAGTTTGGAAAGGCAATAGAGTTCTTTGGCTGAGAAGGCTAAATATTCCTTACTAAACTACAAATCCAAGGATTCCATAAGATGTTGCCAAGACAAAGCCAGGAATAGTGCTATAACTGTGTCAGATGATAGTTTTTTGCCAGCATCTGTGGCTTTGGCTCTTCAGAGAATGTAGAGAAGCATTTTCTGAAGATGCCATCCACAGATGCAGGTGAAACGTCAGGAATAAACTCTTCTAGAACATGGCGACAGAGCCCCAAAAACCCACAAAAAACTATGGATGCCAGCCATGAAAGCCTTCGAATCCCAGACAACCATGTCTGTTCTTGTGCATGTTCCTCTGTCAGGTGACCCTAAAACAAACTATCCAGGGGTTCCTTGGCCAGTTTCTTCACAGAAGGTTTGCCATGGCTATTCTCTGAGGTTGAGAGAGGGTGACTGGTGACCCTATGGCGAATATATCTAGGGGGTTTGTTGACAAGATTTGTTCAGAGGGAGTTTGAATTTGCCTTCCTCTGAGGCTGAGAGAGTGTGACTTCTGCAAGGTCACCCAGTGGGTTCACATGGCCATGCAGGGCATTGGACCCTCGTCTCCAAGCCATGACACCATGCCGGCTGGAACGACAGTGTCTCAAATCCTCCAGTCAGTATATGAGTGTGGTTTGAATGTTGGACTATAACTTTGGAGACCAGGCTTCAAATCCCTGCTTGGCAATGGAAACCCACTGGGTGTCTGGGCAAGTCACACTCTCTCAGCCTCAAGGGAAAGCAAGGCAAACCTCCTCTGAACAAAGCTTGCCAAGAAAACACCAGTGTCACCGTAAGTCAGAAATGACTTGGAGGCACCAAACAACAATGACGTCAAAAAAAGGAACTTTGGTGGGAGCTGGAATCCAAAATAAAGGGACTCACCTTGAGGGAGCTATATAATCCAGAAAAGGAACTTTGGCGGAGCTGTCTTCCAAAAGACAACAAAGAAAGAAAGAAACTTTGGAGGAGTAGCAGTCCAAGAAATCTTGAAGGTGATGGAGTCCAAAGAACCTGTGGGAGACCCTGTGGTACAAGAGATTTTGGAGGAAATGTGCTCCAAGAAAGGAACTTTGAGAAAGCTGTAGCCAGTAAATAATAATAATAATAACAACAACAATAATAATAGTGGAACTTTTTGGGGAGTTGTAGCCTCCCCTGAAAAAAGGGAGTAAGGGAACTTGGGGGCCAGTAATCCAAAACAAGGGACTTTTCTCCACACTTCATCTCTAAAGGATTTGCCATCGCTGTCATAGGGCATGGTTTCCAGGTGCTTTGCCATTCTAGTCGCCCTCCTTTGGACACATGGCTCCAGTTTCTCAACCTCCTTTTGAATTGTGGGGCCCAGAACTGGACACAGTATTCCAGCTGGGGGCCGACCAAAGCAGAATAGAATGGCACTATGACTTCCCTTGGTCTAGATGCTATATATGAAACGTGTTGCACCAGCACATTGCAACACTCCATACACAATAGCATCATTGCACATGGCAATGGATGGGTGCCGTGGTGCAAAGTGAAAAACCCGGAGCAAAAGGCAAGTTTTTAAAAACTGTTTTAGATGGGGATAAGATGGATTTGATGTGGAATGGGCCTTAAGTCCACACTTGAATCGAGGATTTGGCCATGCGCTGTATAGACACATTGCAGTGAGGTTGGGGGGTGGACTGGATTAATCCATTCATGTGGACATGCCCTGAGTTAACCGAGTTATGCCTGTATATATATATATATATATATATATATATATATATATATATATATATACCATACATACTCGACTATATGTCAACCTCATGTATAAGTCGAGGACAGATTTTGGGGGCGAAATGACAGATTTTGATATGACCCTTGGATAAGTTGAGGGTAAAGCTTAGGGGCATGCAACAAAGGCTCTCAATGGTGAAGCATAGGAAAACAATGCCAAAGAGCCTACAATATTATGGTAGGCATAGCCATTTCAGCTCACACTAAAGGCTGGATGAAAGAGAGAGTAGAAGGAGGTCAGTGCTTCCAGGACAGATTGCACGCTTGCCTCTTTAAAAAGAGTTAAAATACACTATTTAAATTGACTGATGGATAAGTCAACCAAGGTTTTGGGGGAGTCAATTTTTGGACTAATGAATACATACAGTATGCCCCTTTTCAGGATGCTCTGGCCCATTTTTTTCCCCAATAGGACTTTTTCAACACCGTTAACTTTAAATAAGGAAAAAAATGGAATTGTTTAAACAGAAAAGAGAGGAAAGGGAGAGCAGACATTTGGGCAAAGAGAAAGAGAGAGAATTAACATCTTAATGAGTTCAGGGTCTCATTGACATTCTTCTCATGGAGAATTAAAGAAAGCCTCATGGAAGAAAAGTTTTAACCGTTGAACTCGATCCAGCCATTGAGACTTTTCTCTCTCTCTTTTTTAAAGCATAGCTGAAAAGCTTTGGGAATTGCTTTTGGAAAAGTCTCCTCCTATCGCACTACGGTTTTTGGCTTAGCCAATGTCCGCTTGCTGCTGTTTCTGAAGTCATTGTGCAGTTTTACAAAACTAGACGCTTGTGAAAACTTCAGAAAACTTCAACAACGCAGCCTTTTCGATCAGACTGTTTTTGCCAAAGAAAGGACCCCTCTCTTCCACCTTCATCTCCCAAAGAAACAACTATTAGTGGAGAGAAGATGACTGAAAGCAATGAAGTCAGGTAACAACATCATTTCTGGAAATGTTCTTACTTTTTGGGCAACTGTGGTTGTGTTCTTATGCTGAGCATGGACTACATGCTTGGGACTATGGGAGTTGTGGTTTCCCCCTTCAACGTTACTTCTCAAAGCTCTGGTCCTAAGTACACTTCACTTAGGCTGCATCTACGTTGCAGAATTAATGCAGTTTGACACCGGTTTAACTGCCCTGGCTCAATGCTAATTATAGTTTGGTGACCTATTTAGCCCTCCTCTAGTGCCATCACAAACAACAAATCCCAGGATCCCATAGTATGGAGCTGTGGCACTTAAAGCGGTGTCAAAACTACACTATTTCTACAGTGTAGACGCACCCTTAGAGTAAGCCATGCTAAGCACTTTGGAAAGGACCTCTGAATGAAGTTGGACGGGAAAGCTGGGATTCAGTTCTGCTGCTCCATGGTTGTGATCCAATGTTATTTTAACTTGTTGTCTGCTGTTATTTTATTGTTCAAACGTATTAATATGTATTATGTTTAATTACTTTCATAGAATTCAGATATATAGCTGTGTTAAGAAATTGACAGCATGAGCTTCCTGAGGAAGTAAAGTCTGTTGTTGTTGTTGTTGTTGTTGTTGTTGTTGTTGTGTGCCTTCAAATTGTTTCCAACTTACAGCAAGTTTAAGGCGAACCTATCCTAAGAGTTTATCACACTGGGGCTGATTTCAGCATTTAAGAGAGATTAAAGCGCATTTAAAGCATCCCGCAAACGAAGCAGAAATAGCGAGTGTGCATTATTATCACACACAATTGTGCAAATAAAGCAATATCAGAAATGCATTGTCGCTGAAATCCCGAATGTAAACAGATGTGCATTCATGCTTTTATGTGCCACTTTAAATGGCGGGTTTTGTGTGAACGTCGTGTGAAATCGTTACCCATCATTACGCAATTTTTTCTGGGATATTCACGGGATAAACTCCTGATCTCCTTCGTGTGATAAATGCCTTTTAGGAGTTTATCACACGGGGGGAAATCCTCTTCAAAAACAGGGTTTAAAAGCTGGGAAAATCCCGCAAAAGCAGGTTGATTTTCACACACAAAGTGGAATTAACCTGAATGGAAAGGAGACAAAAGCCACTCCTTTTTGTGGCGTCGAAGGCTTTCATGGCCAGCATCCATAGTTTTTGTGGGGTTTTTGGGCTCTGTGTCCATGTTCTAGAAGAGTTTTCTTCCTGATGTTTCGCCAGGAACGAAAGTAAAAAGGAGCGGCTTTTGTCTACTTTCCGTTCGGGTTAATGCCACTTTAACAACCACGTCGTGTGAAAATCAACCTGTTTCCCCCCTAATTTAAACCCCGTTTCTGCATGGGATTTCCCCCGTGTGGGTTTTCTGCTTACTTAAAAATCAGATCTTGGAAAGAAGGTGTTACAAATAAGACAGTTACTCGTCCCTTGTTCCTTTCCAGGAGGCAAAGGTATTTTTAATGAAGTCAGATTTCAAGAGAAATGTGACATAGGCTGTGTCCGCACTGCTGAAATAATCTGGTTTGACGCCACTTTAACTGCCAGGGCTCAATGCTTAGTAATTTGGGGAAGTGTAGTTTGTTAAGGTGCCTCGATGAACTACGCTTTCCATAATTCCCTGGCATTGAGCTCCGCAGTTAAAGCAGTGTCAAACCAGGTTATTCCGGCAGTGCGGCTGCAGCCACATAAGAGCAAAAACGACCTTCTGATGCAAGGAAAAACTGTTTTTAGTGACTTAGTTCCAAAATGTTACCTCAAAAGGGTGTTTTTAAGAGGGGTTTGTTATTTCATCTCATCCTCGATCCTAACCTTTTCCTTCAAAGGAACAGAAAGTAATGAGAAAAATAACAGGCAATGCAAAGTTATGCACTTTATTTTCTTCAACCTTTGCAACAAATAAGAGGAACGGGTTACTTTCCAGACCCTATTATGAAGAATGAGAACAAATTACTATACTTTTATAAAGCCCCGAACATATATTAATAAATAAATGTTACGCATTTCAAGGGCATATCCTTCTAAGGCAGCATGTATATAGGATTGCCACCTCATTTCAAATGGGTCTTTATGTATCATCTGCAAAAAGGACAACAGCAGTAACCCCAAAACAAGACCAAAAAAACCCCTCAGAGATGGATTCTTCATCAAAATGTCAAAGTCGACAAAAGTTCCAAAGTTGTATTTCGTTTGCTGACATTCGCCTGGTTCCAAAAGAGCGATTTTGCACTTTGAGAGAATAAATCTTAGACCGATGGGGACTTTGGCTTTTCTGCCACAAGACACAAGTAAACACAGGACTTAAAGTTGCAGAAATCAGGGTAAGGGGTGGGATGCGAATTCCTCCATGGGGGAAACAAATGCTGTTTTGTTAGCGATAAAGCCGAGTCACAAGAGTCACACAAGAAATAAAGGGTGGGAATAAAAAAGAAGAAGAAGAAGTCAGAAAAGTCCAAGACATTCCAGATCTAAAGAACCTTAAACCTTTTCTGCAGAGAGCATGAGAGAATTGGCTTTGATGGTATGTCTTGGCCACTTTCCTTCTGGTTCAAAAGAGCTATGTTCCAGGGGTAGCTGTTTTGGCCAGGCAGAAAAATATAGCAAGATGATGATGATGATGATGATGATGATGATGATGATGATGAGAAGTTGAAGGCTTTCATGGCTGGCATCCATAGTTTTTTGTGGGTTTTTGGAGCTATGTGGCCATGTTCCAGAAGAGTTTATTCCTGACGTTTGGCCAGCATCTGTGGCTGGATCTTAAGATAAGCATGTTTTGAGAGCTGCATCCACAGATGCTGGGTAACGTCAGGAATAAAACTCCTTTGAGAACATGGCCACATAGCCGAAAAAACCCACAAAAAACCTAATAATAATAATAATAATATCAGATTAAAACAAAGAAACAACCCTCCTCCCACCTTACGGTGATACCTTTGACAGGCCACCCGAAAGGCACAAAGCTGCAGAGGTGGCATCTACGCTGTAAAAATAATTCAGTTTGATGCTGCTTTAACTGCCTTGACACCTAGTTCCCGCAGAACAGTGGGGTTCCTCGTTTTGTGAGGCAATGGCACTCTCAGGCAGAGAAGTCTAAAGACCTTGCAAAATCCCCAATCCCAGGATTACATCGGATGGAGCTACAGCATTTATAGTGGTGTCAAACTGTGTTATTTCTGCAATGCAGATGCACCCAAAATTCTCAGGGGAAAATTCTGTTGCCTTGCCTTACTTTTTGTGTCCCAGATGCTCCATGATGTGCAGCCCTTAACTCCCTCTGCCACTATCTTAAATTCAGCTTTAACTTCTCAAGAAAGATGCAGCTCCGTGACCCTCCAACTTTACACTTATTCTCCAAAACTGACATTTATATTCAATGCCTGAAGAAGAAGAAGAAGGCTGTTTGCTTTGAAAGCTTGCACAATGTATTTTGCCTTTGGCAGCCCTCCTTATCCACTGGTTTTTTTATCCACGGATTCAAGCATTTTTTAAAAAAGTATAAATTCCAAATAGTAAACCTTGATTTCCCACTTTATGGAAGGGACACTATTTTGCTATGCCTTTGTATTTAATGGGACTTGAGCATTCATGGACTTTGTTATCCATGGGAGAACCTGGAACCAAACCCCAGCGGATAACAAGGACCCACTGTATACAGAATATGAACAAGGGCTAGGAATATACATTTAAATATGGTGATCATATTTCCAAATCCACATTTTTTTGAAATTATATGCCTATAAGATGTACATTCGTGCAAAGCTAAGGCAGTAAGATCTTACGACTTTTGAACCACGGATGTGGATGAAATATTGACCTCTCCAAATCTGGTGAGCAAGTCTTTTCAAAAGAGTCAAAGCAAGCAGGAACTGACCCTCCGTTAAATTCCCCATGGATGCAATATGATTTTTAAAGAACGTGTGCATTTGGAAATACCAAAGATGTTTCCTTTTTCTTTCCCTTCTGCAGAAATTCATCAGAAGGGCAGAACATCTCAGAAGATTTTGGGACAGGTCAAGAAGATCCCTTAGGTAAATATACATAGGGAGGGATGTATGGGGTTGACTTAATGTAAACACTCTGATGATGTTGCCTTAAGATAAACCGGAGAGGACACCTATTCAAGGTAAGGGTTTTAGAGAAGAGGGAATTTCTTTATCACACAAGGAAGGCCCCCAGGGCCTGGCCCTGCGTCTCCAGTTTTTATGGGTCATCTCCAGACGGGAGATAAGGCAGCAAATTCTGTTGCTTTGCTGGGCTCAGCTCCAAGAAAGAGGAAAAAAGCCAGGGGCAAATCGAAAACGTAGTCACTTGCTACAATTCTCAAGGTTTCGTAGACTTGTTGCAAAGACAGCTTGCAAAGGCTCTTCAGAGGGTAGCATTTGGAGACCTATGCTGCATCCACACGGGACAAACAGCCCCATTGGACACCACTTTCACAGCCATGGTTGAATGCTATGGAATTCTGGGAAGTGTAGGTTTTTGTGTGAGGTGTTTCGCCTTCTCCGTCCGAGAGATCTGGTGCCTCAACCGACGACGAATCTCCAATGGCAAGCAACCAGGTAAGAAGCAAAACCATGTGCACTCCCTAGTAATGTCCTAGACCTGTTGAATGTCCCTCTTCTACATAACCATTTAAAGTATAGGATGTGGTTGTTGTTGTTGTTGTTGTTATTTTATTACTGTACATACTTGACTATAAATTGACCTCATATATAAGTCGAGGGCAGGTTCTGGGGCCAAAATTATGGCTTTTGATCTGGCCCATGGATAAGTTGAGGGTAAAACTTGAGGGGCACATAACATAGCAAAATTTCCAGCAGGAAAGCAAAGGAAAACAATGCCAAGGAACATACAAAATTTCAGCAGACATAAGTGTTTGTGCTTATGCTAAAAGAAGAACAGACAAGAAAATAGAAGGGGAATCAGTGATTCCAGGACGGAATACATTTCACCAGATTACCTTTCACTGACTTGCGGCAACAAGTCAGTGAAACCTTTTTGGTAAGAGTTAAAGTACAGCCCTTAGATTGACCCATGGATAAGTCGAGTCACGTGTTTTTGTCTAAAATTTCTAGACTTATACATGAGTATATACAGTATGCATGCAGTATACAGTATGTACAGTATACAGTATGAGTATAGTATTTTACTGCATGGCCCAAACAGCTATCCCTGGAACATACAGTCGGCCCAGATCTCATACACAGATTTTTTTATATATTCAAGCATCCATGGTTTGAAAATGTTCAAAAAAGTATAAATTTCAAATATCAAACCAGTAGAGCTCCGGCTAGCCAACCAAGCCATCAGACTCGAAAGGTAGCCCCTTTTCACACCAATGTGATCCGCACCCCATGCACCCCCTTGGTGATGCCCCTGACCTGCCAAACATCCCTTTTTCTACACAGCCATTAAAAGTTTAGGCCAAATTGCGAGACTGAAAATCCTCTCTGTTTTTCAATCTGGCAACCCTGATCCCGGAAACGTAGATGCCAACTGCACCACAGCTGTGGGCCTCTGCCTTTTCCTGAACTAGTGGCACCAGGAAAATAAAATGGAGTGGAAAACAACTCCAGATATTGGGTGTTTGTGGGTTTTTCGGGCTCTTTGGCCATGTAAATAAATTTTAAAAAAGTCCTTTTCTTCAATTGGAATTTACCTGCCTTAATATACGTATAACCATAATGCCTTGGAGTTACTTAGGGTGCATCTACACTGTAGACATAATGCAGTATGACATTACTTAAGTGCTGTCGCTCCATCCTGTGGAATCCTGGGATTTGTAATTTTACAACGTCGTGAGCCTCCTCTGCCAAAGAGAGCTGGTGCCTCTCCAAATGTCAAATCTCAGGATCCTGTGGGATGGAGCCATGGCAGTGGTGCCAAATGGCATTGTTTCTGCAATGTAGGTGCATCCACAATTTCAGAGGCATTGCTGTAAATTATAATTAAAAGGCAGCCCTGGCTTTAAAGAGGAAGACTCCTTTTACATTTATTTTCTGTCATGACAAAGTTCAACAGCGGCCCCATGTTCCCACAGGAAAGAAATGGCGGCGCTCCATGAAAATCTTGCCTGCAGATGTTTAGCCACAGAAAACCCATTCTTCGCCTCCACAAAAGATGCTTTCTTTCACAGGGATTGGCAGCTGGCTAGCTTTTGTTTTTCCCTGATTGTGGATTGAGAGAGAGAGATCATAGACCAAATGGGGGAAACAGAGCCTCCGTCCTGTTTGGAAATACAACAGGATGCTGCTACACGAAACCTGACATAACTGCAAGTGGTTAATAAATTTGGAAGAAAAAATAATATTGCATTATAACTCCCAGATTTCTCATAGTGTAACCATACACTCCAAGGAGTCTAAATTTGGCCGGGATGGTTCTGATTAATCCCTCGTCTTCCCACTTTTTCAGCTGCCTTTAAAATGTCCCAGTTTCTCTCTTCTACTCGTACTTTCCCTCTTTGCCTTCAGCTTACTCTAATTGCTGCAAAATGAGTTCAAAATGGAAAAGTATTTTGTACTCAGTTAAACTCAGCAAAGGATAAAGGATGTAGACCTAATCTACAAAAGCTTCTGCTACAACATCTTTCCCAAAGTTTGACACCACTTTAACTGCCACGGCTCAAGGTTATGGGATTTTGTGAGATATTTAGCCTTCTCTGATGGAGAGCTCTGGTGCCACAACAAACTGCAATCCCCAGAATTGCATAGCATTCAGCCATGGCTGTTAAAGTGGTGTCAAACTGGATGATTTTCAGAGTGTGGTTGAACTCTATGCCTGTGAATGCTACCCTCCGAAGTGTCTTTGCAAGCTGTTGCAAATTGCAGCAACAAGTCAACCTTGGAAATAGTAGCAAGTGACTGAGTTGGAGATTTGCACATTGCTCTTTCCTCTTTCCTGGAGCTGAGCCCAGCAAAGCTGTAGAGTTTGCTCCCTTGTCTCCCGCCTGGAGATGACCCACCAAATTCAAAATGCAGAACCAAGCCCTGAGATCTGGCAGCCTTAGTCAAAAAGTTACTTTGGAGAGGGACAGAGCATCTCCAGATCCCTCCCAGTGCTTCCAAGCGCTGCAGGAACCATCACACAGAGTAGTTTTGGCAAAGTGGCCTGAGTTCTCTTTAGAATTTGTTCTCCTTTCCCCCTCTTTTTCTCTTTGAACGGCTCGACAGCAAAAGCCCAAACCGCGCCCGTCTTTCTTTCTTGGAGAGATTTGTGTTCTCACTCAAGGCTGGCAAAATGAACTTTGCTTTAGTTTTCTAAGGAGTTTATCAAACGGAAGGAATTTCTCTTAAATTCGAATGAAAAGAAAGTGGGGCCAGAACGCGTTCACTTAAAGTCACTAGTTTAGTGCAATTACGTGAATGCGGATTGCGTTCTAACTGGCTCCCCATTGCCCAAAAATAGCATGCCATTGCCCAAAATTGCATGTGGTAGTCTATCACACAATAACGTGAAACCCCATGATTGCGTTCAGATTGCCATTGGATTATACTTCCAATTTCCCTTGTCTGATAAACCCCGAAGTCGGAGTCACAAAAGCATTCAAGTCACCTTCTCAATACCAGTCTCTTGACTGCGGTTTGAGCCATTTTTCTCTATTTATGGGCCAGAACAAAAACAAACTCTACACTTTAAAGTTATTATGGATGATGACCTTTTATAAAAAGGTGTTTTATACTCTTACTCCCCGTGCCATTTGCAGGTCAATGAAAACAAAACGGTTCCTGCCCACAACAGGAAACTAAAATCTAAATCTGAATGGAGGATAGAATGAATCTACAAGATAAGGCCTCTCCGGAAGAACTCTATGTGAAAGTCAATTTTATGATCATATGTTCAGATATGTAGTTTTTCAGTTATAAGGAAATGACTAAAATCCAAATTTACGTTAATACTGTGTTTCAGTACTTTGTATGATGTAAGTGGCCGTGTTGATGGAGGTAGTAGCAATTTCAAATGTTTAATGTCGAAATTGTTTTTGTAAATTTGTTTAAAAATATCAATTTAAAAAAGGATCTAAAATCTAAATCTTACAATCTAAAACCATTTTTGTGCGTCGAAGGCTTTCACGGCTGGTATCCATAGTTTTTTGTGGGTTTTTCAGGATATTCTGTCATGTTCTCGAAAAATTTATTCCTGACGTTTCGCCCACATCTGTGGCTGGCATCTTCAGAGAAAGATGGTGGTGAAACGTCAGGAATAAGCTCTCCTAGAACATGGCCGCAGAGCCCGAAAAACCCACAAAAAACTATAAAACCATTTTGCTCACCAGGTGTTTAGCTTTATTTTGTTTTAGCCTTGTCGTAAGCCACCTTGAGAGAGCTTAATGTGGTCAACTGCCACAGTTTCAGAGATAAAGCACTAAGGAAACAAGACAGATACATTACTATGGTTTGAGTGTTGGACTATGACTCCAGAGACCAGGGTTCAATTTCCCGCTTGACCATAAAACCCATTGGGTGACCTTGGGCAAGTCCCACTCTCTCAGCCTCAGAAGATGGCAATGGCAAACCTCCGCTGAACAAACCTTCCCAAGAAAACCCCAGGACAGGTTCGCCTTAGGGTCACTGTAAGTTGAAAATAACTTAAAGGCAAGCAACACACACAAGCCATCTTGAGTCTTATGTTGGGACAAATGCAGGATATCAATACAGTCAGCCCTCCTTATCCATGGATTTTTTTTATCCACGGATTCATGCATCCACTGCTTGAAAACATTTTTTAAAAAGTATAAATTCCAAATAGCGAAACTTGATTTTCCATTTTTAGATAAGGGCCGCCATTTTGCTATACCATTGCATTTAATGGGAACTGAGCATCCACGGATTTTGTTATCCACAGAGGGTTCCTGGAAGCAAACCCCAGCGGATAACAAGGGCCCATTGTAAAACTAAAGTTATAGCGGTGTCCAACTACATTATTCCTTCAATACAGACGCAGCCTAAGAAGCAAACTACATCTTTTCCCTTACCTAGTGTGGGGCTTGGAGCAATTGCTTCCATTGACCCATTGATAACCCAGCCCTGCCTAAACCTGATATAGAGCTAACAGCATTGAACATGTTCAGAAGCAGTGTACCTCAAAGTGCGCTCATGCTGCATTACAACACCAGGGGAGGGATCTGAACTTTGCAGGTATGTTGTTTAACAAATTGAGATGCTTCTTTTCCGCCAGCATCCCTTTGGACCACGTCAGCCGATGGATTGGTGAAACTGCGGCGAGACCCCTCTTGCTCCCAGACGCCGGTCACCGTTCATCAGATGTTCCAAGAATCCCTCGAGAAATATGGGTCCTTCAATGCTATGGCCAGCAAAAAGGCGGGGAAATGGGAGAAGATCACCTTCGCCGAGTATTACCGACTTTCCCAGAAAGCAGCCAAGAGCTTTTTGAAGGTAAAGAGAGACCGAGGGAGAAAGAGGGAGAGGAGGCAGGATATCCAAAATGCTCCCCTTCTTTTGCAACTCCTATTTCTGTATCATTAAAAATTGTGCATTGGTGCATTGGTGCGACTGTGTCTGCAACCACACTGTAGAGCTAATGCAGTTTGACACCGCTTTAACCGTCATAGCTTTGGGACATTTAGATGGTACAGAATTACGGTGGGACAAGGAAGAGGAAGACAGTGGTAGATCCAAAAGATAATTGGGAAAAGTTACTTTTTGGGAACTACAGTACTCCCCAAATGGCCTTGGAATTGTAGTCTGAACAAGTAACCTATTAATACTGTATTTTAATATTAATCATGTTTAATCATGTTTAAACTTTGGTACTCCTGCCTTTTTAAATTATTGCAACCTGCCTTGAATCCCATTATGGGAGAAAGGCAGGAGATAAATCTTTGAAATAAATACATACATAAATAAATATGCCAAAAGAGAAGGCAGGAAGCCGGCCAAATCTTATCTTGTGTTTGAAGGAACTTCTGCAAGTAACATTTGATTTCTCTTACCCTTCCTTTATTTTTTCCCCCCCAAAAGCTTGGGCTCCTACGATTCCACAGCGTTGCAATCCTTGGATTCAACTCTCCAGAATGGTTCATTTCAGCGGTCGGAACTGTTTTTGCTGGGTAAGGATTGGAGGGAAATTGCACAGCATTAATTTCCAACACTGGTCAGAGCCTATCTAACCCTGTGGTCCTGAGACAAGAAATGTACATAGCCGAACTTAGGAAAAATGTTATCTCTTTGAGCTCTGACTCCCAGGATGCTCCAGCTGCCTTGGCCAGTGATCTTGTTGGTTGCGGGATTCAGGGCTTTGACTCCTATAATGGTTTTGCTATAAATGGTTGAATTTTCTTGGAGGTTGGGCATGAGAGTATCCTATTCCAGGTTTTGCCAGGATAAATTGTAGGCACAAGCCTTGAGGAAGTTCCAGAAGTGTGGTGCTTAGCATCAGGTGCCAGGGTTGGATTGACTCTTGTTCGACAGATGTATAAGACTATGACCCAGTCATAGGGCTAGCGTGGTATGATGGTTGGGCATTGGCCTAGGTTCGAATCCCAGCTTGGCCTTGGAAACCCACTGGGTGGTTTGTGGCAAGTCAAACTCTCTCAGTCTCAGAGGGTGGCACTGACAAAACAAATCTTGCCAAGAATGTCCCATGGTAGTTTCCCCTTAGGGTTGCCATAAGTCGGAAACAACTTGATGGCACACAATAACAATAATTGTTTAAAATGACCCTGTAGCTTCAGCGTAGGAACACTGGCGTAATTGTATGGCATGAAATGAACAGGTTCTTCTACAACATTATGATCCTATAACCCCAGGATAGCTGCACTGACATAGTTTTTATGTTACAAGGAGAACAGGTTCTTCCACATTACTGTGACTCTGTAACTCCAGAGTAGCTATGCAAAATACAGTAATGTGTGACCCTCTATGCTAATGATATGCTATGAAGTCAACAGACTTCCTTCAAGTTCAAATATATTAATGTTAATATATTAATAACTCCAAGTGTACCTACGCTGCTGTAATTTTACCCTATACAGCGAACAGATTTTTCTGCAACACAGCAACCCTGTCACAGTTAAAGGATAATCCCTGGAAGAATTTTAAGCGTTGCATTCTGTGAATGGGATTCGACTTCAGAGTTGTAGTCCAGAAAAGACACTTTCCCCAGGTTCTTCTAAATGGCCTATGCTATGTCAAGATGAAAATTTAACATCCAGTGCGAGGGGTGAGGGCTGAGCCAGGTGACACCATCAGAGGTGGTGACACCATGAGCTACTTCTGTTGGTGACACCAACTCTAGTGCCCCACCGTCAACAGACATAAGATGGGATGCTTTCTTTTGTTTTGAAAAATGTCTTCCCTCCTCTCCCATTCCTGGTCCCAGTGGCATTGTGACTGGAATCTACACAACCAGCTCTCCTGAGGCTTGCCACTACATTGCTCACGATTGCAGAGCTAATGTCATTGTGGTAGAAAACCAGAAGCAACTGGACAAAATAACACAGGTGAGGGGCTTGTAAGGTAAGATCTCTCTATTGCCAGAAAATTGCCTACGTTAAAAATCCCCACTTGGTTGGGAGTAGTTCAGGACTTCATGTCCTCCATGACAACCACGAGTGCGTCATGGTGCCACCCATGTAACCCATGTTGGACCTTGCTTTTTGGGGTGAGAGGATGATGTTATGGCTGAGGAGGAACTTTCTATAGTTCTGTTGTTATGGGCAGATTACTACTGGATGGGGTTTCACTGGAACTTGGAGACTCTGCAAGGGTGAGGAGATGATGGTCCATCTCAGGAGGCTTATGGATCTGGATGGATCCCTTATGCGGAGGTTCCTGATGCCAAAACCTTGGCCAATGTCTGGAATAGGGAAATGGCCATGGCAGTGGACATTTTATTTATTTATTTATTTAATTACTTTATCCTGCCTTTCTCCCAAGTTGGGACCCAAGGCGGCATACAACATATATATATACACACACACATGCACACGCGCGCGTGTGTGTGTATAATATTAAAATAGCATGATTGCCCCAAAGCATTCCCTCCCATTGAAAGGGACCCTGAAAGAAATGCCTTGGGAGTCTATCACGCAGGAGGCTAAGTGCCTAAATCCCGTGCAAAGACGGGATTTAAATCTAGGAAAAATCTCGTAAAAGCAACATTGTTTTCACACTCATGATGGTCATTGAGCATTAATGCAAAAATAAACCCACACAGAAAGTGGATGAAATCGGCCTTTTTTTACTTTTGAAAGTAAAAAGTGGCCAATTTCGTCCACTTTCTGTATGGTTTATTTTCGCGTTAATGCTCAATGCCCACGACGTGGTGTGAAAACGTTCCCGCTTTTGCAGGATTTCATCACTTTGTGTACGTGTTAATACACGACGTCGTGTGAAAATGATCCCGCTTTTGCAGGATTTCCCTGCTTTAAACCCCGTTTCTGCACGGGAAAAACCCTGTGTGATAAACACCTTGGTTCACTGGGGAATGAGTGTGACAGAGACGAGATTGATGATAGCAGAAGACTTTGAGTGAGTCTGACCAAACACAGGGTAGAGATCCTTGGAAAGCCTTAGCCATAGCAGTAGTGGCAGTGAAGACATCCTTCTCCACTGCCACCTTTGCATCCAGAGGAGCTATCTGGAGTAGTTAAGGGCTTTTGATACTCTGCCCCACAAGAGTGGTGTTTAAACCACTTGGTATCCCATTGTGAAGAATTTGCACACCACTGTGAGGATCAAATTCCTCAGATCTGCTCTGACTTGAATACTGTGCTTGATGCAGGCCTGTCTGCAAAGGGATCTTGTAGCACTTTTGAGACTAACTGAACAAAAGATGTTGTAGCATCAAGTTTTGTAGATGTAATCTACTTCCTCAGATGCATGGAGTATGAAGCGAAAGCAAACTGCTGCAGCCTCTTCTAGTTTGTCTGTTCATTCCCCTTAATAAATTTTGCCTTCTTAACCACACTCTGAAGTTGCTTGGCTAAACATGTCCCTGTTTTAATCTGTGAAATGTGGGAAGGTGGGTTTATAGGGTTTGGATATTTAAATTATGCTTTTTGAGCCTTTGGAATTCAATGAAATCATCCACACTTCAGGTTGGTTTGCTTGTTTTCTTTAAACACGGCACAGATCTGGAATCGTTTGCCCCATCTGAAAGCGGTGGTGATGTACAAGGGTCCGTTGCTGGAGAAGCGTCCCAATTTGTATACGGTACGTGAGCATGAACCCTGCAAATAATTCCTGCCATGGCTAATTTGATTTATGCATCCCCTCCTGTCACTGATCTATCTGAAACCTGATTAAAACAGTTGTGACTCCACTATGTGATGTTATAAATATAGATGAGAAAGCCAGAGAGAGAAGTCTGGGGAAACACTTAGTCTCTTGCCACTTACCAAGATCGTTTAAAATGCTATAATATCTACAGATATATCCACAGATTCCTTGCCCACAGATCCAAGTGTCCATAGATTGAAAATATATATTTTTATATTTTTAAAAATATAAATTTCAAAAAGCAAGCCTTAATTTTGCCATTTTATGTAAGGGACACTATTTTACTATCCCTTGCATTTAAAAGTACAGCCAGCCGTGCATTTTGATATCCATGGGGGAGTCTTGGAACCAGACCCTGGCCCGAGGTTTTCTACTCTTGTGCAACACATACACGCACATGGGAAACTAAATCCAATGATGTTATACGACTAGTGAGATCTGGGTGCAGCCTGGCATCCTTTGGACATGCCTAGAGCGTCACACTTTCCATACATTCTTCTGAGCTGTTTTTGGAGAAGGCTTCATGGAAGGACCGGGTGGCTCTTTTCCTTTCATGCACACAGCTCTCTGGATCCAAGCCAACCTTTGCGGATAGTCTATGGAGCTGGAAACTTTATCCCAATGCAAGAGCCAGCCAAGAATACAGCAGCACCCAGGCAACTGGGAACAAGAGGGGATTTACACTTCCAGCGCATGAAATGCCAACATGGGGGAGAACAAATCCTTGACCCATCATAAGCAGTGGCTCTGTCTCTTTCGTTCTGTCTTGCACAGAGAAGGAGGCCAAGCTCACATTTATCTGTACAATACCTCCAGTAATGTTTGGTGGGTTTGCTCTGAAGATGCCAGCCACAGATGCTGGTGAAACATCAGCAAAAACTCTTCTAGAACATGGCCACACAGCCTCCAAAACCCACAAAAAAAAACTATAGATGCCGGCGGCGGTGAAAGCCTTCAGCTTCACAATGTTTGATGGCTCTAATGTCAGCAGGGAAATTACCCGTTTCTGTTTCTTTTTTGTCTGAACTGCAAAGGAGCTCTCCAAAAAGGGCTAAACCTATTTCTAGGGATTGGGTATAGTGCCTTGCCTAACACCTTTAAAGTTCATATTGCAACCCGCCTCTGGAGTTTATCACACGAAGGAGATCGGGGCTTTATCCCGTGAATATCCCAGAAATATTGCGTAATTATGTTAAGCGATTTCACACGATGTCACACAAAGCTCGCCGTTAAAGTGGTCACAAAGAAGCATCAAGGCTCATCTTTTTACTTTCAGGATTTCAGCGACAATGCATATCTGATATGACTTTATTTGCGCAATTTTGCTTTGTTTGCGGGATGCTTTACACGCACTTTAACCTCTCTTTAATGCTGAAATTAGCCCCAGCATAATAAACTCCCCCGTGACAGTGGATGCCACTGGATCCCATTGGGTTTTCCTTCCAAAATGAACACAGTTTGCAAGTCTTTCATTTTGAGAAGCAAAGGTAACTGAAATGAGGCTGTTGTACTTTGGACATATCATGATGCGACTCATTGGAAAATATGATAATGCTTGGTAAAGCAGTAGGAAAATAGGAAAATTGACTCGGTCAAGAAAGTCACAGCTGTCTTGCTTACAAGAACTGAGCAGTTAATAACTAGGGCCCTTGGAGGTCTCACATTCATAGGGACCACAATATGTTGAAGTCCACTTGATGGCAAATAACAATATTTTAAGCTTCCATGTTGCTGTTGTTGCTTTGTGCCTTCAAGTTGTTTCCGACTGATGGCGACCCTAAGGCAAACGTATTGTACCTGCTTATAATACAAGCAGATAGTCTAAAGAAGGACAGAATGTAACTTCTGAAAACTTGGTTGTTAATAATAATAATAATAATAATAATATACACTGAAGTCTCAGAAAGCAAAAGTGTCACTATCTTGGCCACCCAGTTTTGGATTTTGGAATTCCAGATAAGGGAGACTCCATTTGTACAGTGTTTTTCAGGCTATTCAATGTGACGGACCGACAATTATTTTTCTAATATACCAGGGATCAATGTACCTGTTGGTTACAGCAATATCTTTCTGTCCTGGAAACCTTTTATGGTCCAGGAGCAGATGGTTCACAGAGCACCTCTTTGAGAAGTTTTCATAGGTTGTGCAATGAACTAGCTGCATTGGCAGATAGCTTTGCTTATGTCCCTTCTCCCCTTCTCTCTAGATGGATGAATTTATGGAGCTAGGCAATGAGATACCGGACCGAGAGCTTGATGCGATCATTCGCTCCCAAAAGCCAAATCAATGCTGCGTCCTGATCTATACGTCTGGAACCACTGGGAAGCCAAAAGGTGCCATGCTGAGCCATGACAATGTAGGTATTCCTGGGGCTACTCGTATGCCAAGATGTAATGGAAGAAGTTTATTCATGCTTTTTAAATAGAAGAGATCCAGTCATGGCCAGAGGGTAGGAAGCTATTTTTCAAGAACCATCAGTAGGGCAGTGAATATGCTCCGGGTTCTAGTCTGAACTTTGAAGTAGCTTTCCAAGGTCCTGAAGCTATTTAAGTTGCTAGAGTCCAGCAGTTGGAGAGTTCTTTTAATGTTTGGACTAAAACCCAGACTTTCCATGGTTGAGCGGAGATTACAGCCCTGGTCTCCAAAGTCTTAGTCCAATGCTCAATCTTGCTGGTTCTCCAATTATTATTATTATTATTATTATTATTATTATTATTATTAAATATATTTATTATAAAATATAATATATATATTAATAGGGTTTTTTGTGGGTTTTTCGAGCTGTGTGGCCATGTTTTAGAAGAGCCCGAAAACCCCACAAAAAAGATGGATGCCAGTCATGAATGCCTTCAGCTTCATATATATTAATGTTAATATATTAATAAATATTATTATTTATTTGGTTTTAATATTGATTTGCTATTGATTTATTCTTTAGAATACTGATGCTAATTATTGATGCTAAAATACTCATGGTTAAATTATTATTAAAATAAGTAAGATTCGACTTTCAACTGAGACCATTTTTAAAAAAATACTTATAGTGACATTGCTCCAAAACACACTGCAGAAGTTAAAAAAAAACAAACCCACATTTGAGACCACTTCAACCCAATGCTATGGAATCCTGGGAATTGTAGTTTGTTGTGTTGCCAGAGCTTTCTGAAAGAGAAGGCTAAACATCGGACAAAACTACAGCTCCCAGTATTCTTTATTATTGAGTTAAAGCAGTCTCAAAGTGGATTATTTCTGCAGTGTGTTTTGGGCCATAGAAACATAGAGAGGGATGCCATCTGGTTCTTTGGTTTTCAGGCGGCCTGAATAAAGTGACCTCCTGTGATCCCGAATAAAAGGATAGTGGATATATTACAAAAATCCTTAGTGGCTCCTTTTCCTCTGAGTAATTTCTATTCTGCGGACCAGCTGCTTGCAAAGAGGCTATTTTAAACTCTCCCTTCGCACTGGAAAACATCCTTTGCTTGCATGTGTGTACCGATGCCCACTTCACGAAAAGACGTTCCACTTTCTCTGGTCCGGTTCAGAGGTGTCCGTCCCTCTGCTCACATTTGATGATGTGAGAAGATGTATTTAGATGCTTAGGAGGAGATGCCAAAGGCTGGGATTGAGAAGAAAGCAACCTCCTGGCAATCTCTTCTCCCCAACTGACCTCAGCTTTTTGTTGTTGTCATATGTCTCATGGGCCAGAAAGCTTCCTCTTCTTACAGCATGGCTATTTTGGATTGTTATAGATGGCTATTTTGCTATGTGGACAGCATGGCAGGTGTCCCTCTTTATAAGTGACGTCTGTTATCTAAAGGTTAGAAAGCTTCTCCATTTATACAACCTTCCTAATGCCGCGACCCTTTAATACAGTTCCTCATGTTGTGGTGACCTCCAACCATAAAATTATTTTCATCTCAGTTCTTGAAACCATCGGAAATATGTGTTTTCTAACGATCCCTTTTATAAAGTCTTTTATAAAATTTCATTTTATTTCATGTTTTCTTTGCTACGAAAGCTATGCTTTATGAATTTTATGAGTTTTTGGCGTAACTAATACGTAGTACAGGGGTACCCCGGGTTACGAAAGTAATCCGTTCCGCGGAGCCCTTCGTAACCCGAAATCTTTCGCAAGCCGAAATTGCCATAGGCGCTAGCGCTGGAAGCCGCGATTCCGTGTGAAAAAGCGCCGAAAAGCACCAATTTTTTTTTTCGTAACCCGAAAAAAAAAAACGTAACCCGAAACAGTTTTTTCTAATGGATTTTTTTCGTAACCTGGAAATTTCGTAAGGTGGTGATTTCGTATCCTGGGGTACCACAGTACTGCATATTTTGGTCTACGACCGTAAATACACAATGATCAAAGTCAAACAGGATTAAAAATGAATCAAACCGACTCCGGTACCTAACTTTTGCGCTTCCGTCGGAACAGATAACCTGGACGTCGGCGCATGCCAGCCGGGCGGGCGACATGCAACCGGCTGAAATCCAGCAAGAGACTATCGTCAGCTACCTTCCGCTCAGCCACATTGCGGCCCAAATATATGACCTCTGGACTGGGATCAAATGGGGAGAGCTGGTTTACTTCGCTGAGCCAGACGCCTTGAAGGTCTCTGTGTGGAGTTTTGTGACAATTGGATTGATTAACCGATGTGGGAAGAGGGAGGATGCACTAAAACCAACAAAACACCGTCTATCCAAAAACAGGGGAAATCTTGCAACGTCGGGGGCCGCGATTCCCTTACCCTGATTTAGGCAGTAGTCAAGCCAAGCTTAGCCGGCGCTCCCTGCACTTTTCCGTTTGTAATGTTGGTTTCTCACTCTTCGCAGGGAGGTTTGGTGAACACCTTGAAAGAAGCATTGCCCACCTCGCACATGGGGGTTCCCCGGGTATGGGAGAAGATCATGGAGAAGATCAAGGATGTCTCATCCCAGTCTGGGTTTGTGAAGAAGAAGATGCTTTCCTGGGCCATGTCGGTCAGCTTGGAACGAAACCTGAGCTACTCAAACAGGTAACAGGAAAACAAAGAAGGAAAAGGCATCTCCAGGTTAGGGCTATGGATGGAAAATCTGGACCTTTCTCTTTCTCCAGAAGTACAGTGGTCTCTCTACATTCGCTAGGGTTAGGGGCACAGGACCCTTGGAATGTGGAAAAACCGCAAATAACAAAAACATTATGTTTTTACCTGAGAGAACATGTCTCTAGGAAACTCTAGGTCATCCAGTGCAACTCTGTGGTCAACATCTGCCAGACATTGACCATTGAACTGCACTGGAGGAGCTACAAATGCCTAGCGGAGTGTTCTCTGTAGGAATCTCTAGGTCCTTCAGTGAGACCTTTGGTTAAAGTTGACCATAGAATTGCACTGGAGGACCTAGCTATTCCTAGAGAGAACATACAATCTGTGAATAGTCAAATCCGCAAAAGTCAAATCCACAAATGTGGAGGGATGACAGTATTCACAGCTTTTTTAAAAATAAAGGTGAAATTCTTTCCATCTTAAACCTAAATAAAAATGTCAATTCTGTTAAATTTTTCAGAAAACACAGAAAATATAGTTCTATACACAACCAGCTACATCTCTGTGGATAGTCTTGATCTGGCAGCCCTAATGATATCCTATCCCACTTTTTTTTTTTTACTTTTGTGCCTTAAAAACGGTTGCTGTTTCTTGTGAGTTTCTTCATGCTCTTTCCATTTTTGTGCTCCTTAGTGATCTCAAGCCCTTTCGAATGAGGCTGGCCGAGGCTTTGGTCCTTGCCAAAATCCGCAACGCTTTGGGTTTCTCTCGGTGTCAGAAGCACTTCTGCGGAGCAGCGCCTCTCCCATCCGACGTGATGCAGTTTTTCCTGGGCCTGAACATCTCTTTATACCAAGCATATGGGATGAGCGAGACCACTGGGCCCCACTGCATGTCCGGGCCATATGTCCACCGACGTGACAGGTAACCTTTTGTGGTGTTTATTCCAGCAAGATGGCCAAGGCCCCAGTTAACCATCTTCTGATCTACATTCTCAGTTATCCTAGTAGTTGCAAACTGAATTCAGAGCACAATAGTAGTTTGTACGCCATTAATCCAGACGGTTTCATTTGTTATTTTTGCTGCTGCCGGAACCGTTCCTTTCTTTTTCTCTTGCAGCTGTGGCAAAGCTGTCCCAGGTTGCAAAGTGAAGCTGGCGAACGTGGATGAAGAAGGCAATGGAGAGATTTGCTTTTGGGGCCGGACTGTTTTCATGGGCTACTTGAACATGGAGGACAAGACCAAGGAAGCCATTGATGAAGATGGGTGGCTTCACTCTGGAGACCTTGGAAAAATAGACAGGGATGGGTTCGTCTATGTCACCGGGAGAATTAAAGGTGAAATGCCTTTTGGCTGTATCTCAAAGTATTTATTCTCTCTCTCAGCAGGTGCTAGGCTGAAAATGTTCTCTCTCTTTTTCTTCCTGGTAGTTTCCATTTAGTTCAATAGAAGAGACATTTCTTTCTTTTCTTTTTCTTTATTGTTCAAAGGAGGAGAAATTTTGGAAAAATCCTTTTGTTCTTAGGTACAGTACAGTTCTTGTTCAGTGTGATTGAATGTGTCACATCTACGTATATATATTTTGGCTTTCCTACAGGGTGAGTATCCCTGCTCTGAAAATCCAAAATCTAAACGTGAGCACTGACACGATGCATTGAGAGAGACCAAACAGGGATATTTCGAATCATAAAGTACTGTAATGTTTTCAAGATGTGGGCAAAGCAGTGGGTCCTTGGTATCGGCTGAGATTTTGTTCCAGGACCCTTTGCAGAAACCAATATCCATGGATGCTCAAGTCCCCTTAAATGCAAACGACATAATAAAATGCTGTCCCAATATAAAATGGCCAAATCAAGGTTTGTTTTTTGGAATTTATATTTTTTTAAAATATTTTCAAGCCCTGGATGGTTGAATCTGTGGATAAAGAATCCATAGATACAGAGGGCTGAACATGTGTTAATTTTGCTTAGAAGCACTTAACCGAAATCAAGACTTTTATTTGGTATTTAGGTAGTAGACATTCTTGTTCACAGCTGAATTTTAGTGATTCCTTTTTTGGTATTCTGAACACTTGGCAACCCTAGGATCTTTGTCTCCAAACTGAACACCTTCTCACTTTCTCCTCCTTTTAGTCTTTACCTTGCATGTCTCCGGTTCTTAGTATTGGTGTGAATTGTCCTGGCCTGCCTCCTCTTGGCGGTTTGCTAGAAGTCACATCAATACCACATCTCAAGGATGCCCGCATTGTGACTCACATGGTGTTGCCAGATTTTTTTTTCCAAAGCTGAAATTCACACACACTCAACAGAGAGTAAAACAAAACATGATTTGGGGAGCAACCTTGCAATGCAAGCTGTATATTTTTAGAGATGGTGTGGGAAGAGGGAGGACTGATCATCATTAGGATCCCAGCAGGTGATCTATCTATCTCTCTATCCATCCATCCATATACACATACCAAATACACACACACTAGAAATGCTCTTTCTAGTGTGTGACTGAACTACATGTGCAATGTATTTCCATTTCTTAGAGATCATCATTACAGCTGGGGGTGAAAATGTGCCTCCTATCCCCATTGAGGATGCCGTCAAGAAGGAACTGCCGCTTATTAGCAACGCCATGCTGGTTGGAGACCAGAAGAAGTTCTTGTCCATACTACTGACTTTAAAGGTAGAGGGAGCAAGCCGGATGAAACATTTGAGGTTCATTCACATGCATTGTTCAGTGGTGGATTTGCTCAGTGCTGAGCAGGAGAGGTGCACTTCCTTCACTATCCATCACTACTGGTGAGGAACTGGGGAAGACATGGATTGCCTTGAGATTCCAATAAGAATCACCGTTCCTCTGGATGTTGTTGGACTGTAACACTCAGCATTCTTCACCACTTTCTCAGTTGGCTAGGGCTGCTGGGAATTGCAGTCCAACAGTTTCTAGAGGGTTGCATGGTTCCTGTCCTACCTCTAACTATTACACCGCACTGGCTCTTTCAAAATGCCCAGTCCCCTGTGTTGCACTGGGACTTGAGTGATCCAGGTTCTTGTCCTCCATTAAGCCATGAATTTCACTGGTGATCTTGGGCCAGTCCCCCTCTGTCAACCTAACCTACCCCACAGGGTTGTTGGGAGGATGACATGGAGAACATAGGAAGCTACCAGAACCTTGGAGTCCACCTGATCCAAGATGGTTAGAGTTGACTCCCCACAGCTGTCTAGGATTTCTGGGAGAATTTCCCCTTTTGCCCAGCTGTAGATTCAGCACTAAGCAAATCCATGGCAGTTTCCTATCCAAGTACCAACCAGGCTTGACCCTGTGTAGTTTCCAAAATCAGATATTAGATGTGTTTAGGGTGGTATGGTGCTATTAAGGGAAGAGTTGAATATACCAGGATAAGTGGGTTTTTGTGTAGGTCCCCTCCAAAGTGCACTGAGTGCATTCAGGGTGAGTGTGAACGGCAAGAAAATAACCAGGTTTCACTCTGTTATTTCTGTATTGTGAATGCCCCCCTGGAGGGCTGGACTTGATTTCAAGTTTCCCTCTTTTTCTTCCAGTGTGCAGTAGATCCCGATACATCTGAACCTACAGATGCGCTGACCCAAGAAGCCAGAGATTTCTGCCAGAAAGTTGGAAGCCAAGCCACTAAAGTGTCCGAGGTTGTAAGGATGAGGGATCAGGCTGTCTATCGGGCCATTCAAGATGGCATAGACCGAGTCAATTCGCGGGCAGTTGCCAATGTCCAGTGCATTCAGAAATGGGCAATCTTACAAAAGGATTTTTCCATTTCCGGAGGAGAATTTGGTAAGCCTTCCCCCTGCTGATTTTATAATATGGAAGGATAGCATAGCATAGTGCTTTGAGTGTTGGATTGCGACTCTGGAGACCAGGGTTCGATTCACAGCTGGGCCATGAAACTCACTGGGCAAGTCACACTCTCTCAGCCTCAGGGGAAGACAAAGGCAAGCCTCCTCTGAACAAATCTTGCCAAGAAAACCCCATGATAGGTTCACCTTAGGGGTGTAAAAAAATGATTTCAAGGCACAACACAAGTGTGAGTTGCTTACCATCTTTATCTGAGTAAGGCTATATAAAATCAGGGCTTGGAAAAGTTACTTTTTTGGACCATGAGCCACAGCTCATAAGCACTCCTTCAACTAATATCATTCATCTTCTAAAATCAGGAGTTTCTTTTTAAATTTGCTGTTTGCACCAAGATCTTTCCCATGATCACCTGCCAATGTCAATTCTCTTCTGTTTTAGGTCCGACAATGAAGCTAAAGCGGCAGGCCGTTATCGAGAAGTACAAAGATGAAATAGATTCTTTTTACAAGAATTAAAAATAAAGGCTGCGGGACTGCTCTCCAAATTCCATTAGAACATGAAGCGAATCCCACCACCTTCTTCAATAGAATAGGCAAGGCTGTCATTCTCGGGGAGATGTTTCTTCGTAGGCAACCTCCGTTCTGGAAAGCAACATCAGAGATGTAATGAATTTTCACAAGAGATGTGAAGAACATTGCCTAGTCTCCAGCTTATCACTCCAGAATACTATTCCTTTGGATGGTTGAAACCCCGATATACATTCCATTTAATTTAGATTTGCAAGTAGAATATAGATGCTCGAAATGGAACATCAGTAGAGCGATCGTGTTGAAATAATCTTAAGTGATGCTGCAGGTAGCATGCCATCCTACTTCGATACAGTGGTGGCCTGTGGCTTCCATATCTGAAGGAATGGTGAATTAGTTCTGGGTTTGACTTTAAATGACCCATGCAAAAAGGTGCCACTTGATCCTTTCAACACCCTCCAACATCTCACAAATGAAAACCATGTGTGGCCAAGTCATATCAGAGTGTGGTCAATGCCAAAAGTGAAGAAGATGAAAAGAATGAGAAACAAGCGTGGACAGGCTGCAGCAGTTTGCTTTTGCAAGTCCACTGGGAAGGCCAAAACTCCACCTTCTCTTGTTGCTTTTTCCCTGTTGAGCTGAATACAAACTATTTCAGCACTTTAAATTCAGTTCTCGCCAACTGGAGTAAGCTGAGGACAAAAGTGGAAAGAGAAATTAGGACGTTTTAGAAAGAACTCAAAAGTGAGAAGACGGAGGATTAACTGGGACTGTCCCCACCAGGACAACTATGATTTCCAACACAGAGGAAACTCTTGGGCATATTCACTGGCATGGAAACCACAAACCACCACAGCTTTTGATATTTTTGTTATAAGGTACATTTTTAGAAGAAAATGTTGTCCCCCAGCAAGTGAAGGTGAACCTACTAATTTGTATTAAGCCCCAGGGGACTGTTTATATTGCATGTAGCTTGCATTTATGCCATGAAATTGGAAATAAAATTAGGTAGATCTCACCATAAGGAGAAGTCTCAGTTTCTGTACTTGTGGACATTGGATGACTCACTAGAAAAGATGATAAATGTTTGGTAAAATGGAAGGAAGCAGGAAAAGAGGAAGACAGGTAGATTGATTCGGCCAAGGAAGCCACAATCGCAAGCTTTGCGCTGGGCAGTTGCGTACCGGGGCTCTTGGTACAGTGTTTGAGGGTTTAAGACTAGCTTTCTACCACAAGAATCAAAACAAAGGCTGAATATGGCTTTTGGAGGTCTTTATTCCTCACTTTTGTGCGCAAAAGGTAATCCCAGTCACTTTGTACAATCCAAGAGACAGACAGTAGCAGCAGCAAAAGTATACACATTCAGTTCAAGCAAGAGCTCTGTTCCCAGGTTCGGAGAAGCTCACATTGAGAGATGAAAGAGTTACTATATGGTACAAAACATCTCTCAGTGCAAAAGCAAACACATGAAAAAAGAACAAGCTTCCCAAAACCTTACTGTTCTCATGACTATCTCTTAGGTGTTCCAACGCCCAACAGGGAACTGCAATGACAAGGCAAAGCAATCCTGCGTGGTTTTATTCAACACGCGGGGAACAAAACCCAGCAAGGTAGGCAGCCGTTGGCTACCCAAAGGCTTAAAAGTACCTCTTTGTATCAGCCCTTGGATACAAACAAGGAGGACATCACACACAATGGAGGGAAATTTGGGCATGGAATGGCCAAGATCTGCCACACAATGCCCACAACATAATGCGCAGAGGAAAGCAAATTATGACTTCCAACATCTTTCAGGCAAAGCCTAACAATTTGTACATTTCCTTTTACTAAGGCAGCAACTGCAAATGCTGGAAAATGTACAGATGCCAATAGACACAATATCCCCACATCTCCTCCAGAAAAATTCCATGATGGTTTAAATTTCCTTGTCTCTGGTTACCTTTCATCTGCTGTGTGGCATGTGAGGTGGAGAAAGAAACCCTTCACAACAATGATGCCACGCCATTCATTTTGAATGGTTAAATATCATTGAGGAGATACAGAGTTGCTGTTTTTAGTGGCAACTACACATCCCTCATCACATATAGTGCCTGTTTTAATTGTCTTCTGTTTGAGTGGCTTGCAATCCAATAATTACAGAATAGCAACATTTAAATGTAAACCATATATATTATCTATATAACTTCAAGCACAATAGAAAAGGCTTTCAGATACATATATTTGGTGTTCATCTAAACAGAAAAGCATTAACATTCCCTTTTCAAGCTGCGGCAGATCAAAATCCACATATCACTGAAGGATGCCAGAGCAAGTGATAAAAGGTGTGTCTAATGGGACATCTGGTTCTTTTACTATTAACAGTATCCCTTCAGCCTCAAAGTTTGGACATCTAGCATTTTATCTACAATAGCTGTAACTTATTTAATGTTTCCACAGTTTAAAATGTCTTTATTGATGCTTTCAAAGGGCAGCTTTCAGGTGCCAGTGGGAAATGGAAAGTACTTATTAATAGTAACAAAAAGGTCTTGTGCTTTTAAAACACTGAAAAGCTTTCTACATTCATCATGGATAATAGATTGCCCAAATAGGTAGTGCTTCCGTTAAAATTGCCCTGATTTTTTAAACACACACACACTCTTCTTGTTGTCTGGGGACTTAACATCCAGTGTTTCCAAAAGCAGAAGGTTTCAAAGACATTTGAACACTTCATGCAGTATTTGCTAACAGATATTTGTTTTTACCAAGAAAAGAAAAGTGTAATAAATAAGGAAGACAAATATTTGGAAAGTGTGCACAAAAACCAGGCACAAGAATCCCTTGGGCTGAATTTATTTAACAAAAAGGGGCCATCTTTAAAAGTTTGCTTTCCTCTAGACTTAGAGAAAGGCAAACAAAATGGAAATACTCTGCAGACAGCGAATGGGTTTGAGTAACAGCATCCATCAGGAGTGACTGGAATCAATATGATATGAAGAGGTTTTATTCCTCTGACTTCACTCTGCGGCAGATCTCTGCTGTGAACTCTGAACACTTGGCGTTGCCTCCCAAATCTTTGGTCAAAACCTAGAATAAAGAAGACAGAGGAGAAGGATGCAAGTTATGTTTCATGAAGTAGACTGGTTTAATTGGCTTACTTCAACTATAGTTATTTTTCCAGGCTTCCGACCTGGAACACTGGATCCCATTTCATCACAGTTCAAGTACCTCCACTGAAATCGATGAAATCTCAAATAAGTCCAGCTTTAACTATGACTGAACTGAAATCCAACCCAACATGTGGCATTGTAATTCCTGAGTAAGCAAGGAAACAGTCCAGAGTCAGAGGCCTGGGCAGGTTCTTTGCTGAAGAATTCTCTTCCAATACACATCCCCAAAGCTGGGTATTTTCCAAGAACAGCCATCCTATTTTCACACAACTGGACAACAGTGAGCAAATGTTGTCTGGTTGCTTGCTGGAGCAAATGATACTTAAGGGTAAGACACCCACATCAATCCCTCAATCCAAATGTGATTATCTTGGTAGCTGTTGCAGATTCTGGATTGGACTGGGATTATTTATTGAGAGCTCCATGTTTGTATGAGAACATACCACTGATGCAAATCCTGTGCACAGCCTCCTCTAACATAATAGTGAGGGACCAGAACTGTCAATATACTTTTCAAAAAACAAGTAAACAGGAGCCAGTATTAAATATCAGCTACTTAGTTAAGTATAAAATTTAGAGACATAGCCATGCTAGTTGGGACCATCAGTATGCAAAGGGATTTTGTAGTACCTTTGAGGCTAACCATGTGAAAAACGTTGTAGCACCAGCTTTTGTAGACTACGTCTACTTCCTCAAATGCATGGAGTAAACTGGTGCCCAGAAAGGACCATTATATTCAGGCTTTGTGAACAGCCATAGAAATGCAAGACTCTTGACAAGTTCAGTTTTAACTTTCAACTGCAGAAGGAGAGGGTTGACTGTATTTTGTTCTGACAGGTTTTTGAGAATATAATGTTTTATAAAGAAAGGATTTTTAAGGGGGCAATGTACTGTTTTATCTGTAGTTCTAAAAATGCTCTGTATCGTTTGTAACTCCATGGCTTCCACAGTTTTTAAACTTTGTTTACAATTTAATTCTGTTTTAATGTTGAACTTCTGTTTGTTTTTAACAATATTGTGTTTTAATTGGTAAGCCACATTTGCATCCTGGTTCTGTGAAAAATAAAGCAGGGTATAAATAAAGTCAATCATTATCATTGTCAATTCTACTTTTTGGGATAGCACTTACTCTTGATTAAATGGCACAGAATTAAAACTGAAGACCAGTGGAGCATCTGTGCCAGATTTATATATTACGCAGAAACAAAACATAGTTATCAATGAGAGATAGGTCTCATTTCCACCTTTTGCAGGACATCTATGCAAACATGCAGATCTGTCATAATATTTCAAAACCTGGATTTTATCTCCTATCCAGACTGGATCAAAGTTCCTAATTAAAAAAATAAATTTCTATAAAAGCACTATTTATTCCCTAAAAATGGCACAGGATGGTAACCATTGGATACTAACCAAGCACCAGTTAACTTAACAGGGAAAGTCTAGGGTTTTGGTTCTAGCATCAGAGGCGAGAGTTAAGTAGTGGGGTAAAAGAGGGTTCTTCCAACAGATTCTCTATGGCATGGACTCTTAGTTTTATCCAAATCACTCCCCCTCTAGAAACTGCATCATCAGATCACCAAAGTCAGGCAATCGTCGATCAAGATATACCTTTCCATCTTTAATTGTAGCGAAGCATGCAGACTCTATTTTGTTGGCATATTCTTGCATTCCCATGTGCCGCAGCATCATAACCGCACTCAAGAGAAGGGCTGTCGGATTTGCCAAGTCTTTCCCAGCAATATCAGGAGCTGTGCCATGAACCTACAAAGGCAATGAGTTATCATTACACTAATCTAGGGTTGCTCTTGATAAGAGCTTTTTTCAGTAGATATTCAGTAGATAACAATTCTTGTTATTTATTATTTTTATTATTTATTTATTATTTTTACAAGTTCTATTAAGTATAAAAACGAATGCCCCAAAAACAAAAGAACAAACTGCTGGGATTTTCTCTAGAGCAGACCTAATAAGAATGAAAAAAGGAGTTGCATAAGAAAGGTGACTTGTGATACTAAGAAAAGAAGGGAAGCTGGTTAACTGCAGGAATTGACAGAGCACTGCCACATCTCATATCTTTGTTACAGCAAAATGTGACCAAGATACAAAGCCTTTCCCAAGAATGGATCAATACAAAGACTCTGCAAAATACTGGCTAATATCTCTATGCAATGCAACTTCAGCTGTTAATTTGCTGTTTTAAATGTCGTTCAACTTCCTGCCCCACAAGATACACATCCAATGTTACATTTCAATAATGTGTCAAAATACTGTAATGTGGGTTTTTGTGTGTGTCAAGAGTCTACTTTTCTACAAGTAATAAACTACTGTGAAACAGTGAATGCTAATACCAGAAATATTTACTTCTGTAATAAGCCAAACACGACACACAACAAAATTGGAAAGCTAAGAGATAATGAGCAGAATTCTCATTTCAGAATTTAATTCCATAGTTGAATCCTTACCGATTCAAATATTGCAACCCCATTAGCACCAATGTTCCCGCTTGGTGTGACCCCAAGGCCTCCAATCAATCCTGCACACAAGTCACTGGAAGGAAAACAAAGAAATGCACACAAAGAAATGAATTTAGAGCCTTTTAGCACACTCTATTTAATAAAACGGCATGTGAGCAGTAAAAGAATGAGCCAACAAGCAGAGCTGAAAGGGAAATAAGCTGTTTTATGCCACCTTGAACATAGCAATTTTATGATTTTGGAGGCCAAAGAGAATCAGAATTAACACTTGGATGGAAGACCACCAAGTGATTCTAGTGGTAGAGTTAGAAAAAATCTGCCCACAACTCCACAGAACTGCTGCCAGAGTTAATAATACTTATGGTAGTTAGATGGAGCAATGGTGTGATTTGGTAGAAACAGCTTTCAGTACTATCCTAACCCATATAAAGTCAGATACTTTGACTAGTACCTCCATCAAATAAATATATTACACCAGATCAAGTCCACTTACCTCAAGATGTCACCATACAAATTTGGCATAACAAGGACATCAAACTTTGAGGGATCTTGCACCATCTAAGAAAAAAAAAAGACAGAAAGGTTGCCGTTTTTAAGATGATTTAAAATATTTACGTTAAATACCTTATCATATCTCTGTTACATACTCACATTCAGACACACAGTGTCGAGATACATTTCATTAAATTTAATATCTTTACAATTTTCTGCTGCTTCCCTGCATTTCCTCAGGAACAATCCATCAGACATTCGCCTGCACATTAAAAAACGTAAGGAAGTAGAATGTTAGGGATATAAAGTAGAGCTGTAGCACATCCAGAGATGGGGAGAGGGACCACACTGATTTATTCCCGCAAGTTTCCTATGGCAGGCTTCTGGTTGTGAGTTTAGAGGTTAACAGTGTATTTCATAAATAGATTTCTTCATTACATTCAAACAAGTTCTGAATATTAACAGGAAGTCTACCGCAGACTATTGTGTCATGTACTGTCTGCCTATCTCCCAACTGCTCCCAAAATGGCCATGTCGGGGGCACAAAGCAGGAGACAGGTGGGTTTCAAAGTCAGAGGTTTCACTGCAAAAAGGAAGTAGTCAATACCACCCTCCACAATGGCCATAAAGACACTGCTTCTTGTTGTTGTTGTGTGACTCCAGGTAGTTTCCCACTTATGTGGATCCTATGTTGAACTTATCACAGGGTTTTCTTGGCAAGATTTGTTCAGAGGCAGCTTCTTATAGCTTTCCTCTGAGATTGAGTGGGATTTGCCCACGGTCAGCCACTAGACTTCCAAGGCAGAGTGGGGATCGAGCTCTAGCCCCCAACATCCAAACCACTATAAACCACTGGAGTTCTTATCGTAATCCTAATCCAACATCCAACTCACTATAAACCACTGCAGTTCCAATCCAATATCCAAACCACTATAAACCACTGGAGATCTAATCCACCACCCAAACCACTGGAGTTCTAATCCACCACCCAAACCAATATAAACCACTGGAGTTCTAATCCACCATTCAAACCACTATAAACCACTGGAGTTCCAATCCAACACCCAAACCACTGCTGGCTCCTTTGTAGTCCAACACTCAAACCACTATGCCACACAGGCTCAATCTGGGATTTTTTATCCTGAACACAGCCTTGCTCTTAGTTACTACTGAACCTGGGAGGGCTGTATCACTAAACACACTCCTGCTCCCTCCTTCATGTAGTTTGGTCACTCTGATTCAGAAAGTGGGAATAGGGCCAATAATTTCAATTAAGTGTGGACACCATGAACTGTTAGTTGGTTAATGTGCCAAAATCCTATTAAGTGCTTTTCTGAAAGGTAATGAAAAGGGATAAAAACTAAACTTTTGAGTTATGCTTGCTTGCTGAAAGGAAGCTTTATCAGATATCTGGCTTTCCCTCCCAAAGCTGACATATGGTAGCTGAACAGCACATGCTTCTTAGCAGAAAGACAAGAAGAAAACAGCTGTCAGAATTCTGAACCACAGAATGCGGTTACTCTGTTATGATCACGTACATAATGTTTGCTTTATGCACGGCTGTAACTTTGCTTCTCTGATTGTTTCTGGCATATTCAAAAGCAAAGTCAGCAATGCGTTTGCTTGCATCTTCCGTGATGAGTTTGATACTCTGTACAACGCCATCAACAATCTGAAAAACACACAAGAGTTACGTGGGTAGTAAAAAGCTGAGTTATTAAAAAATGACAACTTATGAATCATCATGCCTCCACAGCATGTCACTTCAAATTAAATGCAGCTCATACTGTAGTTAAGAGTTAATTTGTTTTCAGTATTTTCTAGTTCAGCCAAAGGGTATTATACTTCTTGGGGAGAGTGGGGAGGGAAGCGTTTGGATTGCTACCATTTTAAAAACCTACCACATGTTCAATTCCACTATATTCGCCTTCTGTGTTCTCCCGTATTGTGACAATATCAACGTCTGCATACGGGGTTTTGTAGCCTTCGATTGACACGTAGGGACGGATATTTGCATAAAGGTCGAACGTTTTACGGAGCAACAGGTTCATCGACGGGTGGCCAGCAGCGATCGGTGTTTTCAAAGGGCCTGAAAACAAGAAGACAAACAAAATGACAGAGTATCAACTGAGAGCAATAACAAGCTTTCTTGGCAAAAAATTTTCAGAGGGGATTTATCTGAGAGTAAGCCCCAGTGAGTACAGAGGTACTTCTGAGTACTTCTGCTCATGCTAGCAGTTAGAAGAACATGTCGCATTTACTGTTTCACCAGTTCTTTGGAAAGTGCAGTTCTGCTCTTAAGAACAAACCTTTATTGTTCCATAGGTTTATAAAAATGAAGAGAACTGACCCTTGTTCATGCAAAATTAAGCACAGGCTTGCTGGCAAAGGAGGGGTTGGAAAAGAGTATCTTTGAGGCTGCATGTGGTTCCCCCAAATCAATTTTTTTGTGTGTGTGGCCAGAGACCACCTCCTTGGGCCATCCTTTTCTGACCAACACAATGGTAAATGCCTCTCTTGTGAGCTTCCAGGAAGAAATACACTTTGTAAATAGGCTGAAAGCTCCCTTTAACTGTTTAGCAATATAAAATGCCAATTTTTCAAAATCTGAAGTAGAGTTTTGGTCACATCTGCCCCTGCTCCACTTTTGCATTTTGGAGAGTCCATGTGGTTTGTGGAGGGTCCTAGGGGCAGACAATTTACCCCTCTCCCCAGTGAGAACAGATGTCATTCCCTGTTGCAAATCTTCCCTTCTTTATTTCAGCAATAGCTTCAAAAATACCTTTCAGTCCTATCTTGTTCTTGTCCATGGATTCCTTGGCATCTTGAGGGATCATCCATCTCCCTCCTGGTCCTTGGATCGCAGACACGTTTCTTTCTTCGAACTGAACAGGAGCCTAAACACAATGGTTTCACATTACTGTCTGAGCTGATTTGGAAAAGAACAGCCAAACTGCCAAAGGGATTTAAAAAGAAATAAAGGAAGTCCTGCATATGGGAATACACACCCCTAAAGCAGATGCTTTTAGGCTGAATAATGGAAAGCTCTGCAGAAGAACAGGTACTAGCCCTACAATAAGCCTGCAGGGATAGTGAACGCTTCTGTCTGAACTGTCATTGCAGGCATAATGCTATATGCTTTTAAAAGTAAGGAACAGCAATGGAGACAATCCCCTATGAAAAGTTTGCAGCTAAACTATTTTTGGCAGAACCCCTTTGCCCCAATTTTTAGAACTGTTTCATGATTTCTAATAATATCTTGAAATTTTCAAAGTGGTATAGACTCTGTAAATTTCACCAACAAAGAGTGGCTCACACTTCTGAAACTGAGGCCTGTTACAGACTGCCAAAATAAAGCTGCTTTGGTCTCTTTGGAGGTATGCTGTTTAAATGATGCATGCATCCTAAAAATCCGGAAGCTGCACCAAAGCTGTAGTCCAGTGCTTAGGAATGGAGTGTGGCTTTGGCGCGACCTCCGGACTCTTAGGACCCATGCATCATTTAAATAGCATACTTCCAAAGAGACTCGAAGCAGCTTTATTTTGGCAGTCTGTAACAGGCCTTAGGCAAGTTTTTACAGCCCTTCATTTTCAAATCATGTCTACAGCTATGACTGATGGCAGATATTCTCACAGCCCTTTGACCTGTATTTGTCTGTGTATTTGTGGGGCCCAGAAATTCCCATTATTTCCATGTTATTTCTGCCTCTGGCACCAAATAAACTTACAGCACTTTATAAATAAAGTTAATAATAATAATAATAATAATAATAATAATAATAATAATAATATGTTCAGTTAAAGAGGTAACTCACATCTTCTGCATTAATTGAGGTACACCTGTAATATAAATGTGTCCTCTCTAGTTCACACTAACATTGGATTTAACCCAATATTAATAAAATCTAAAATAAAAGCTGTAATTAATTTTTCAGGTAATTAGTCTTTAGGAAGCAAAAAAATAACAATAATGGTGCACTTTAAAAAAATTATTTTAAAATCAATACATTAATAGTTTTTAATTTTTTCAGAATTTTCTCTAAAGGGAAGGGCCTATTTTAGAATTGACAAGAGCACTATATGCCCAGAAAATTTTATTCCAGTAATGCTAAATCCAAGCTAAGTACACTTCGCTGATTTTTATGCACCCCACCAATTTTTTTAGTTCAACTGTTTCCCTGTTGAAAAGAAAACCTTTGGATAGTTACCTAGTAGATCAGCATGCTATGCTTTTCTTTAGTCTTGTTTACTGAATCCAAGCCAAACAGCATTCCAGATCAGATCTCTTCTAATGGGAGGCAACAGAACTCTTCCAAAATTCAGAGTTTTCTGGAAATCTACTAGTAGTCAGGATAAATTTTACAGTGCTCCTATGGAGTTGGAATCAATCTTAAACATCTACTATTTAGAAGCAGATTTATCCACGCCCTTGATCTAATTTTAAAACCTGTCCCAATTGGTGGGGTCCTTCTCAGTGCTCTTAGTTAACAGTCACCAGGGGAATATCCCTTTTTCCACTAAGGTCATACAACTTCACTTTCACCTCTAGAAGTGACTGTGGCGATGGATTTTAAAACCTGCTGCTCAAATGTAAAACTTGTTTATGTTTTTTTTTTTTAATCCTTGAGAGGCTGCACTTTGCCCATGCCTGGTATATTCACAGCAGATCTCTCAAAATTAATAGAGTATGGATAAATGTTTTATGGACAATTCACACAATACAATGCTATCTGTTGCAGAAGCTCTGAAACAAAGTCCATGGCATTCAGAACTCAAGAGACAGATTATGATTCCAAAGTCTTCTGCTGATATCATTGCTTTCACAGCCGCTGTGCTTTCCAAAAAGGGGAACAGCTGCTTTGAGATGCACGGATCCCTTCTTGAAGCAAAGGGTCACTTGTTCTTCTTACCATCACCTTCAACATTTTTAATCTGAGTGAAGAAATCCAGCAGTGTTAGAAGCAACACATGCAGCTAAGAAAAGGGGAACTTACCTTTGCGGCCTCAAAAATCTCCCTAACAGCATTAGATATTTCAGGTCCAATACCATCTCCTGGGATCAAAGTTACTGTCTGAACCTAGAGATAAAACAAGAACGACCCAGAAGATGCCATGATTAAACACAGATGCACAGGAAACTGCAGATCACCTATAGTTTGCATGGTGTAAATATCTATTTGTTCATGTTCAAATTTAGTTGAAAGAGTCAGCTTTGCCCACCTGTCAGTCATTCTAGCTCATTCTTAGCCTTTTATATCTACAAAAGCTACAATCCTCCATGATAATTTAATTCTATTTATGTTTTCATTTGTGGCTGTTACTACATTACCATCATGTCCTGAAATCCTCTTTCCCTATTACACAGGGAACATTACCTGGAGATCCTTCAAATCCTCACAAAATCCGCACTGTTAACTCAACTGTACATGTAATAAATGCATGAAGTTTTCCCGTATGCTCACAAAGAAAACTAGGATCAGCCACATTCCTTTCGTAGAGCATAAGTATGCCACATAAGCTGTGAAATACATGCCACAAGCCATGCACCTCTGTGGCTGACCCAAAGCCCTCTTCAGAGACATTCTCAAAACCCTGTTTCTATCCATTTAAAAAACAGACAGCACATGCATCAATCATGAATCCACAGCAAGATTTAAAAACATGACACAAGGAAGAATGAATCATGTTGAAACGATACAGAGATAAGGAAAATACTAAGTATGCAAAGGGCAGCATGGGTGACATGCATCAACAATAGTAACACAATGACTGTTGATGCATCGTTCTAATAACAAATATGTTCAGCTCTTAAAAAGCAGAGGAATCTACTCTAGATAGCAAAAAGAATATTGCCCACTGGGAAATATTCAAAGCAATGGCACGGAAAGTAAGAAGGTTCTCAACTTGGTTTTCTTGCCCTGCTGCTGAAGCTGCTTTACATTCATCCAGGAGCTAATCTGAGCCATTAGATATACATTCAGATTATGTATGAAAACCCCCAGAGAGAATTCTCTTCCGCGGCATGAAATTAAAAATAAAAAAAGCTTCAGAAGTTCCCCATTTGTTCCTTTTAAAATTGTTCAGCAGGATTTTCTCCCACGTTTGCGGAGATTCCTGTTTTCAAGCGAAATATGACATACACGTTATAATTCAGTTACAACCACAGGAGTGTTTTCGGATTAATCTAAACTGACACGAAGGTGGGACAGGCTTGGTTTTATTTTGCTATTCAGACCCTTTCTTGAGAAACTTCTTAAAAAGGAAAAGAAAATTATACTAGTATACTCACAGAAGTACCAAAACTTCTGGTCACCTGTTTTTGGCTTTTGAGACCCCCTAGTAAACGAAAGACCTGTAGAAATGTGACAAGGACAGAAATAAGGTTATTTTACACAACGAAGGCAATGGACTTTCCAACTGGAGCCTCTCATTCTGCTGTTGTAGGCGTCAAAGGAAAGGCAAAATTTACTGGGACTTGACCCCAGGTGGATCAAGTAACATTAGTCTTACAATATCTTGGGCTAGTCTCTGTCTCTAGGAGAAGGAATATTCACTGATTAGACTCATCCCTCCATATTCGCTGGGGTTAGGGGCACAAGACCCCCATGAATATGGAAAAACCGCAAATAACAAAAACACCATGTTTTTCCCTGAGAAGACACCTCTCTAGGAATCTCTGAGTCCTCCAGGGCAACTCTGTGGTCAACTTCCGACAGACACTGACCATAGAACTGCACTGGAGGAGCTACAAAGGCTTAGTAGTGTCCTCTCTAGGAATTTTTAGGTCCTCCAGGACAACTCTGTGGTCAACATCTTACAGACACTGACCACAGAACTGCGCTGGAAGAGCTACAAAGGCCTAGTAGAGTGTCCTCTCTAGGAATCTCTAGGTCTTTCAATGCAACTTTTAGTTAAAGTTGACCATAGAGTTGCACTGGAGGACCTAGATATTCCTACAGAGAACACATTAATCAAATCTGCAAATATCAAAGCTGCAAATATAGAAGGATGAGTGTACTCAGGAAGTTGCTCAGAAACAAAATACGGTTCCTTGTTGTTGCTAGCTGTTGAGTTGACCTCGAGTCCCTGTGGATAAGATGCCTCCAAGACCAAAGATTAAGCCTTTCAGTTGCAAAGGAAGCTCCTACCAGAGGGATCCCACAATTGCAGGGTCCGTGGCTACTCTTTTGTCCCTCCGCAACAGAAAACGTTGGGCTCCTCCAACCAAGGGCAGGGTGCCATGCCCCACCTAAACTTGGCAAGCACAGCTAGCCACTTACTCCAGTGGCCCTACATAACCCAAGTGCTCAACCGTCAGGACATAATGGATATGAACAGCAAAGACAAAGTCCTCTGGTTTTGGGGGGATGAACAACCAATATAACTTTCTGTGTTCATCTAGGAAATGGTACAAAAAGAGATCATAAGCCTACGTAAACCTAATTTCTGGTGCCAGCTACAGCAGACATAGTAGGGAAAAGGGGGTTTACATAAGTAGTGATGAAAAAGCTCCATTCATCTCAGCTGAAGATTGAGCCAGCGTGGTTGAAGCCGCTTGAATGTTGGATGATGGAGACCAGGGTTCAAATCTAGCTCAATCGTGGAAACCTGCTCGGTCGCCTTGGGCAAGTGGCCCTCTCCCATCCCAAGAGGAAGGCAGCACCTGGCGTCCTCTGAATGAATGCTGCTAAGGAAATTTCGTGAGACAGTAACTCATAAGCTGCGGTCAGTTTGAAGGAACATTAGAGGGATGGAGTCTCCTTCTTTGGAGGTCTTTAAACAGAGGCTGGGTGGCCATCTTTTTGGGGTGCTATGATTGTGAGTTTCATGCTGGCATGGAACTGAGTGGGGTGTATACATACATACATACATATATATACACACATACACATATACTGTTGGTTGAGAGGAATTTCTTTCACTGTCGAACAACCTTTAATGTCAGGAAGTTCCTCCTAATTTTGAGGTGGAATCTCTTTTCCTAAAGCTTGCATCCATTGCTCCATTGTGTCCTAGTCTCTGAAGCAGCAGAAAACAAGCTTCCTCCAGCCTCAATATGACCTTCCTTCCAATATTCAAACAGGGGTATCATGTCCCCTCTTAACCTTCTCTTCCACAAGCTAAACATCTCCAGCTCCCTAAGCCTCTCCTTGTAGGGCATGGTTTCCAGACTCTTCACCATTTAGGATTAGGTGGAATCTCTTTTTCTGGAGCTTGCATCCATTGTTCCAGGTCCTGTTCTCTGGAGCAGCAGAAAACAAGCTTGCTCCCTCCTCAATATGACATCCCTTCAAATATTTAAACAGGGCTATCATATCCCCTCTTAGCCTTCTCTTCTCCAGGCTGTAAGATGCCCTTGGGCCACACTCTCTCAGCCTCAGAGGGCAAATCCTTGGGTCCATCTCTCATCCTAAGAGGGGGGCGAAGGGAAGCCACTAGGGCCACACTATCTCAGCCTCATACTGTGACAAAGGAAATTCCTGTGGCTCACACTCTCTCAGCCTCAGGCCGAGGCAAAGGGCATCCCCATAAGTAACACGCTCATCTCTCGGCCTGAAAGGGAACGAACAAGAACCCCCCTTGGGTCACACTCTCTCAGCCGCAGAGGGAGGCAAAGGCAAGCCCCTTGGGCCACACTGTCTCATCCCCAGACCGAAGCAACAGGAACCCCCCTTGGGTCACACTCCCTCAGCATCAAAGGAAGGCAAGGGGCAAACCCCTCAGGTGACACTCTCTCAGCCTCAGAGGGAGGCAAAGGGAAGGAGCAAAAGGTGGCCCTCATCCTTTGTGCCTGCAGGTGTTCTGGACTCCACTTCCCAGAAGCCCCAGTCAGAAAGGCTCCTTGGCCAGGAATGCTGGGAGTTGAAGTCTCAAAGGCTGAGAACGGCTGCCCTCGGGTCACACTCTCTCAGCCTCAGGGCTGCTAGGCTAAAAAGGTCACGTGACGAAGAGGGAGCGAATGAAGACCCCTCGCTTTCTGGGGGGCAAGGTCACGTGGGGGTCGAGGGGGCGGGGCGAGAGGGGCCAGTCAGCCAGCCCTTCCCCTTCCTTACTCTCTCCCGGCCAAGGTCACACTCAAGGCAGCGGCTTCCCTCCTTCCCCTCACCTTCGGCGCCCACGAAGTCGAAGCCATGGCTGAGGAGGCGTCACCAGCCCTCACAATAATAATAGTAACAATAATATTAATAATGGCGGCGGCGGCGGCGGCGTCTCCTCCACGGTCACAGTAGTTACGGCTTCGCGTCCTGAGGAGGAAAGGACGCCTGGGCTTTCCGTCGCGCCGTGCGCGTGTCCTCGGCAGCAGCCAATCAGGAGCGGCGGCCTGTTCTCACGCTGGAAGCGGATTGGTCGGAGAGGGGAAGTCTCCGCCTACTAGAAACCACGCCCATTCCCCGCCTGTAGGGAGAAAAAGGTGGGAAGTGGGTGGAGCTCTTCTGAATGAAGTCTCCGCCTCCCCGCTGGAGGGAAGCCACGCCCCTTTCCCCTATTGGGGCGAGAAGTGGGTGGAGCTTTCCTCAATGAAGTCTCCGCCTCTCCGCTGCAGGGAAGCCACGCCCCTTTCCTGTATTGGGGCGAGAAGTGGGTGGAGCTTTCCTCACCGAGTCTCCGCCTCCCCGCTGGAGGGAAGCCACGCCCCCTTTCTTCTAGTGAAACAGGAGAAGGAGGAGGTTGGGAGGGATGTAGGACACGTCCTGGAAATGGAGGACCCTGAAGCTGGCTCTGATTGCAGTCAGTAATAATTGTTCAGCAGCAATGCTTTAAGGGTCACATGGTCTAAAGGGCGTGGCTACTGCTGAGTCACTCATTTGCATAGGGGGCGGAGCTAGCAGCCACTCTCCCTATATAAAGGCTTCCCCAAGCCTCCAAGTTCAGTCTCTCAGCTGCAGCAGCGGAGTGGGTTGGGAGGCATGTTGCCTATTGGTAAGAGTGGAACAGAACCTCACAGAATGGTATGATTGGAACAAGGGACCCCCCGCAAAGGCCAAGCCCCTTCTGCCATGCAGGAACTCTTGGCCAAAGCATCCCCTAAGTAAGAGATGGCCACCCAGCCTCTGCTTAAAGGCCTCCAAGGAAGGAGACTCCAATGCTCTCCAGGATTATATATTCCACCATTGAACAGCTCTTGCCACAAAGAAGTACTTTTCCTGGAGCTTACATCCATTGCTCCATTGGGTCCTAGTCTCTGGAGCAGCAGAAAACAAGCTTGCTTCCTCCTCAATATGACATCCCTTCAAGTATTTAAACAGAGCTATCATATCACCTCTGCTCTTACCCTTCTCTTCTCCAGGCTGAACATCCCCAGCTCCCTAAGTCTCTCCTCATAGGGCTTCATGGTTTCCAGACCCTTCGTCATCTTGGCTGCCCTCCTCTGAAATATGTTAGGAAAAGAGACATTCTCTGGACGCATTAAAGTAATGCAATATATATCTCTGGGGTTAAAGGCCAATGCTTATGAGTCCTGTCCGTGTTCAACAGTGTTTATCCAAGGCAACGTTTGCACAAAGGGCCAGTTTGCTTTTAACGGATCCATACCTGGCTATGCAACGTGGAGGCAATCCGATGGGACTTTTCCAAACCATTCAGAAGGAGATTGTGATGCTTAAGATGAAAGGCTTGAACTGATAAGGCTGGGCTGGAAGGGGCAGACTTATTCCTCTTAGGTCAGTATTGCTGCTTAGATAAATATTGCCTATTCCGCTTAGATAAATATCTCTCGAACGTCTTTTCGAACTCGCTCCCTGCAGCTTTAGGTATCTCTTGGGAATAACTCAGTAGGATGGACCTTTGGATGAACACGTCAAGGACTGATCTGTCAGAGAAGACAGTACAGTTGGCACTCCTTATCCACGGATTTTTTATCCACGGCTTCAAGCCTCCAAGTATCAAACCTTGATTTTCCCATTGTGCCATTGTATTTAATGGGACTTGAGCGTCCACGGATTTTGTTATCCACAGCGGATCCTGGAATCAAACCCCAGCGGAGAACAAGGACCCGCTGTATTGTTAGTGACAGTATTGAATCTGGTTTGGACATACCATGAGACAATGGCTGCATCCGCACTGCAGAAATAATCCAGTTTGACACCATTTTAACTGCCATGGCTCAATGCTGGGGAATTCTGGGATTTGTTGTTGCACCAGAGCTCTCTTGACACAGAAGGCTAAATGTCTCACGAAACTACAAGTCCCAGAATTCCATAGCATTCAGTCATGGCGGTTAAAGCCCTGTAACAGATTCGCCTTAGGATTGCGATAAGCTGGAAATGACCTGATGGCACATGACAACAACAACAACACAACAACACGTTCTTTTTTAAAACATCATTTTGCGTTGTGTTAATTTATGATTTATTTTCTTTTAAGGGGCAAGTATTTAATTGGGTTTTAATTTTTTTAATTAGAAAACGTTGTTCCGCAAATAAAAAGCAAAAACGCGACGCATCAAGCAAAAGCGACAATCCACAGACATCTAAAATCACCATCTAAACAAACTCAAAGACTTTTCAGTAATCTCTTCTTGTTAAGTGAATTTTGTTATGTTGGGTCCAAGGCAAGCCAAAAGCAAGCATATCAATGCAATCCATTGAGCAATTTGCCCTTTTGTTAATGTTTAAAGGTATGTGAGCCTGGTTCTTGAGCTTTTCTTAAGAAATAGGTGACGCATTGCTAATAAATAAAGGTATCTTGAGCTTTCCTTAGGACATAGGTGATGCCTTGCTAACAAATAAAGGCATGTGAGCCTCCTCCTTGAGCTTTCCTTAAAAAGCGGGCGATGCACTGCCAGCTAGCGGCTGAGAAGCTCCCTTGCATCCTGATGCTGATGACAGGTGCAAAAAGGAGGGTTAGCATTCAATAGATGCCTCTTGCCTGCCTTGGAGATCAGAGGCAGCAGACACAGCCATGGTTCCTCCAGACGTGGGATGCTCTTTCTTGGGCTTTTTGGATGCCAAAGAAACCGTTTCCTTGCATCTGAGGAATGCACCTGCAAGCAAAAGGAGGAACGTCCGGGTGTGAAATTTCTCTGGGATTTTAAACCTTTGATTTCTGACTTTGCCAGGTTGGTTCTGGTCCAGGCAGAAAAAGCAGCATTGGGATCCAGGCGTGGGGTTTTGGATGTTGCGTGGATGCTCTTTAAATTCCGACAGGACAGAGAGCCCCTGAGCCTTGGGAGGATATGCCTTTGCACGCTGAGAGGTCGCCTCTTTTAAGATGGGTAACAAGCAGACGATCTTTACAGACGAACAGTTAGACGCTTACCAGGTAAGTGGTGCTTGGGTTAACAGGGGCATTAAAAGTGCGCATCTCTATACATTTGTGGCACCTGGTTTATGAGACTCATGCAGACGCTGTCCAAGGTATTCCAGAAGATCCAGATGGAATGCGAAACACAGAAATAATGCAGTCTGACATCACTTCAGCTGTGATGGATTCATAGGATTCATAGTGGCACCTGAGCTCTTAGACAGAAAAGGCTAAATGTCTTACAAAATTGCAATTCCCAGGAGTCCTTAGCCCTGAGCCAGGGAGGTTAAAGCGGTGTCAAACTGCATTCATCCTTCAGTGTAGATGCAAACGTGGAAACTAAATCATTTTACACTTCAGCATCAAATCCAACTCCTGTCCTGAAATGGCGCTCTGTGTTTTCTCATTGGACCCAGCTGGGTGTTGTATTCCTTTAAAGCATTTTAAACAGTGAAGTCAAAGGCTTTGAGAGAAGATGCCAAAGCCACAGATGCTACCGAAACATCAGGAATAAACTCTTCTCGAACGTGGCCACAGAGCCCCCCAAAACCCACAAAAAACAATTTCAAACAGCCTTTCTATTTTTAACTAATTTTATTTTGTGTGTTATTCTTTTGTTTTAATATTGGAATGATTTAATTCTGTTTTAATGTAACACTTTTCTCCTTTGATTGTACTGTTTTTAATCTTGTAAGACTCTTGTAAGAGTCCCAGTTTTGGGGAAAGGGCAGGATATAATAATAATGATAACAATAATAATAATAATAATAATATATAATTTGGGTTTAGATTTTTAAAACATCTCCGTAGCAGATTGAAATCTCTAGGAAGTGCCTTAACCTGACCTTTCCTCACTTGAATAAGACTAATGATGTATTGCAGGGTATAAAAATGCCCCCAGATTTAGAGGTGTGTTTGTGGGTGCAGAATCCAAATACATGCAATCCAATGTAAAATTCAAATCGAATCCAGTTCCAAATGCTTCTGAGAACAAGAAAGTCCTATGGGATCCTGGGAACTGTAGTTTTGCAAGGTCTTTGGCCTTCCTTGTCCAAACAGGCTGGTGCCTTGCCAAACTACAAATCCCAGGATCCTGTAGGATGGAGCCATGGCACTTAAAGCACCGTCAAATGGCTATTTCTACGCTTTAGACACAGCCTATATTTATGTTGAGAAAAAGTAGCTAGCAGCACTGATTTCAGATAGATCCTGGATCTCATGAAAGGTCCTATATAGAATCTGAAGCTAATAAAATGTGTTGAAGGCTAGTATTGATCAAAAGCATCGTGGTTTGGAATCAATGAATTAATCTACAAATTTGAAAATGTTTATATTGGATGATCTTAATTTAAAGGACAATACCACTCCAGCGTGATCCTTTGGATTTTAGATCTAGGTTCTAGACCCTGGGAACTGCAGAAAAGCCTTAAAGGAAGTCACTGATCAAAATGGAAGATGAAATGTTTACTGCATTTCACAATAGAAGAAAATTGGAATAGATGATGCACAGCTCAATACAAATGGATGGTTGTTTTGGGGTACAATACCCCATAAAGGTTGCAGACATTTGGCGGTTGCTTCTGGGTGTTGAGGGAAACATAGTGCATCTGGCTCCACTTTTGCAACTCAAGGCATAATGCAAAATGAAATTAGCATTTGAAAACACTCTTTTTATGTCTCTCAGCAGATGTATACCTACTAGGACCTTGATCTTTGTTGTTGTTGTTGTTGTGTGCTTTTAAGTCCTTTCCAACTTATGGAAACCCTAGGAAACCCTATCATGGGGTTTCCTTGGCAAGATTTGTTCAGGGGAGATTTGCCCTTGCCTTCTTCTGAGGCTGAGAGAGTGTGACTTGCCCACTGTCACCCACTGGGTTTCATGGCTGAGCTGGGAATCGAACCCTGGTCTCCACAGTCGCAGTCCAAAATTCAAAAGAAATAATCAACCTTTCCATATTGGTAGTGGTGACTGGTGATGAATCTACTCTAGGGGTGCATCTGTATTGTAGAAATAATGCAATTTGGCACCATTTTAACTTCCATAGCTCCATCCTACCGGGATTTCTAGTTTCAGAAGACACCAGCACTCTTCGACGGAGATGGTTAAAGGCCTTGTCAAAATCCCACTTTTCCATAGGATGGAGCTACGGCACTTAAAGTGGCGTCAAACTGCATTATTTCGACAGTGTAGATGCACCCTAGGTTTTAGCCAGCAGTAGTCTGTGGGGCTGAGCCCACAGCAGAGAAAAAGCTTTATAAAAATAGAAAACATAGACCCTTAAAAGAGTTTAGATTAAAAACATGGAGTGGCTCCATCTCCTTCCTGACATGGGAACCTTAACTTCAGCCGCTCTGATAGCCTTGGCTGAAGAGCAGAGTATAAATAATAATAATAATAATAATAATAATAATAATAATAATAATTATTATTATTATTATTATTATTATTATTATTATTATTATTATTATTATTATATCCCATCATGGCTAAACCGTATGTTTTATGTTCACCCAACGTTTGTGTCATAGAGGAATAAATTCTGATGTGTCTGTTAAGACATCCTTGCAATTTTCTCTCTTCGTGAAATTGCCCGAACAGACTGGGAGTGATTCATCTTCTCCATATTTCTCCAGGCCAAAAGCATTTTAATTAAATTGGAATTTGATTGCCAGAACTGCAGCTGCTGCGATAAAGCAAATAAATGGATGAGAAGCAAATTTGGCTTTCCTTTTGCCAAACTATTTTTATTTTAAAGCTGGGGCAAAGCATTTTCTAAGTATCATCTTTATCTAGTTATTTAACATATCCCGGGGTGGCCGTGTTGGTCATAGAGCAAAATGCAGCATCTTCCAAAATCCCCCCAAACCATGATACCTTTATGGGGCCAAACCAAATGCACATTAGCCATGTTGCAAGCTTCCAAAGCGCCGCTGGATTTTTCATCATGTGGAGCTTGCAACGTGTACAGTGTGCATTTTAGTTATTTAACATGTGTGCTGACGGCTTAGAAAGGAAAATGGACTATGACAAAATAAATGTCTCCTATCGAATGGTTTCAGGCTGTGGCTTGACAATTACGGAGGGATTGCCATTAAGCAGATGGAGGGATTGATGGCCTGGAAAATGTTTTCTGAGGAGCTGTTGCTTAATGATAAAAGACCACAAGCTTTGCTTACAAGAGGTCCTCGGTTCGATTCTGGCATGTCTTGACCCCTGAGTTCCCCTTAGAAGTTTAAAATGAATTACATTATTGTTATTATTACAAAGATATAGCCATGTGAGTCTGTAGAATCGGAATGTAGAGAGCTCTTGTAGCACCTTTGGGAGTCGCTGAAAGAAAGTAGTTGGCGGCCTGAGCTTTCCTAGACTAAAAAGTCTACTTCCTTAGATGCATGTATTATTATTATTACAGCTGGCTTACTGTAGCCACGGATTCAAGTGTCCACAGCTTGAAAATATTCAGAAAGAAGTATAAATTCCCAAATAGCGAACCTGGATTTTGCCCCTTTTATGTAAGGGACACCATTTTGCTATTCTATTGCATTTAATGGGACTTGAGCATCCACGGATTTTGGTATCCACGGGGGGTCCTGGAACCAAACCCCAGTGGATACCAAGGGCCCACTGTAGGATTATTTTTAAGATAACGCTATTTCCCCTTCTCTCTCCTTCTTCCTTGCAAATTGGACGTTTTGATTCCCTTCCACTCTCCATTGTCAGCTTTCTTGTTAAGTAACGGCGGCCTTGGTTGCTCCTATCCAGGCTGATATAGTTACAGGGCAGCTTGCCCTTGCAATCGTGAGAGTTAACCTCCTCTTCTTTGTTACTCTGCACCAGATCTTTCATTGGTAAGTAGAACACTCTTTAAGTGATTGCTTCGGCAAAGAGGAAAAATAAGTAAGGTGTCTACCTGCGCCGGAAACCAATGCAGACTTAACCGGCAAGCTCTTGTTTCCCTTTGTGGCCTTTCAGGTGAAATTACTGTCCAGCCACAGCTCCCGAATCCACCCCCTGCCTTGTGTCCCTGTAACCCTATTCGACTACACAATACACCCAAGGAGGAGAGTCTCGCACTCCTGTCCCTTCGTCGGTGGAAGGAGAAGAGGTGGGCTTAATAATTGATGCTCAAGTGATGCACATCAAAGGACCTTGAAACCCACACCGGACAACAGGGTGCATCAGTCCTGGGCCATTTGGTGGACCGCAATCCCCATTGTCCCCAGATGGCATTGTTGAGGATGATGGGAGCCATAGTGCAATGCACCCAGATGGCTAAGGTGCTTCTTCTGATGGTGGTTGTGCACCTACAAGTCATTTCTGATTTATAAAGACCCTAAGGTGAACCTATCATGGGGCTTTCCTGGCATGATTTGTTTAGAGGAGCTTTGCCATTGCCTTCCCCTGAGGCTGAGAGAGTGTGACTTGCCCGAAGTTACCCAGTGTTATCATTGTTTTAATGGTTGAGTGGGGACTCAAACTCCAATCTCAAAAGTAGTAGTCCAACACTCGAACCACTACACTATGCTGGCTCTGACTATTGATGCTCTACTCAACCATTATTGAGCTTGTAAAGTGTGAAATATCAAGGCTTTCAGAAACAAGCAACCAGTGGGATTCCATGGTTGAGCTGGGATTCAAACCCTGGTCTCCAAAGTCCTAGTCCAATGCTGGCTCTAGAAAGAATGCATTTGGACACCATTTTAAATGCTGCAGTTCCATCCTGTGGGATCCTGGGGCAGAACACAGTTTTGGGCAGAAAGTGCCAGGTTGGATACTTACAGTTTTTCAAGGTCCTCGATCTTCTCTGCCCAAGAGTGCTGATGCCTCACAAAACTATAAATCCCAAGAGTCCGTAGGATGGAGCCACAGCAGTTACAGTAAGGTCAAACTGCACTATTTTTTACAGAGTAGATGCACCTCCTGGTCACCATCTCTTTGACTGGTTTGCAATATTAAAATATTAATATTAACACTGGTGCAGAAGCCTCATAGAATTATATAATTATTTGGTATCTTAATGTATTTAAATGCTATTTTAATGTTGTAAGCCGCTTCGATCCAATTGGAGAGGTGGGATATAAATAAATATTATAATGATGATGGTGGTGGTGATTAAAACTGGACAGGATCACAAAGGCCATCCAATCCAGCCCCCTGCCATGCAGGAAGACACAATTTAAAGCAGTTGGAAGATGCCTATCTAACCTCTGTTTATGAGAAGATCTCTAAAGGCGGAGAGTCCACCACCTTCTGGAGCTGTCTGTTCCACCGTTGAATGGCTCTTGCAATGAAAAAGGTCTTCCTAATGTTTCGGTGGAATCTTTTGTCTTGCAATTTGAATCCATCGGTTCATGTTTTAGCCTCTGGAGCAGCAGAAAACAAGATCGCTCCCTCTTCTATTTACATGATCTCCCTTCTGAAATTCAGAGATGGCTATTGGGTCAATTCTCAGTAAACGTATATAGGTCCCTGAGTCGTGCCTCGTAAGGTTTAGTTTCCAGACCTTTGGTCATCTTGGTTTCCCTTCTCCGGATACATTCCAGCTTGTAGATATCTTTCTTGATATTGACAAGCCACTGCCAAAGAGTGAAATAAAAATGACCCAGTGGGGTAGAGATCAAAACCCAATCGTTAGTCTGAACTTGGGTCAACCTATTGAAGCAGTGAAACTTATATTAGTGTTCTGGTATCATTCCTCAATTTATTTAGTAGTTAGATTTGAGAGCCAGTATGGTTTGCATGTTGGATGTGGATACTAGGAGACCAAAGTTCAGATCCCAGCTTGGCCATGGAAACTCATTGGGTATCTTTGGGCAAAGGCACACCTCCTCTGAAATAAAAGCCGTGAGACCTTTGCATTGTTCAAAGAGAGGGATGCTCTTGTAGAAGGATCACAGTCGCCACAAAGAGAGGGATACACTTGCAGAAGGATCACACTCTCGAGCCACTTATCTGCCCAAATAGTCCAGTGTAAAATCTCATTTTCTATTGGTGTTTTCTTTTGTTGACAGGATTGCAGCTTCTTCACGCGAAAGGAAATTCTCCGGTAAGCAGACCACCCTCCGTTCAGTGGCGTCCCCAGGGTTGGTGTTGCCCGGTGTGGTTGCTCACAGTGCCATCCCACCCACCATTGGCCTCCTCCCAATTCATACTGTACAGAACCCTTAGTGATGCTTTTTAATTTTATTTGCCCTAATGTTCCCCATAAATCATAATTCCCATAGGCCACTGAATGTAACGCTCATAGTTGTGATGTTAAACGATTAGCAAAATTAAAATTACGACCTTCAAATTTCAATAGCATATGCGCAGCCTAAATGTAGTTACAGAGACATAGTGAAGATCTGGTGAAAATGTGATGTTTTTAAAGGTGTCACCTGGTGCAGTCCGCACCCCCCTACTAACTCCACTGACTCCATTATTCCTTGTATTGGATGGGCCAAATCTTACTAATGCCATTATCCATGGCAGGACATTTCATAGACAAGGAGTACTTAGAGGTCCTTCTTCTGAAATATAGCCTACAGCACCGGGTCTTTATTGGCAGCCTCCCCTCCAAGTACTAATCAAGGCTGACACTGCTTAGTCTCCAAGACCAAACAGTGCCTCAAGGCTATTCAGGTCCCTTTTGGTTCATAGCCACTAGATAATCCATGGGTTATTTGATTGATTGATTGATTGATTGATTAAATTTATATGTCACCTTTCTCCTGCCAAGGGACCCAAGGGGGCTTACAAAGTTAAAAAGAAAGGTTTAGCTAAAAACATGCTATTGCAAAAGTTAAAAAACACACTCTCCAATTTACCGTCGATTCTATCGAAGACGCATCTATTAAAACAGTTTAAAAATACAGTTTGACGCGTAATTAAAAATGTGTATCTGTGTTGCATGCCTTCAAGCCATTTCTGATTTTAATCTGTTGTTCGTATATTTTTATTGAATAATATTGTGTATTAATTTTGTATTATGTTTCCATTTTCTGGAACGTACACCACTGGCAGGTCCATTTCATTTTATTGCTATTTTATGTAGCGCGCTGTGTAAACCTATAGTGCTTTATGAAATAATAATAATAATAATAATAATTATTATTATTATTATTATTATTTATGGCGACCCAAAGGCATTTTATCACAGGGTTTTCTTGGCAAGTTTCTTCAGAGTGGGTTTGACCTTGCCATCCTCTGGGTTTACATGGCCATACAACTCCCTCCCTTCGCAAAATGCAGAACATACTTTTTCAAATACTACTCTAATGTGTGGTTAAGATCATTCAAATATATTTAATAATAATGATAATGATACAAAATATCTCCCTCAATTCATCAGGCTGTGTGAGAATTCATTTAAAAGCATGGCACGCTACTTTGATCATACAGAATTCTTCCTTGGGAAATGGTAAGTTTTGATTTCAGACACACACAAAAGTGCCGCTTCGGTGTGCAGTGTACCCAAAAGGTAAAACAAAAGTGAACCATCACTCTTTGTCCAGCCAAGGCTGCAGGACTTTCAGTTCCATCCAAGAACGTATCTCTGCAGGAGAACAAAATGTGTCACGGGGGCAATGGAGGGTGGAACGGGAAACGGAGTAAATGGACAGAGACGTTTCATAGCGCTTCATTGATGCCCTGCATGCTCAGGCCCTAGCAAATGCCTTCCTTATGAAAAACCCATGTTTAAGCTTGTCAGACTTCAGAGCCTGTCTCCGGTTTTTGTGAATTATTTCCAAGCAGGAGATGAGGGTACACATTTCCCACTTTTGGTGGGTACAACTCCAAGCGAGAGGAAAGGGCTCTTTGCAAACTCTCAACCCAGCTGGTAGTGTAGCAGCTTGCTCCAATTGGCAAGGCTTCATTGATTTGTGGAGTTGAAGGCTTTCATGGCTGGCATCCATAGTTTTTTGTGGGTTTTTCGGTCTATGTGGCCATGTTTCAGAAGAGTTTCTTCCTGACGTTTCACCAGCATTTGTGGATGGCATCTTCAGAGAAATGCATTCTCTGACGATGCCAGCCACAGATGCTGGCAAAACATCAGGAATAAACTCTTCTAGAACATGGCCACATAGACCGAAAAACCCTCAAAAATCCACTTCATTGATTTGCTACTACAACTTCCATACAATTGCCAGGAGGTCTATATATATTTATTCAGTTAGCATCCTCTTTCCTTCCAGTGAATGGATAAAGACTTTTCAGAGTGGGGTCAGGGCTCACCTTCTACTCTGTTTTGCATCCAGCTTTGCTGGAATAATAGGGTCCAGTATGGCATAGTGGTTTAACTATGACTCTGGAGACCAGGGTTCGAATCCCAGCTTGGCCATGAAACCTATTGGGCATCCGTGGGCAAGTCACATGCTCTCAGCCATAGCAGAAGATAATAGCAAACCTCCTCTAAACAAATCTTGCCAAGAGAACTCCACCTTAGTTTTCTTGACTTATGGTGACCTTACGGTCACCATAAGTTGGAAATGTGCTAAATGTATCATGGAGTTTGATCTGTGGAACCAGCCTTTGGGAGTGATTTCCAAGAGGAAGGCTGCTACAAAGGAACCCTTGCACTGTGTGTTCACAAATGCAACCTCTCACACTGTGGTTTCATAGTAGTCAAGAGGAAGACAGCCATTGGACCTGTAGGATGCCTGTAGCCATCATGTTGTATATAGACTTGCATTTTTTGCTCCATCTTTTCAACAAGAACCCATGGCAGCTTGTTCGGTTCTTACCGTCGCACCCTGCCCATACTAAAAAAAATGCCCAGGACAACTGTGAAAGGCTCACATCTGGACAGCCTTATCGAAGCTAATCAATTTAATGGCAATCTGCCTGTCTCGTTTCCCATGTTGGTAGTAATTTCAAGAAAACTCGAAAAGGAGTGGGGAGAATGATGACTGATGCTCATCTTCGGCACAGAAAATTAATGGAATTGAATATCACATTAGCCATGTCGAAAGGGCCATGGATAATGGATGGAGACAAAAAGCAGATGACCAGGAAAGCATAGCAGACATCAGCTTGAGAGCATGGCTATGTGAGAGAGGATGCTGCAAAACAAAAGAGCCATGTGATGTGGCAATGAGGTGCTCTGGATTTTGGTCCTATTCTTTGCTCTTTTGGAAGAGGTACATCCTCTCCCCGCAGAAGGAGGATTTTGCCTTAGATTTGTAAGGATGATTGTAAGGACTCATAAATGTCTAGGACCCCAATAAAGGAATGGCATCATCTGGTATGGTGAATTGTGTCACTCCCATTGACCTCCTGTACCAAACCATACAGACATTTTGTGAGAGCTGGCAGGTGAGAGACAGAAAGAAGAGACCCAAGAGATAGACTAATAGAATAGAGTAAGTAAGGGTTTTTTCTGTATCAATGTCACACATAAATAGTAATTCCTATATATCACTGAATGCAATTTATTCATTTATTATTTCCTTTATTCATTTAAATTTGTATGTTGTATGTTTCATCTTATGGTCACTCTAAGGCGATCCTATCATAGGGTTTTCTTGGCAAGATTTGTTCAGAGGAGGTTTGCCATTGCTTTCCACAGAGGCTGAGAGAGTGTGACCTGCCCAAGGTCAACGAGTGGGTTTCATGGCTAAGCTGGGAATGAAATCCTTTATATCTTTCCCAAATCAAGGTGCATCCCACCCTTTGCTGGCCAAGTTATTTCAGAAATTTTTATCAGCACCTTATCACTTTCCTGGCAGCAATGGGAAAACATTACAATCATTTAAGGTAAAGAGCTCTAATGCAAGTATCCCCAAACCAGAACTTGCAACTCTTGCTTTTTTGATTCCAGCTTCCAGAATCTCCCAGACAAAAGGGCCATGGAATTCTGGTAGCTGTAATCTAAAATAAAGTCATGTTCCTGAGCTCTGTGATCATGCTAAACTGAATAAATGTAAGTGTTAACTTGGCTTGTTGCAGTGTTGAAATCTGCAGTTTTGATTTGTTTAATTCAGTACCTTCCCGTCGTGTAAGTTCTCCCACTTTTATTCACGACGCTTCTCCATCTGCCAGCCCATCAGAGTTTATTTCTCCCTCTAGACTGATACCAGCTTGGAGACCAAACCTCAGCTCCAGATATCAGGAATGCTTATCATCTTCTTGCAGAGATGTCGCCAATGAAAAAGATGCATGGCTTGGCTTGCAAACTGCTGAGTGAGGCTGCCGTTTAGCAAGGCCAGCCCATCCATCCATCCATTGGACAAATGGGATATTTCTCCTGGAGGGCTGCCCAGCTTCTGCACACACCCAGCTCTGCAAATCTTCCTGCTCTGCACAAGCAAAGCTTTAGTTTGGGATTGTGAGAGCTGGCAGGCGAGAGACAGATGGAAGGGACCTAAGAGCTAGACTAATAGAATCATAGAGTTGGAAGAGACCCCAAGGGCCTCTGTGTGTGTTTGGTATGCTGTATTTAGAAATGTATTTCAAAATCCCTGACCACCCCACCAATATCTGAAAAGGAAGATGCATTCCAAAGTGAATGGGTTGAAATCCTTTTCTTGCACAAGTTGACCATAGAGTCACTCTAGAGGACATCTAGGTGCCTCTTTAGGCATCAGGAGGTCTTCCAGCGTGACTCCATGGTCAAATTCTGCCTGAAATATAGGCTTTGTGGTTATCCATGATTTTCATGAGCCATGGTAAGTCTGGGAACGTATCCCTCAACGAATCCAGGGCATGTACTGCATTTATAAATGACAGGAAAGCTCTCTCCCCAACTGCCCCACAGATATGTGAAAAGAAGGTGCATTCGAATGGGTTGAAATCTCTTTTTGGCATGCCACAATCGACTGGCGTTATTGTGGGTATGGAGAGGAAGAGTTAATGCACTGTTTAATGCAGCTTGAGGTCTAATGGCCACTCAGGCCTTCCTAATCAATGAGCCATTAGCAGCTCTTATCTCTTCTTCTCAGCAGCAGCCTTCCTTCCTCTTTGCTGTTCTCAATTCAGTGACGGTGCATCTCTTCTTCCGTTGGGTGGAATGTGGTTCTGCAGCTTGGCAGAAATCAATGAGCATTACCATCTTTTGCAATGCAAAGAGCACAGGGTGCGATTCACACACAGTTCCTTATAAAGGTCCAGTTCTCCAAAGCTTCCAGGAGGAAAGGAATCTTCACTTGCTGACAAAAAGACAGCGAGGAAGTGAATGCCAAAGCCTGGGAACAGCCACCAAGAAGACCCTCTCAATATTTTTACCAGGCACACATGTGAGGAGAGGAAGACTCCTTCTAAAGCTCCCTGAATCCCATGGCACATCTGGCTTTTTAACTTCAGTAAAGTAACTTTTCCAAGCTCTGTGTACAATAATGGTCACTGGTGCGTGTCTGTGTTTGTACGGATGTGATCAACAAACAGAACTAGAACTGGAAAATGATCAACATGTTTCAGCTTTTGCCTCTTTCAGGTGCCAAAGACGAAACT